>NC_134466.1:41589430-42205680 GCF_047948215.1 Lycorma delicatula
CTGATATTTCAAACTAATATTAAATACCTACTACATTAGAACAAAAAATTAAACGGATTTTATGATAAAAAGTGATTGTATTAAGACTACTAACCAACAGGCTTAGAGACGAATTAAAATATACAAAATAAAGCTTGAATACTCTACTTTTTGACAGTATACTTCAGATTTCAAAAATCATTTCAAATTTTAAAAAAGACTGTGAGAAGAAAAGTTTTACAAATTTGAATTTTTTCTTCTAGTTTGATCGAGCGTATGGGAAAAACAAGATTTTTTTTAGTAAACTCCGTTAAAATCGTTTAAAAGCTTAAGAGTTTAGCTTTATTTTCTTTTATTTTATGTCCCTCTACGATTTTTCTGAACCGACATATTCCAAATATACGAAAAAAAAATGCTTCCAAATGATTAAATATGCGTTTCAATTGCTCTTATTTAAATGTAAGTTTTAACTCATAAATAAGGTATGCCGCATTTAAAAACAATAATTGCAATTATTATTTTTAACAGATAAACTTAAATATTTTGGGGGGCGCTACAAAATTTTTATAATTAATTAAACCAAGACATTAAAGTAAAAAATAATGAAGATACACGAGTTTTATTTATTTTTATCTCTTACTTACGCGTTTAATTAAAATAATATTTAATAACGGCTAATAACAATATAATTATAATATCTATGCATATAATAATAATTTTTTCCTGGTTATAACCAGGAAAAAATGATACCGCCCAGATATTAGTAGAACTTTTCAAATTTATACCATAGAGACTTGGTCATTATCTCCGATCGGAATTATTACGATATTTTTAATTGAGATATCTGTTAACATGGTAACAGAAATATAATTAAGTAAAACTATTTATTTTTACAGACTATTCAAGAAAAGTTTAGCATTACTTTTGGTCACATGAGGTGACGGAGTAAAAGTGGATTTTCTTTACTTTTTCAGATACGAGGAGTTTCCTTATATATATATATATATATATATATATATATATATATAACTTTGCTCCAAAGTATCCAAAACTATAAGACAAATTTCATTGAAATTTAGATATACGTTGGGGTATATGCGGTAAAGCGTAACTGAAGTTGTGTAAATGAAAATTTGATGAATATTGGTTAAATTGTTTTTGAGTTAAGCTCAATTTAAGGTTGAAAAATTTTTAAGTTATGTTGACCGAGTAGTGGTGTGAATACCCCATTACTCGGTCAACATAACGAGGTCGTACGAGAATTCGTACGTGCTTATGCAGTGAATAACAGTGGTGAGTGAGTTGATGTTTGTATATAGGGTCTACTGGTTAATCGAACGTATGTAGTGGGTGAAAATCAGTGCGTTTCTAATTGCTAACCAGTGACGGCATCGGAAATAAGTAAAGCGACGCAGTTCTAAGCAAGAATTTTTATTTTCTTTAATGAATGTCTGAAAAATGTTTAATTTTTTGTTAGTTTATATTTAATTATTATTATTATTGTAATTACCTTAATTATGCAATTTAACGCGCTTTTATGGGTTTTAATTGTTTATTTTGGCTGTCGATAATGGATTATCAAAAGTAAAAAAAAATATGCCATCAAAAAAGAGAAGTAATCTTTCTTATTATTAAAAAGTTTGCTAAAAGAATGAATATCTCGGTCCTCTGAAACGGCGGAAGTGCATGATTCCCGGTTATCAGTTGGTCGAGAGCGCTACGCCCACCGAGACTAGAGCTGTAACTTCGTTTACAGCAGGAGGGTATCATAGCGTATACGTAAAGATAGAAGGAACCGTTGAAGAAAAGAGAGCTTTTCAGGCTTTAGTTGTTATTTTTCAGTATTATTATCAGAATCACAATGATAACGAACACAGTGGAAGTCCACTGAGAGTCGGAATCCCCTGGATAGAGGGGAAGGTCGTGTGAAGCGAGCCCTGACAGGCTATAAATAAATAATTCCCAAATCTCTTTTAGTAAATAAAAAAAATAAAAAAATCTGTTTTAGTAATTTGATCTATTTATAATAAATATTTTATATTTAGCTGAAATGTATCTGGTAATATGGAAACATCAGAAGGGGGAAAAAAAACAGTGAATGACGATTGGCTAACTATTTCTCACAGTACTCTTTTTACAAGTACCAGCCTTCATGAATGCCACTAAAACTACCTGATTGGTGCCGAAAATATTAAATCCTTCTATTTTCAAAATATCACATGCACAAATATGATGGATAACTTGGTACTTTAAAAAGAAATCGGTGGAATTAAAGAGACATAAAACAAAAAATTCAAGGAAAAATAAGAAAGAAATGGTAATATTAAAAAAAAAGAAATAATAAATAAAAAGAATCAAAAGTTTACAAAGAAAATTATGGACCAATGTCTACCAAGGAATCCTAATTATTTATATTTATAAAACAAATTATCTGAACACTAAAATATCACGTCATAACAAACTAAAGACGACACCAATGTAAGGTGAGTGTGTGTGTATGTATATATATATATAAAAATCCTTGTATTCGGGTCTCTGTTCTCATTTACCCTTGACCTACTAACATACAGTTCCAAGTTAAACACAACACACAACAGATGCAAAGCCAACAAACCGAGATTAGTACAGAACGCAGGTGAAATAATCCGCTATCCAACAATGGGACATTTTAACCAACGCGTTCATTCTTCTACTAGATTACATACTTCTTTCCACTCTATATTTCGATGTCGTGCAATAAATAATAAAGAAAACGACACTGAAATGACAAAGACGTATTTATTCTACTGGAATGTAATAAGAAAAAATTATCACACCGCAAATCAATTTTCAGATTACAGAATTAATCTAATGACAAATCCAATCCCAGGAGTAGTTACGATTGAAGCGTTATATCTTTACCGATGAGTTTGATGCCGTAATAACATACTTCGTAATAACGGTAAAAATTGCATAGCGGTCTTATTTTATTCACAGATCTTTTTTGTTTTAATAAGCTATAAAATTAGCGAAGATTTCCTTCAAAAAACTGAAAGAATAAAAATATTTAACAAACATACACTTTTACTTCCTTGTACGAAGTAAAGGAAGTATTATGATCGCGAAAAATTTCGGTTTTCAGATTTCAACGGAAATATCAATTTTGACTAGTTTCGGCGTGACATCGGTACGTATCTCGCTTAACACAAAAACAATCAGCCGTATGATATTGAAATTTTGGGTTTAGGACTGTTGTAACATCTCACCTCCCCCCTTTTGTCGGCAATCGACTGGGACCAAGAGTGTCCAAAATAAATTAAAAAAATTTGGATTTTGGACTTTTTCTTAACTGCCGTAATAACCACTCACTGACAGCTTTTCAACGATATATGTAAGTTGTACTTATTTTCATTGGTTCCGGAGTTATAGCCAATAAAACTTTAATTAATGAAATATTTGGATCTTATAAGGTGAAGGCAAATCTACTCGAATTCAACTTAATATTTAAAAAAAAATAAAGTTCCGGGTTCGAATCCCGGGGAAAAAAATCAAGTTGACATCTTCATTCGTTACCGAAAAATAAAAATATATTAAATTTCACTGTTGCTTCATTTTGTAACTCTTTTAATTTGGAATTTCAAAAAATCCTTTTTTAGTGTGCACTTACATTGTAAAAAGAACGTGTACACAAATTTTCATCAATTAATGTCCAGTAGTTTTTGCTAGCCATTGATTATGAATCAATCACGACATGTTTTTATGTATATGTGATTGTGTTGCCATTTAAAAGTTGTATTTTTGACAAATTTTAATATTAGATGTAATTAAATTTTTTAATGTATATTAACAATAAATACCAGATTAAGTGTTTTAAATATATACAAAGTCAGCAAAATATAACATTCCAATAAATGTAAACAAAATTCGATAACCTCATCAGTATAATAAAAGTAAGTAAATAAAAGAAAAATAACAAAATGAACGTGAGAAGAGATAACATTTATTTTACGTTTACCTTTTTCCATCTATTTAAAAAAATAAACATAACAAATAAAACTTCTTTTTTGTTAATCTCAGTGCAATTTTTTTAAATTCTTTTTGTACATGGCACGGGAAGGAAATCAGTAAAACTAATAGTGAGTTAAAAATAATGCAAATTTAGGTGATTTAAATAGAAAACAAAAGCTTATTTAAAAATCATGAATCCATAACAATACAAAAAATTTACATCAATTTAGAAACAAATCAAAAAGAAGTCATGTTTTAACTGATTACACTGTAATATTACATATTTAGTTTTTAGTTTATTTTCTTTTAATTATTATTTTCCCGTCACTAACCTGATACAAGATTATAATAAATTAATTTCCATTATGACTTTCTTTCAATATTTCACTATTTTCCTCGTAATTAAAAATATCACAGTTCTTAATTAACAGTTATAATTTCTCAATTTTATCTACAAGGGATCGCCCCATCACCACGTTTCTCAAAAAACATTTCTCACAGATTTAAATACGATTATTATAGCTGGTATTTATTACTTATTTCTCATTAATATTTATTCATTTAGCGTATGGAACCTCTCCTTAATATAAGAGCTTATAAAAGAAAATGAAACTAGGTTTAAGTATGTTTACCACCCACCGGTTGATCTAGTGGTGAACGCGTCTTCCCAAATCAGCTGATTTGGAAGTCGAGAGTTCCAGTGTTCTAGTAAAGTCAGTTATTTTTACACAGATTTGAATACTAATTCGTGGATACCGGTGTTCTTTGGTAGTTGGGTTTTAATTAACCACACACCTAAGGAATGGTCGAACTGAGACTGTACAACACTTATACTTCATTTACACTCATACATATCATTCTCTAAAGTATTACCGGAGGCTAAACAGGGAAAAGAAAGAAAAAGGCATAAAAAAGTAATTTATGAAAGGTAAGTATAAAAAAGTAAGTTTTAAGCGCCCGCACAAGCATTTATAACCGACGTATAAAAGAACTAATAATAAAAAAAAGGTACAAGTTTACTTTCCGTTCAAACAACTGTAGTAAATAAATATAGAAAATTCAGGGTTAGGAAATTTATTTTTAATGAAAAAATAAAATATATATAAACCTTGTTTACAATTCAATTTGTTGCAATTTTAGCGCTTGAAATTTTTTCGTTAAAATTTATTTTCCTAAAATATAAAAAGAATTTTCCCATAAATAATCGTAAAGTCCTTTTGCGAAAATTAAAAAAAAATTTCATTAGAAAAACTATTTTAAACCATTCTACACCATTTTTGCCACCTTTACACTAAACTAATTTAACTAATACATACACACAAAAATAAAGGCAAGCTTCTGTAACTAGATACCCATTTCGATTGTCCTACATCATCATGAACAATGAAATGAATCAGTATAAGTAAATATAAAAGAAACAATATTAAATACGAGTATTTTAAAAACTAGACCGATGATCGATCTTTAAAAACAACCAACAAAAAGAACATCAACTCTATTATATGCATAAAACATAAAATCAACTACAAAAAATTAAACCGACATAAAAAACTTCACTTACATAATCCTTTTCATATTTGTTTAAATTTCGATTCGGCTCCAATAAAAAATCTTATGTGGACATATTTTTTTTTTTTAATGAAACGTACATAGAAATTTTATTTTATTAATGACTCTTGTTTTTTTTTATTGTTACTAATGAATTATTATTTATTGCAATTTTTTTTTTACTATCAGAAGTAATAATTATTAATAAATCAATATATTAAAAAAAAAGGAGACGAAGTCGGAATCGAACCGATGTGCCTTCCCCTTTGTAAGACGCAAATATTTCATTAATTAAAATTTTATTTGGCTATAACTCTGGAATCAATGAAAATAATTACCACTTATGATACATCGTTGAAAAGCGATCAACGAGGTGTTATTACTGCAGTTAACAAAAAGTCCAAAATCCAATTTTTTTTATTTTGGATTTTTTTGAACGCTTGCTTCAGTCGATTGCAATCAAAAGGTGAGGTGCACAATTAGATGTTACAAGTCCTAAACCCAACATTTCAACATCCTACGCCTAATCGTTTTTTAGTTATGCGAGATACATACGTACGTACAGATGTCACGCCGTTAGTCAAAATGGATTCAGGGATGTTCAAAATGGATATCTCCGTTGAATTCTGAAAACAGAAATTCTGAAACCGTAAAAAACAACACCCGTCATATATCACCTGTTTCCGTTTTTAACAAGTCAAAATTTAAAGAATTAAATATTTTTTTAATTTTATACTTCTCATTAGAAATATGATGAAATATACACATATATAAAAAAAAATCACTGCTATTATGAATGAAAGAATAGTTTGCAAGAAACAAATAAATTGTAATCAGGGACTTGTTAGAAATATTAACAAGAATTTGGAGAAATAGATAAGGTGACTTTTACCGAAGATAACGAGATGGTCATCTGGAACGGGAGAATGTTTATTATTTTAAATTTTCCAAAACATTTTCTTAAAAAAATTTAAATGAAAACACTTTGAATGTTAGAATGACATCAGAATACATACTATTCTACAATTTACTGTAATAATCAAAAGCTCAGGAATAACGTGATAAAAATGCTTATTTTTAATTAACTATCAAAGGAACCCGTATTAATACCACGAGACTGTACAGTTAAATATTTAAATCTTTTGAAAGGGGAAAACCTATAGAACATTAAACGATTTAAGGGATGTGTAGAATAACCAGCAAAAATACGTACGGCCAAGTTAGTAATAATTTTACTAAATACATTGGTTTTTATTAATCTTCTTATAATCGAAAACGTAGAACCATCGAATAAGAGTGAAGAGATTTTCCAAATCATTAAAAAATTAAACTAGTCGATGGGCTGTTTAATTCTACATATTCTTAAGGTAAAAATTAATTAACCATCATATATTATACTTTGCGTATAATACGAAAGTAAATTAAGTAGAATAAATATCAAATAATAACTCAAAATTCACATCAAGGAATAACTAGATCTTTCGGTACAGGCAGTAATGAATTTGCCGAGGTATCCGAGTATAAGGCTACATTGGTTTACATGGCATTTCTCCAACCACTATAGTATAAGGCTACGTAAAACTATTTCGTTCTAGAAGTTGTAACACATATTTAGTGTTACGGTATAAAGTAGTTTCTTTCATACTATTTAGTAAGCATATCATGCGTACAGTAACTTTCAGAATTAAATAGTACAGAATTAAATAAACTACACCCATTTATTCTTTATTTTTAATTTTTCACAATGTTAAATAATTGTTCTTTTCTTAGTAATAATAATTTTTGTACGCGTAATTTTATTACGATGATAAGACATGCTTCCACAGTAATAATTATATTTTAATCGTTCCTACAACGTCATCTATATATGTTTAAGAAAAGAAAAATTAGAGCGGGGAATTTAATTTATAATGATCCACGTTTCCCTTTAAATATCATACGCCAAAATGTTTTTAGTTAAATTATACAGCCAAACAGTAAAATTTTATTCACAAAATTTTCTAAAATATATATATATATATACAGAATGTTTCTAAAATGGTGGGTTGGCTATACTTTTTTGGATTCTACTTGTAAAACCAAAAAAAAAAAAAAAAATACTTAGAAAAAATGGCAATTTCTCTTTCGTTCAATTTTGTGTTTGTTTTCATGTCCACCACTTTACGTTCAATTTGATGAAATATTAATTGTTTTTATTTATTGTTAATTATAGTAAGTATCAAATTAATAATTATCTCACAATAAAAGACCTAACAATTATGACATAAAACTAAAACATCAATTTTCTGCCATAACTAAATTTCTAACTAAATCTGCTATTTTTTAACCGATTTAAAAAAATAAAATGTCATTCCTTAAATTATCAATTTTTTTTTTAAATCCAAATTTAATCTGCTGCCATTTTGGGTACAGACACCGCAAACGTTTTTATTTATATCAATTTCTTGTCAAAAAGAGTTCTTTAAAATGATGTATCACACCAAATAAAATATTTGAGTTACAACCCACGGGCTACCCCAAACAAGTGGTTGAAATTTCTTGTCAAAAGGTTAAGTAGTTGATCGATACCTTATTCTGAAAGTTACCGTATACTATCTCTTCTTTTTCCTGTTTAGCCACCGGTAATTACCGTTCAGAAAATACTTCACAGGATGAATGAGGTTGATATGGAGTGTAAATGAGGTGTAGTCTTGTACAGTCTCAGGCACAGTCACAGGCAGTGTTGTGTACATTGTGAAGGACGGAATTTCGAACAATTAATGTAACTGAAGTTTGTTTATTCTTTAACCATTTATCATTTCCTGAATTTTATTTTTTATTTTTTGTTTTGCTATATATTAAGAATAATATTATATACAGAAAGTATAATACAATTTTCTGTTTATTTTTCGTTAACAGAAAGATATCTTCAATATCAACTAAACACTTTTCGTTATTTTAGTAACTGAATGTCATCCTAGTACATGATTTCCGATTCGCAACAGTAAACTGTATTATAAAATTTAATATATTTTGGTAAAAAGATAAAGAAGATTTAAATTAAAAAAATTGATAAAAATTAATAATAAAAAGAGAAAAGAAAATTATTTTATTCCCAGTAATTTACCCTAAGGTTATTTACATTTTCTCCATTCTTTTATTTATTTTTCTTTTTTTATGTGAAAGAAAATCTTTTTCCTCTTGTCTGCAGTCTCCGTTGCGAATTTTTTTTTATACTTGGTGTTTTAATTAGTCGGTAGGCGTTTTGTTAGAATAAAGTATCACCAAGCAGGATATTAAACCCAGTAAACTTTTCTTCTCTTTTTTCACACATTTACTATCTCTTTTTCCTTTCTCACTTTATTATTTTGCTTATATGCATTATTTAACATACTTGTATACATGACTTTCTCTAACTTACAAGTTGTTAATAAATATTTTATTTAATTAAATTTGATATTCATTTTTACGTAAATTATAATTTTTAGTTTTTTTAATACAAACAATAAAAGCTTCTCGAAAATAGCCAGGCGTAAATAATAACAATAAAAAAAAAAGAAAGGATGAAGTTTCAATTATCCAGGACCTCGCTAGGATATTCAACAGATCTAATGAAGACTCTTAAAATATAAATGTATTAAATAGTAATTAGTTTCTTTTTTCAAAATATATTACGGCAATAACTAAAAATATTATTAATTAGAATACATTTTGATTACTATTTATAAAACTACAGCCGAAATGTGAAGAAAAATAGCGTGCAAATCCTAACCCAAATTGTTTTTAAAAAAAAAATGCAATTTACGAGTAATTAGGAAACGTTTTTACGTATTAATTCTTCTTTATTAATTCATTCAAACTTCTCGACATTAATTCCTACAGAATAAACATATTTATTAATATTCTTTTTAAATAATACAATCGACAATTCATTGACACTTATGCATTAAAATGTAAAAACAATCTGAAATTTTTTTCTTCTTAGAACTTAACTAATCGTTTAATACAGACTGCTACGCTGTTTTTTGTTTTAAATTTGATTTATTTCCAAAGCACAGATTTATTTACCCTCACTGTAAATCTGCAAAGATAAAAGATAATAATTTCTTTGTCATATTCGGTATAGTTTCCATTTTCTTTAGGTCGTAATCATGTTTTAGACTGCACTTTTCTAACCATAGATATTTTTACTTTCCTGGCGAATATAGCTAGAATAGCTATATTAAAGGGGGGAAAAAAGTACGATAATCATTGTTAAAAACGGGGAGTTATCGGGTTTTTTCAAAATTTTTTACGTTTTAAGATCCAACTACTTCATCTAGAAAAAAAAAACATACGAAGTCTGTTCAGAAAATAATAAAACATTTTTAATTACGCGTCAACGAAGATATTTAATGACATGCGGTTGGCAGCAATGTGTTCCGCTTAACCTCCTTTGTAACCACGTGTTCTTGAATTGTTTATATCTCGTTCAGTTTTCGTGTTACTGTTATTTGAGTGCAACGGGTTTAAGCGTTGTTAGTAGCGATTTTTTTTTGAAAGTAACGATACATTGTAAAATTTTACGTGAAACTGGGGAAAAATTTTCACAAAAACGCTTCAACTTTTGAAATAAATATGATGCTCTGGATCGTACGAAATGTTACGAATGGCTTTTACGATTGAAAAGTGGTCGTCGGTCAGTCGAAGATGACCCTCGACCGGGAAGGCTTTCGATTTTAACTGATGACACCCGCGTTCAGAAAATCAACGATCTGTTTCGTTCAAATCGTCGACTGATTGTCAGAGAACTTGCAGAAGAGATTAGCATCTCGATTGGATCATGCCGTGACATTTGACTGAAAAATTGAACGTGCATCGAATTGCAGCAAAGTTTATTCCTCGTTTGATAATGGAACAGCAGAAAGAACATCGAGTGGACGTTTGTCACCAACTTCTTGAATACGCATACGACGATGAAATATTCGTGCAAAGGATCATAACAGGAGAAGAAACCTGGGTTTACGGCTACGACACAGAAAGAAGTTCCATCACAAAAAAAAATCGCTTCCAACACTTAAACACGTTGCACTCAAATAACAAGAAAACTAAACGAGACATCAACAATCCAAGAATATATGGCTACAGAGAAGATTATGCGGAACACAATGTTGCCAACCGCACATCACTAAATATCTCGGTTGGCGCGTAATTAAAAATGTTCTGTAATTTCCTGAACAGACCTCGTATGCATGTATGTACATGGTTAAGTGTGTGTCGCACTGCTTTTAGCCTTATATCTTAGGATTCCCCGAATCGATGTTCTTCCAATTTGGCTCAGATATATATATATATATATATATATATAAACCCCTCTTCTTAAAATTAAAATAATGTTTTTTTGTTCTTTGTATGTCCCTACGGTTAAAATTTATTTCAAGAATTTTTTGAATATTTATACTTCATATCTACAATTATCAAGAAATTTCTACAATTTTTTAACTTATAAACCCCGAAATTAAAATACAGTAAAGGTCTTCTGAAAAATTTTTTCTTATTTTAATTACTATTGAAGAGGATGTTAGATTAAAACAAAAAAAAAAAACCTGAAACAACTAATTGTACACATCTACCTAGATTAATTATGAAAAACGAACAAAAAATCGTTAAACAAGTTTTTCTTTCTGTTTTTACAAAACTTTTTTCATAATACATTAAATTACTCAGAGAAGTGAAATTTAATACTACTGTACTTCCACATTTTATTTTCTAGTCGGCTGCCTCATTAGGTTATATGATACTTGGACTTTAATAACAACTTTGTTAAGACTAATAACACCTGAACAGAACATAAAATGTACAAGTAATATTAGATTTCACATCGCTGACTAATTTACTGTAACCTGGGAAAATCCTGTAAGAAAAGAAAGAAAAAATTGTTATTTCCATAACTTTACCATTCAATATACTAATCATTTCTTTGAGGTTTGTTTTTGTTGAAAAGTCGTACTATTTAAATTGATTTGAATGATAATGTACATTCGTTTAATTCATGTATATGCTGCTCACCGCGATGCATTTCTGCTTCCATTTGCTGAACAAATACTTCGCTTATATCTCGAGAACGATGAATTTTTCAAAAAGATCACAAGAGGCTAAAATGCTTTCTTTTTTATCGGTTTATGAAATACAACACTGAAATTAGAAAACGGCGTAATTTTTAAATTTTGTCCCCCCCCCCTCATTGTAGCGCCCAATGGGTGGTTACCGTAGTATTTCACGGGAGGCAGTCTTGGTGATTGCAGTTGTAAAACCGATAGACGTGAGAAGCAGCAGCTGTATATTGCTAAGAAGTCCGGTGAGTTGACTTCGGATAAAGTTCGAGAGATTGAACAACATGACAATGCCTTGTGGCAGGCCAGGTGGGATAAGACAGATGGTGGGCGTTATACGCATGATCTCTCTCCAAATGTTGGTTTGCGGGACGCCTTATGGGTGCACCCTAATAAATATGTGACGCAATTTCTTTAGCCATGGTGCTTTTAGGGACAAACTGCAGAAATTCAGCCTGGTAGGTTCTGGGATGTATCCTCAGTGTGGACAACTGGACGACACCTACCATGTTCTTTAGAGTGCTTACGAGTTAATGCGTACGGAGACCATCCATCGGCATTGAATCTCCGTGTAAACTGGAGGATCAAGGCCGAATGGGCAATAGTGGGCAGTTTTGTAGTGTACTTAGCAAAGGAAAGGATTGCTGAGGGGATCTAGAGCTCTGCTTAGATTTCTCTTTTATTCTATTTTTGTTGTTGTTTTTTTTTTGTTTTCTTTCAGTGTTACTGTGTTGTTATTGTTCCATTTAATATTTTTATGTTTTGTGTTGTATGTTGAACTCACTTTTGCCTTCTACGGTTACGTAGTTCCAATTCCTTTGCTAGTCAGGTGTTTTCAGTCTTTTTTAAGACTTGGTGACCTGTGAGAGATTGTTTTGAGTTCATTAATTACTAGTACTGGTTTGGTTTGGTTGTAAATGGTTGGATTTGTGAAGCTGCAGAAGGGAACAAACGGACGTTACAATTGGGTAAAAAAATATATTCTGTTTTTAGCTCTAACTTTTTTAATTCCTATTATTAGAATAATTTTAGCCAGGAAAAGCATACAATACTTTGCCAGCTTTTTCCATTTTCCATTCAGATGTAAACAGTTATGTCTAGAGACCGGATTATATTTGCATATTTGCACATGAAGTCCATTTTCACCGGTTATTGCATATTTTCCTTAAAATCAAGTATATTTTTGCTATATTTACAATATTTTTTGGTAGGGTACCTTGTTAATAAATGAAACCTTACGTTGTGGCCGACCAAACCTATTAGTTGCACGGCTCTTAGAGCGCACTTAGCACCCGCGGAACAGTACCCGATTGTTTACGTTAATAAAAGTAATCAAATATTAAATAATTATTAATTATCGAATTTATCGATCTGTTATTCAACTACTTACTAACTGTATGCTGATTTTTAAATAAAAAAGAAATTAAAAGTTACTATTTTTTTTATTATTTAACGTTGCATATTGACACTTTTCATGCATATTTGCATTCATATTTCAAGCTTTTTATGTTGCATATAATCCGGTCTCTAGTTATGTCGAATAATAGTCATTTTCAATAGAATACAAACTCTTAATAAACATTTACTCTTTCGTAGACTTTAGTCTTTGTTAGACACTTTCTTTGAAAAGTAAAAAAAAAAAAATAAATACAGAAACGTTTTTTAAAAACATCATTCAAAATTCGTAAACAAACAAATTCCTATCAAAAGCTATTTTTTATATATCTCATACTATAGCTATTTATCATATATCACAAATATTTAAAAAAAAAAGAATTTAAAACAGATGAATAAATTTCCATACCGAAACGTATTTATTACAATCTAACATAATTACATCAACAAACAACAATTCACATTAAGAAAAAGAACATGCTTAATGGGTGTGGTCAAGCAGTGTAACCCAAACGCAACGAAGAACAAAAAAAAAAAAAAAATCCAGCGTTTTAATTAATTTTTACACTAATGTACTTTAATTAATCTTTTTTTCTTTCAATCTTTAATAATAAGAGAAAAAAAAATGTCCAACGATATTAAAAATATTGTATTTAAAAAAAATTATACGAAGCATTCTTAAAAAATATATTACGTATTAAAAAATCTGAACGTATAATTCCAAAGAATACGATCTTTAAGTATAACTTAGGTTACAGTTAATATTTTAGAACTGTATGTATGTGTGTGTAGTTTGTACGCGAGCGCGTAAGCGCGAAGAAAAGTGTAACAGGAAAGACTAAGATGGATAGAAAGACTATAATGATGGATATTTATTTAGAATAGAAATCTTCGTGATTAAAATCACTTTCAAGAAGGGAGAACTTCACATCAACGTATATACTTACAGTTAATAAGCCTTGACCCAGAATACTGCAACGAACTTTTAGAGACATTCAAATCGAATGATTCCTAATAGTTTGGCGTGCAAGTTCAACGAAGGACGCTGACGATATAGAAAAGGAAAAATAACAGTCTAATTTTATTGCCTGACTGTAAATTAAGAAAGTTACAAAAAGTAATATATATAATAGATCTATAAAACTGTCAAAGAGCATATAGAAAAAATAATATGTAAATACCGAAAAATCTGAGCGAATTTCTAGAAAATCGATCTATTTATCCGGTCATACTGGGATTAGATGGATAAGCCTAGTGCTAGAAGGACGAATAGTTGTTTAAGCGAATCGACTAGAGCAGTAAAACATTATAAACAAATAAATATTCCCATTTTTAATACATCTGCCAAAAAAATACAATAGAAATGTAAAGATTTAATTTAAAAGAGATTCAAAATCCAAATCTATTATTATTATTTTGGAATAATAATACATTTCGATTGATTTGAAGTTGATCCGCTTTGTGCTCATTTTTTTGAGCACAGATTAATCTTTTTCTGTTCAAATTCAAGAACCACCGAAAGTAATTAATTCAGAAGATGAATATGTATGAATGTAAATGAAGTACAGTCTCAGATCGACCACTCATGAGATGTCTTTCTCTTTTCTGTTTAGCCTCCGGTAATTACCTTTCAGATAATACTTCAGAGGATGAATGAGGATGATATGTACGAGTGTAAATGAAGTGTAGACTACTACCGTCTAAGTTCTACCGTTCCTGAGATGTGTGGTTAACTGAAACCCAACCACCAAAGAACACCGGTATCCACGATCTAGTATTCAAATCCGTGTAAAAATAACTGACTTTATTAAGACTTGAACCCTGGATCTCTCGACTTCCAAATCAGCTGATTTGGGAAGACGCGTTCACCACTAGACCAATTCGGTGGTTTATTCATAAGATGTCTGGTTAATCGAAACCCGACCACCAAATAACACCTATATCCACGATCCTAGTATTCAAATCCGTATAAAAGTAATTGCATTTACTAGGATTTGAACTTTAGAATTCTCGACTTCTAAATCAGCTGATTTGCAATGACGAGTTTACCATTAGACGAACCCGATGAGTTAATTATAAGAACCTTTTTTCCCCTGTTTAGCCTCCGGGAATCACCGCCAGTTATTACTTAAGAGGATGAATGAGGATCATATGTATGAGTGTAAGTGAAGTGTAGTTTTGTACAGTCTCAGACATGTGTGGTTAACTGAAAAGCAAACACCAAAGAACACCGATATCCGCGATCTAGTTTTCAAATCCGTATAAATGTTATCTTTATTAGGATTTGAACGTTGGAACTCTCGACTTCGAAATCAGTTGATTTGTGAAGACGTGTTCGCAAACTAGACCGACCCGTTGGGTAGTAATTATTACAAGCTATTCCAAATTATCTGTTTTATACTCTTCCAATGTTTGTTCTTTCGCTATAATGGTTTACTTTCCCTCTTTTATCAAATTAATTAAAGCTAAATTTCTTAATACAAAGCCCACCAATTTATTTTTGTAACATAATTCTGTCCTTAACTATTTTCTCTTATATTCATTCTAAGGCTATTTCCATTTTGAATTTAATCGAACCACCTAATTCTCTCATAACATCAAATTTCAAAGGGATTATTTAATTCCTTTTTAATCTTTTTATTGTACGTTTCACTATGTAACCGAAAAAAAAAATTCTCGTACTTTGAACTAATGATCATCGATTTTCATAGGTTATATTTTCTCTCGCGAACAGGATTTATTTTATACGGGGAAAAGATTTTTAGAAGTGCTAAAACATATAATAAATTAAATTAATTAAAATAATAATAATAAAAGTAATAAAAAAAATCTTTTTCTTTTAATTCTGGGAAAAATAAAAGGTAAATATAAGTGTTTTTGAAATTTAATTTTACGATTGGTAATTTTTAACAATTTTTATGATTTAAATAAATAAAGTTAACAGTATTTAAACAGTTCCTGGTAAATCATTTACCAGGAATGTAGAAGCTAAATTAAATGATAAACAAACTGACAAAACATAAAAAATATAACTCATAAATCACAATAAATTACAAAAATTAACTAAAAAATAAATTGAGAAGACAAAATTGTTTTTTTAATAGATTAGTTATCTATTTTAATTAACTTTATTTATAAATATTTAAAATCCTTTTAAATAAAATATTTTAAAATGACAAGAATTAATTTTATTTAATGTTTAAAACAAAAAGCAGTTTGATTAGAACATTCGTTATTACCAACTGCTCTAATAATAAAAATAAAACTATCCTACAAAATTTCAACTATAACCTAGAAATTTTCCCAACTTTACTAGATCGTTATACCGCCCTGTGATCATGAATAGCCGTTTATCACGTTTTAGTTTAAAGTAAAATTATAATCCTTTATGCACGTGTTTCAACCAGCGATAACAATTTTAATTTTATGTTATCAAATTATCTAAAGTTTCCCTACGCTAATAGAAATTGCGCAAAAAACTATTACATTTAAATTAATGAAATGAATAATCTCTAATGTAACTTAAATTAATTAAAAAATAAAAATTAACCGCACCTTATTAATTACGATTGAGTAGAATTCCAAACTTTTAACCAAATTTGTAATAAAGAGGGGGAAAAATCAGCTTGATTGAAAAGTCCGGACGTATCCAAATCCGAGGTAAGCCTAATGAATAAATTTTCCATTTTATTCCTACCATATTTTTTCATTTTCTTCCCAATTATCGGTTTTGTGGTTATAGGGTCATGTAAAGGAAAATGAAACCAGGATGAACTGAACAGAACCATGTTTATTGTTATATAAACAAATTTATATTGCAAAACTTCCATTTATAATTTATCAAAATGACGAAGGAAAATTTTAAATTAATAACCTATCGTTTCCCGTTTTATTTTTTTTTACTTGGAACGCTATTTGATTAGAAGACAAACAATTTTTGTACTGGTTGAAAGGTTAAAGCTACCCTAGGAAGTGGTACAAGAAGTGCTCAGAGATTGAGCAGAGTTTACTGAAAGTCGGGAATCAGGGTTGCACAGCTTTAAAGGATGGTCTCTCTGGAAGCAGCTCTCGTGGTGTCGGGTCTACCACCGTTAGATCTGATGGACAAAGAGAGGATGGACACAGCCATCAAGAGAAAATAGGAGGCTAGAGAGGCTGCATCGCAGAATGACAGCAGACGTGGCGAACAGGAAAAAAGGGAAGTGGATTTTCAGCTTGATCCCCGACATTGCGGCGAGGGCCAACAGGAAAAAAGGGAAGTGGACTTTCAGCTTGATCCCCGACGTTGCGGTGAGGGCCAATGGAATACATTAGGAGGTGGACTTCTGGGGACCCAGTTACTGATGGGTCAACCCACCGGGTTGGTCTAGTGGTGAACGCGTCTTCCCAAATCAGCTGATTTGGAAGTCGAGAGTTCTAGCGTTCAAATCCTAGTAAAGTCAGTTATTTTACACGGATTTGAATACTAGATCGTGGTTGCCGGTGTTCTTTGGTGGTTGGGTTTCAATTAACCACACATCTCAGGATCGGTCGAACTGAGACTACATGACTACGCTTCATTTACACTCATTCATTCTCTGAAGTATTATCTGAAAGGTAATTACCGGAGGCTAAAAAGGAAAAGTTACTGATGTATCACGGGTTTGGGGGTCTACCTCCATCGGACTGACAGCTGTCAGTACTGCGGTGAGCTGGACACGGTGGGGCACACTTTTTTCGAGTGTCCCAGGTGGCAAGAGGAGAGGCCTCGAGACGGCTTGGACTCGCCGGAGGGAGTAATGCGGCTGATGTTCTCGTCCGGCGAGGGATGGAGAACTTGCATTAGTTGTTTTACGAGAGTGCTTCGACAGAAGTTGATAGAAGAGCGAGAGATTTTTAAGAGATTTTCGCTGGGCGAAAAACGCTCCGGCGTTATCATCACTTCAACACGAAATATAAAAACAAAATCAAAACAAACAAAAATATTAAAAACACAAACGTAGACGAATGTTTTTTTTTTTGGGGGGGGGGGCAAAAAACATTGTCGTGTTACCATCGCCCGGAAAAGAAAAATATGAAATATTAAAATAAAATATAGAATGTAATAAGACAACAACGAAATTAAAGGAAAATATAAACGTAAAGTAGAAATCTAAAAACAAAAAACTTTAAATGAAAATACTAAAAACAAAGACAAAGTTAAAAAATAAAATAAAATTAAAATGTTTAACACAAAAACATACAACTACCGTACAAAATAACTGAAGAATACTATTATAAGGTTTGCAAAATTTTAATAGCTCGAAGAAACAAAAATACCCGGTCCAAAACTTCTTTATTATTGCCCAGGATTTGACGAAAATTCCTGGTCAATTTAAATTTACGACGCAAGGCCGCATAACATAAGCAATCCAAAAGGACGTAGCGCGCAGTCAAGAGGCACTTGATCGTACACATATCGGTACATTTTCGGCTGAAATATGTCTAATATGTCCTATCCGCAATCGGCAGAGAACCACCTCCTCGGCGAAATTATCTGTGAGAGGAATCCCATGGCAACACAGTATCTTTGATATGTCGAAGTTTGTTATCTACCGTGGCAATATAGTCATCCTGCCACCTCACGCGAAGTCCACGTTTGAAATGGTTAATAAAGTCGGATGTAGTAACACGAGTAGTAAAAGATAGTTGACTACATGCGTGTTTTACAGCGGAATCCCCACGTGGCTAGGGATCCAGAAGAAACTCACCTGTGTGTTGCGATGGTTCAACTCGGCGAGAGAGAAATAGCAGGGATGTCGAGTGAGGACGATTTCGGACGCTAGCCTTCGGGGCGGAGGTGCCTCGGCAACGTCGTCATCGATGGCTCGCGCGGAACGCGTTCTTGTCGTCTTCGGCATCACTGAGCAGGCTTACACTGAGGAGGGCATTGCACATAAGGTATATGTCATCATGTAAATAAGAGAAAGTATAAATTAGAAGAGTTGTATATAAGAAGAGGTATGATTGTAGGTAGTTGTAAATATGTGTACAGTTGCATGTGAATCAGATGGTGCATATCTTTTACGAATCCGAGGTGAGCCTGTGAACGTACGTCGTGTTGAGGTAATGTTTTAACCGCAATTCCAACACCACGTCGCGTGAGGGAGTGATTTTTAGTGGGTACCTCCGCAATTGGCGGTGTACCCCACACACCCAGTTACGTACGGGCTCTGCTGGGCGTTTTCAAACGAAAAAAAAATACAGTTCTCCTGGGAGGTACAGGATGTATTATTGAAATAAATGGAAAATGTACCCCCCATTTAAAAATTGTTTCCTTTTTCCCTCCTATTGTTTATGTTTGATTACATTCCATATAAATATTTTCTAACATTATAAAATCTATATTTCATACTAAACGGTCTATTTTTTACACGAAGTTCTACTTTTTTGTGTCACACCGTTTTTTATTTTCGTTGCTTCATCTATCCTTCGTAATTTTAGTACAGAAATAAAAAAAAAATCAACTTTTGTTATAACATTGTTTTTCCTATGTTTAAATAACACATGAGGACTTGCCGATCTTCCGCGGTGGAGTGGTAGCATCTCGACCGTTCATCCAAGGATCCCGGGTTCGAATTCCGGTAAAGCACGGCATTATTCATATGCTACAAAATCCATTTCCATAGTTCCACGTATAAGCTTCTATGGTGAATTAAGCCATAAAAAAAGAAAATCTACATAACCTTCCGTTACTTTGTTTTACTCTAATTTATTTTCTAACCTTGCAATAAACCCTACATTTCATCAAGTATTTCTTCTAACTCATCTCTGGTTTCTCTTAAAGTAACAAGTAATTTCAATATTAATCTTTTTGCCTTTAATTGTACTCAAATTTTTTCTTTAATTCTTTTCCTGTTTTTTTTTCTATAAACAAATCTTCATCTTCTATTCCAATATTTGTGAGAATTATGTACGGGTTTTGTTTTCCTATATTTGAGTTTAATTTTCTTTAAAATGTTATTAAATATTCGTTCCATAGTATATTTATTAAATTCCTCTCCTAGATGTACAAAAACCCAATAGATTGCTTTAATCTTTTTTAACGGGATTCGAACCCGGGACTGCCATGTGAACGGCCGAAACGCGACCAATCCACCACGAAAGATCGGCAATATTCGTATGATAACATTTTTTATATAATGTATAAGGTTACTCATACAAAATCCTACTTCTTCTATATTATTCATAATTTAAAAAAAGGGGGTAAAACCCGAAGGATTTAAACTGAACATCATCAATCAACATGAGAAAAAGTAAGATTTTTGTATAATCCCCAAATCATTACGTAATTCAAGGAATATTCCTACACATATAAAACCAGTAAGATGAATATAAAATCAAACCGGCAGTTTATTTTTATTTTTAATTTATTATCGATTAATGGGAAACTCCAAAAATGTTTGAAGGTAGCATATTTCTTAGAGATAAACATATCAGCTGAATCATAAGAAAGTCATTTATTGAAATAATAAAAAATAATGTATTAAAATAAAATTTCACAAGATAAACATTACGAAAGATAAAAGTTTGCGTAAGGAAAAAAATACAGATATAAGTAAATTAAATTATAAGATGTACACGTATTTATTATACTAATATGTACTTTATTATACTAATTTTTATTCCAAAGTTAACTTTTGATTGCTTTTTTGCATTTTTTATTGTTCTGTTAAATCACTTAAATCTACCTGTTAAATCTACCTTAGTAACAGCTGTTACGACTTTTTTCATCCGTTATGTTTTTATAAAATCCAGGCCATAGTATTATACATTTTTATTCACAAAAAGAAAATCAACGTAAAAAGTCAAAACGCATTTATTTACAAATAATATTTATGTAAATACTACAAAGTATACCCAAGTGGCACGCCGTATTAAAAATCAGAAGAATGCGCAACAATAGTAAAAGCAATCGAGTCTGTCGATTTTAGAGTCGCATATCTGTAGCCTTCTTCTAAAAGGTATTTCAAAAAGAACACAATAACTTTGTTTGACGACGTGAACTTATTAAAAAAATATTAATGTTAATAAACTATTTATACAACAATATTCAAATTAACTTTAATAACTTAACAAGAAATGTTCAAAATGATTTCCTGTGTGATTCCGATGCAGGTTCGTTCACGATTCTGACATTTGCAGCCACTTTTCGTGATGTTTGAAATCTCACTTACAATGTTAGCCTTCAATTCGTCAAGCGTATGAAGATTGCTTTTAAAACTTTTTAAATACCTCCAAAGGAAAAGGTCTGCTAGATTAAGATAGGGGGATCTTGAAGGCCACAACTCTTTTGATAACAAACGAGAGCCAAAAAATTCCCGTAACGTATCCGGCATTTCATTAACAGTATGACACGTTGCATCATCCTGCTGGAACCGACATTTTTGTTCGTGTAAATCTAACATGGCAATAAACTATTAGGTTTAGGTTCGTGTAAACCTAAACGTCTACAGATTTGTCAAAAAATGAAGGCCCTATTATACGACGCCGGAAGACAGCACACCAAACAACAATTTTAAGTGTGTGTAACGGTCGTTCATTAAACGCTTGAGTATTTTCAACGCTCCATATTCGGCAGTTTTGCCTAATGTAGCTGAAAACAGCAGTAGTTTTGCGTAATGTAATGTGAAACCGTGCTTCGTCGCTGAAATAAACACGATCTAAAATTTCAATACCGTTGTCATCAACAAGAGAACGAAACCGATGACAATACTGTAAACGTTTTCCGCGGTCAACTTCTTTCAGTTTTTGAACGACACCGATGCGATTGTAATTTTTTAATAGCCCTGAAATCTGTAGATACTAAAGCCCGGCCTGTGAAGATAACTTTCTGAGTAAGCGAGTCAAACGATCTTCCACGTCCTCCAGAACTGCTACTGTCAACAGTGACGGTCGACCTCTGCTTTTCCGATCGTGTACACCCCCAATCTCACGAAATTTATTAATCAAACGCTATATTGTCGATGTATTAGGAACTGAAGATGGGAAATTTTATCCGAAACTCGTCAGTCACTCGAGGACATTTCAAATTGTTACAAGCCGCTAGCTAATCTTGAGTACAGTGTTGCCAACTGGCATGTAAGGAGAAATAAAATTTACCTATGCGTGCCTTCTACCATCTTAATCTTAAGGCTTGCGTCCTTTTTGAAATACCCGTTATTTTATTTAACGTCTGCGTTTGTAAGATTAGTTATGGTAACGTGAGATTTCGGTCATTAAGCATACTTTCTATTTTCTTTTGGTGTGGTTGTGCGTTGAGCAAACAAATTTTTAAATATTTTCAAATCTTTAAAAAATTTATTGTTTATAAAGCTTACCACTTAATTTTTTTTATTTTGAAAATACTACAATTGGAGGATCCCCGGAAGAACTCTCCCTTAAAAAACAAAAAAAAAAAAACTTGCAGGTCCGTTTTTTAACAGTAAGGACATATTTATACAAAAAAAAATTATGAAAATCTGTCATGCAAAATATTGTTACACAACTTTATAATTTAAATGTATTTAATTCTTTATTTTCAAACACTTTTGTAAGCTAACAAGTGAAAATGTCACACAATTTCATTTTTTCAACTTGTGGAAAATATCGTCTATAATCTGCGTACATAACAGTAGTACTCCGATTGTTAACTACAGTTAACAATTCGAATCGCTTGATCCGAGTATTTCTTATAGAAATAATAGTTTTATACCACTTCCTATTCTTTATGTATTTCTTCTTTTATTTATTTATATTTCTTTTAATACACCGATTATTTTCTGTTCCGATGATGATTCATTATAAATTAAACGCCCATAATTATAATTTTTTTTGTAAATTGTTTTCGAGGGGTTCGTTTATCGAATTTTAATAAATTTTTACTTGGTATAAAAAAAAAATCTCCCAGACTGCGTAATTAATACATTATACAACTGTAGTTAAGACTAGTAATCTTATATGGCACTGAAACGTTACACCTATCCGACCTTGAAACATTTCTCGAGATCGAAAGGAGCTTAGTAAGGAAAATCCATAGTCCAACCGTAACAGAGGAAGGTTAGTCTAAAATTTAGAAGTACTACTAAAATAGTTAAAATCAAACGGATCGATAGTTTAATCTTATCGATTCGACTCCCTTCCTCGGGATGTATGGATTGTATCTTCGACAACTTATACATAAATGTACTATAAATAAAATATAGAAATATATATAATCAACAATGGAATATACACCATTATATGACGTCAGGAGATGAATTTAATTACGGTTGAAAGATTTAAGTACACGGTTAAACCATTAAAGTAAAAAAAAAAGTAATAAAAATATCCTAAAAACAACCTAACAAACTAACATACTGTGCCGTCACTTGACTGCCTCTGCTAATTTTGAATACAGAGATGAGTAGTAGAATTATACAGGTGGTACTGGGAAACGGGAAATTTTGAAAACAGTAATGGCAGTGGAAACTCCCTGAGGAGTTTGTAGAAAGGTAGGAGCGGGTAACCATCTGTGCACAACTATCTGCCGTTTATTAATCATGGACCGGTGGGTCGTTACGTGAAGTGTACTTGGCGTGAAGGCATTTTGCAAGAATAGTGGTAACAGTTTAACTGTTGCTCAACGGGAATTCCGACATTACAATGTATGACGTCATGGTCGCGTTCCATCTTGCCACGCCATCATGTCACCGGTTGAGAATTTCGTGGAGACGAGTTCAGCTCTAAAAAAAAACAACCACCAGGAGGTCAAAGAACCCCAGGAAAACGTTTAAATAGTTCGGGCCACAAGTGGAAGGAGCCCACGACGATCGACAAGGGGAAACACGCAGCAGCATTGAACCTAAACACAACAACCGTCTGCCGAACATTCCACAGTGATTTGAAGTTTCACCCTTAAAAAATTCAAACTGTACAGGAACTGAAACCATCAGACTAAGTGTTCCAGTGAACTCCCATGCAAGTATTTCAAAGTGCCATGCTAAATCTAAGCATTCGCTTCCAGGAATGCATACGTTCGAATGGCTAACATCTTATAGAAACTGTTTTTAGAAATTGAAATATTTTGTGTCGGGACACTTATTGTGGTATGTAATTTACTTTTTGTTTTCAACAATAAAACTTGTAAATTCACTTTTTTTTTTTTTTTTTTTACTTTTGTGAGACATCAAAATTTCCCGTTTCCTTATACCATAACGTACATAATACATAACTGTATTGTATTATTAATTTCAAAAATATGTCCTCAAAACAACAAAAAATAACCCGCGATCTCGCTTTTAACGAGAAAAATTACGGGATTTGTTTGGTCTTCTCTCATTAATGATATATTAACTTGCTTTTAGCCAGGAATCGACGCATCATACACTTAGTTATTACGAACATTTTAATTTTTTTAAATATTGTAATTCAAAAAACGTTACTGAGGTAACCCATAATCGTGAAGGTGATAGGGGAGCTAAAACTGAAAATGAAGATTAATCTATTACTCTCCCAGTCGTAACAATGATCGACGCCAAATAATGTTTTAAAAAACTAACGGAGTTTAGCGAGACTAATAATGTAAGGATGATTTGTGGAGTACTTGAATAAATTACAAAAGTTTTGGTTAAGAGCAAAACGTATACGCGTCTAAAAATTGTATTACATCTAAATTTTATTTTTAGTTTATAATACAAAAAACATCGATATTTTATTTTAAAACTTTTTCTTATTAACTACAGTATATTTTTTATACTATATAGATAATGACGGTGTAAAAAGTTACGGTTACAAGATGGCAACTAGGAAGTATTTAGCACTCGGCTGTAACGAGCATATTTGAACGGCCTCTTGAATCTCGTTGTAACCAAGTTTTACTGTGTTATACAACCGGCTGTTTAAGAAAACCAACATTTTCAAACAGAAATAAACAGATCTACTCATAATTATTTTATTCTAAAGGAAAAAAATAAAAATAATCATAATAATTATAGAAAAATCGTTACTTACCGCTCTGTTTATCCATGATTTCATGGTAACGATCTATTATATTATGCACTAGTGTGGCCATCTTCTATTTTGTATTTTATATCTGTAACAAGATTAATAAAAGATAAGAAAAGTATACATACACACGCTGAAATATACATAAAGAAAGAGAATAAATAGCTTTGTACACGTGATGAAATAAAAATAATAGTAATTTACAATCTTTAAACATATTATAGGTTTTATTTAGAAAGTGTGAAGTCAAAAGTAAAATATGTCATTTCAATTAATTACATATAAGCAACAAAAAATCTTTCAAAAAAAAAAAAATATATATATATATATATGTATAAATAGCTTTTTATTTTTGCTTTCCTTATAAATTTTACTAATTTATTTATTTCCATTTTTACTTACAAATTGACGCCCAATTATAACAGACGTTTTTTCAAACCGATAATATTTAATAAAAAAAAAAACTGCGTTTACTTAGCAAAAAAACTAACAAGCATCGAATGATAATATTAACAATTGTTCAATTAAACAAGCAAGATATCAAAAAATAGAGAAGATAATATGCAAGAAGAGGCAATAGCTTCGACGAAGATAATACACTCATAACATTACATAACATACGAATGTTCTTCACAAAATCCAGGTACGTAAAACAATGAATAGCTGGAGTTTATCCGACCTATTTCTGTAAAGATCGAAAAAGAAATTCACTGACACCGTAATTTCGAAATAAAATACAAAATAACTTAATTTCCAACCTTATGGAAGATAACCTTATGGTGGCTTTGCACTGGAGGTTAGAGGCAGGGTACCGGCGAGCCTACCTGTCATGCCGGACTTACAGCCAGTAGGCTCGTTAGAGTAATGAAAACTCCCCGGGGAGGAGATGAATAAAACCTTTTGGAAGAATGTTTTCCTTCTTTTGTTGCAGGTTTAATTAAGGAAAAATGAATTACAAAAACAGCAGAGAATATTCATTGTCGCCCGATACATTATATGTGCAAGTTATGCCCAGACCCAGAACGCCTTCACAGAAAAGAATGGTGTGGATGCACCAAACAAGTCCTCTATCAAAGGACTTTACAAGTACCAAGAGACAGGGAATGTGGCAGGATGCAGCCAAAAGTGATCGACCGAAAATGTTAACACCGGAAAAGTTGATCGAAGTACAAGCTGCATATTTTGTTAATCCCAAGAAATCTGTACGACGCCTATTTAGCCAGTCTGGTCTCTCCGTTTGTAGTGGCCACATGGCCGTGCGCAAATGTTTAGAAATGCATCCCCAGAATTCTTGTTGTTCACGAGTTGGTACCTACAGACACTGGAAAACGTACATCTTTATGTACATGATTCATGTCACCTGTAACACCAGATAGAAAAGAACTCGATCATTGATTTTGGTCTGACGAGAGATGATTCCACCCTTGATGGATAAGTGAACGCATAGAATTCACGAATTTGGTGTACGAAAAATCCACATCAACTGCACGAACAAAAAAATGGGTGTTTTGTGTAAAATGTCAATCAGGCGAGTCTTCATGGCATTCTTTCATGGCACAGTTAACAATGAGCGCCACATACAGTCGGTAATTTGGTTAGCTGGCATTTCTCCCGCCACCACCCCATTCGGTCGCCCTAGAGCATAGACCAAATGTACTGTGCCAATAAACGGCTACTGTGCCTCGAAACAGATTTGCGACCTCGTTACCTATTTGCTCCTAATGAGCTCCTATCATGCGTGAGCGGTTAAGCTGGGCGCCATACAGCACCCGCCTATGTGTCCCTACCGCTCACTTGTCACACTAAAACTAAATCGGGGAGGCGCACCCCTTGTTACAATTAAAACAGTGAAGTTACATATTAAAAGACGGCAATTTAAGCCGCCACGCCTCGGTCGCTGTTTGCCAGCTAGTGTCTGTCCACCATTTAAGCGCTTGGAGCTTTATTGGCTGATGGCAGCCATTATTTCCAGGAAGGTTTTCACCGACACGCTGCAGGAATCAATAATTCCCCATTAAAATTAACTTAAACTACGGATGACGGTTGAACATCGCAACCTCATCGAGGAACTCCCACACGGTCCGACAATGCGGCTCACGCCACATTGACTCGCCGTTTATGAGCGGCCAGTTTTCCCCCTGACCTCTAAGTTCCAGGGTGGCCCGGTCTCTGGCCCCCCCAAGAGCAGGGCAGTCGAACATTAGGTGTTCGTTCGACTGGACCTCCCCACAGACGCACAACTCATCAGCCGCTAGGCGAAACCTGAACAGATATTGCATCAAATTCACGTGGTTGGTGAGCACTTGGGCACCCGCCGCCCTTAAAAATGAACTTGAGGCATACCATCCCCCCAGATCCTGTATAAATCTATACAGAGATCTTCCCTTAGACGTGGTGTGCCATTCATGCTGCCATGCCTCCATCGCGAGGCCCCAAAGCCTCTTCCGCAGGCGGGAAATGGGCAACTGTTCGAAATTTAGACCCGGTGCATTGTGATCACCGTTCCGTTCCGGTTCTAGCCCGGCCCGAAACCGTATCCCAAATACCTCGGTTTCCCGACCTCTTCGCAACTTCCACATGGCTGCTCGAACTTTCACCACTAAATCGATTGGGAGAGCCTTTCCCAATACGGTAGTAGCCTCGTAGGAGGTTGTTTTGAAAACACCAGTGCATACAATTAAGGCTCTGCGCTGGGCACTCCTTAAATTTAGAAGCAGTGCTCTATTTCTATCCAACCTATGCGCCCAAACTGGCGCCGCGTATGCAATCATAGACTCGAAGACACCTCGGTACACTAAGTACATTTGGCGACCAGAAAGCCCGTAGTCTTTCCGAGCAATCCTTATAAGTTTGTGCATCACAGAGACGGCGTCCGCCGCAACTTGTCTAATGTGATTGCTAAAAAGCAACTTATCATCAAACAAAACACCTAGGTACTTATGAACCCTTACTCGGCTGATTACACAGCATTTATACTTAATGTGGGGGTTTCGACTGCATGATAATTTGTCTGCGCCCTTTAGAAGCATAAACTTCGTCTTGGGCACAGAAATCTTTAAATTTTGCATGTCCATCCAGCCTTCGGCGGTTGACAAAGCCGCCTGCGCTCTACTTTCCAGCTGTGGTCGTGAATTTCCACGAACTAAAAGGAGACAGTCATCGGCGAAAGCCTGGGCCGTGACTCCTTCTGGGAATGTCAACCCCAGAAATCCATCGAACACCAGGTTCCACAGCAGGGGACCGAGAACGGAACCCTGCGGGCTTCCCCTGGTGACGGATTTTTCCACAACTAGGTGCGCATCTTTAAACAGGGCCGTACGGTTAGACAAATAGTCTCGTACCACGGCCTGTATGGCTTCGGGAACATCGCGGCGTTCCAAAGCATAGAGGACAGAACTCCAACACAAGGAAGGAAATGCTGCCTCTATATCAATAAAAATAGCCAAAACATATTTGCAGTCGGCGCTTTCCACCTCGGTAAGAGCATTTAAGATGCAATCCTCGGTGCCAACCCCTTTCATGAAGCCATATTGGCCTCGATTTAGAATACAGCTCATATCGATGCCTTCTTCGAGCCGTTGCACAACCAGCCTTTCCAGCAACTTGCCGAGAACCGGCAAGAGGCTGATGGGTCGATAACTGCCGACCTCACCAGGATCCTTTCCAGGTTTCAGGATTACCCTTACCAAAGCCACCTTCCAGCAAGCCGGAAAGCAGCCCCAGTTTAGGCATCCCGTGAACAGTCTGCCCAGTGGCTCTCTTATGACAGGCAATAAATGATGGAAAATACAGTCGGTAAAGCAATTCGTAAACACTATACCTACAGACCACCTAGAGTTATCGGCGGTTATAGGACTGTCTCGCGAGAGGCAGTAACTGTGATCGCAGGCATCAAACCTTTGGGTATTTCGGCTACAGAACGTAGCCAGCGGTATGTTGCAAAGAAGGGAGGCCTTCTTACTTCAGGGTGTATGCGTGAGATCGAAGACCAAGGTTTTGACTCTTGGCAAGATAGGTGGAACGATTCAACAGGTCGTTATACGCAAGGTATATTTCCCAATGTTACAAAGTTGCAAGCGGTTAGCTGGGTATTCCCCAATCGGCACACGACGCAGTTCCTCTCCGGACATGGTGCCTTTAGGGATAAATTGGCTAGGTTTAGGTTGATTGATTCCGGTTTCTGTCCGGACTGTAAGGTCGATGACACCGTGGAACATGTCCTACACATATGTCCCAGGTACGAAGCTGAGCGTACCAGAGTTACTAGGGAACTCGAGATAGTAAACTCAGTTTTGGATCTACGAGTCAACTGGCGGACTCGTAGAGAGTGGACAATAGTTGCTGGCTTCCTTCGCTTCCTCCCCCTGAGCAGGACTGCCGAAGGGATTTAGTAGGTGATAGAAACCTGGGTGGCTAGGGACCGCCTGGGCAGTTGACTGGGCGAAGGTAGGCGCTTAAGGCAGCGTGCCTCGGTTAGATTTATGTGGTGTTATTTTAGTTGGAATAAAGCTGTCCGCGGAGTTGCGGCCGCTGTCAACGGGCATGGTTATTCTTGTCCCGGGGGGTGCGGTCGCGCTCCGACAACGGCGTTTTGTGAGCATACGACACTGTCGGCGGGACGTGGCTGTGTGCCGCTTCGGTGGTAGGCAGTGGCGTTTCGACGGCGGTTACGATAGATGGTGAATGTCACGCGGGGCTCCGCGATGGAGCTGTATGGGAGTAGGCTTTCGTTCTCCTCTCTCGGGCGGACCGAAGCGGAGTCAGATAGTTTGAACTCATTTGAGTTATAAAGCGGGGTTCTTTAAGGGAGCTAGGACCAAACTTCGCTGTGTTTAAACTTTTAGTGGGAAAGTTTTGTTAAAGTGGTAGTTTCTCGGATCTGACACATTCAATAAATTGGCTCATTAATAGTTAGTGCTAGGCGCGGGGTCTTCATTCCGCGGTTAGGCTTCTAGCTTAGTTCCTGAGGGCGACGTGGTAGCTGCAGGTGTCCGTTTTCTTCTTTCTGAAGGCATAAACACAAAACTATCTCGGGGTGAACTTTACCGATGCAGATGTCCCTTGGGGCATCTGCATCGGTGGCATCTCTGCGGGGCCTGAACTGAAAGCTGTGGTGCGCAATCAGTTTGAGGGCGAGAAGATGTCCTCCGTTAAAGCCACTACTGGCTAGGAACGGAGGGGGTGGTGTAGCGACCGGACACGCTACGAGGTGGGATCTTCTCCCCTCGGGGGGAATCGAGACCACCTAGAGTACACGTGGTTTCAACAGGACGAACCTATGGCTCATAGAGCCAATAACACTATGACTTTCTTGGATCAGGGTTTTCATTAACAAGAAATTTCGAAGGAATCTGATTTATCCGTTCTAACGTTTTCTTGTGGAGATACCTTAAGGACGGTGCTTACATAACTCATCGTCACACCGTTCCCGAATAGCAGAACGAAATTGAACGATGTGTAATTTCCAAATAAACATTACAACATGTATTTAAAACATGCAACGTCGAATTTAACTATGCGAATCGCATAATGGAGGTCACTTTCAACAACTATTGTAAGTTACTCATTTTCCCACAAGGTTGCGTCACTTTTTGAACACCCTGGTTCAATAATGATAATATTGTTTTTCTTTATTTTATGTTATTTATTACCTTTGTAATTAATTTAATTTTAATTATTTTTTTGTTTATACAATTCATACCCTAAAAAAATTTAAGCTTACTCGATTCGAAATTTATTTGACCTGTTTTATTTGATAATACTAAACAATCAAAACTTTAATAATTTGAAAAAAAATTTTCTTCCCTTCAGAATTGGATTATCTAAGATCAATTGTAAACAGAAACCATTCATATAAAAAAAACCACAAATCCGTCGAGGAAGAAAAAAATTATTTCTAACATGAAAATTAAAATTTTTACCTACATTTCACTTACGATTTATGTAAAAATTAAAAAAAGAATTTTCTTTTAATCTGATTCTTTTAATAAAATGAAATTATATATTTCATAGGGGAATAAAAAGGGCAACATTTGATTGTGAACCGTTATTATGAAGCAAAATTATTTGGCAATAAACTGATCGACAAAGAAATAATGTAATTAAAGCAATCTAAATGTTAATTTTATTATTATACTTATATGACACTGAAGTAATAGAAAATTAAATCAAAATTAAACAAATAACAAGGTTACTCTCATCGCAAAAAAGCTACAGGCTACGTTATTTAATATAAGCTATTTATATAATATATAAAACAATAAAGCAATGATAAGTGTGAAAAAATAATTTGATATGTTATTATTACATAATAATAATAAAAACTGCTGACTAAGATTCATACTTATTTATTTACTCATTTTTTTTTCTTTGCTAAACTACATATGATACCTTTATTAATTGAGGGTCAGTCAGAATCGGAACGACTGAGATATGACATAGTTTCGTAACATATATATATATATATATATATATATATACACACACACACATAAAATAAAATGTGTACTAAAAATACAAAATTATACATACATAAATAAAATAATGTCACGGCGAGCCAGTAAATACCATATCATTAACGCAGACGACTGACGGATACGGACAACACTAGAGCTGATATGCTGATCACACCACTAAAAATATATTTGCACAATTGTTGTGGTAAAATCAATATTTCAGTACACCTAATATTTTATCAACAAAGCAAGCAATATGTATAGGAAAATGCAATAAATATTGACTTGTCATACAACATGTCAACATATTCTTTTGTTCCCAAACATCCATTGAATTAAAGTAACAACAAATATTTAGACCTACTTTATATGGTATCACTAGTAGCGTTTTATATCACTACCGATAGATTTGAATCTTAATAACTCGCTTCATATTAACGAAGAAGATTTTATTTTATCTAAGTCGTTTCACTGTACTAACAAAAATCATTTTTTAACAGGCGCTACACGAAGAAACTTATAGGACATGGTGAAAATAATTTAAAAATATTCATATTATTACGTAAAGAAAGAATAATATGATTTTTTGTCTATTTTACTTCAATAAAAAATTGATTTTTAAAACTTTTAATTAACTTTTTATTGGCTGTATTATTCCCTTTTAGCACTCAAAATACATTCAGCGCGAAAAACTATTTAAAAAACATATCGAATAATAATTGGGGGTTTTCTGTTTTCCCCAAAATTGTTTTTAGGAAGAAAGAAAAAGAAAAAACCCCAAGTACATTTCTTAACCAAACAGTACGCTCGCTAACCTCGTCTAATTAACGATAAATAGCAAATAATATGCATATTTAATGTTAATCAGGCGAGGTTAGCAAGCATAGATTATGTTGCAAAGGCACGATTCGTCAGTACACGGAGTCAACATAATCTAAAGTGTTTTGTAATTTTTATTTTTCATTAACAAATTTACTTGGTCTTTTCTGTTTCACCCCAAAAACCATTGACGAGTTAAAAATAATTATTCTTAAAAAAAACCATTGGGGGGACAAAAAGAAAAGACCCTAATAATTAATAATACCTTTTCACTGCCTCACTAAATTTGGTAGTTTTTGGCCAAGAACTAATTATCAGTCATTCTTTCCCCAAGTAACATAATAAAAAAACTCAACAATAGTAAAAAGAAACAGTAAGGAATGGCATAACTTTTCCGAAATTCTAGAGAAAGTCTCCGTCCCATCCAATAAATAAAATTAGACATTTCTAAATCACACAGTTTCATAACATTACATATATATATATATATATATATATATATATAACTACTGCGCAGTGCAGGTGAGGAAGCGATTGATAGATTATATAAACTGGTGTGTAATATTTACGAAAAAGAGTGTATAGTCATGAGACCAAAGAAAGCAGGAGCAGATAAATGTGAAGAATACAGAACAATTAGATTAACTAGTCATGCATAAAAAATCTTAACTAGAATTCTGTACAGAAGAATTGAGAGGAGAGTGGAACAACTGTTAAGAGAAGACCGATTTGGGTTCCAGAAAAGTAAAGTGGCAAGGGAGGTAATTTTAGCGCTCAGATTAATAGTAGAAGAAAGATTAAAGAAAAACAAAGCAACAAATATACTTGGCGTTTGTAAACCTAGAAAAGGCATTCGATAACGTAGACTGGAATAAAATGTTCAGCATTTAAAAAAAAATATGGTTCAAATATAGAGATAGAAGAACGAATGCTAACATACAGGAATGAAACTGCAACAGTAATAACTGAAGAACATAAGAAAGAAGCCGTAATAAGAAAGGGAGTCCGACAAGGATGTTTCCTATCCCGGTTACTTTTTAATCTTTACATAGAACTAGCTGTTAATGATGTTAAAGAACAATTTAGATTCGGAGTAACAGTACAAGGTGAAAAGATAAAGATGCTACGATTTGCTGATGATATACTAATTCTAACTCAGAGTAAAAAAGATTTAGAACGAACAATGAACGGGATGGATGAAGTCCTACGCAAAAACTACCGCATGAAAATAAACAAGAACAAAACGAAAGTAATGTAATGTAGTAGAAATAACGAAGATGGACTTCTTAATATAAAAATAGGAAGAGAAAAGATTATGGAGGCAGAAGAATTTTGTTATTTGGAAAGTAGAATTACTAAAGATGGACGAAGCAGGAGCGATATAAAATGCTGAATAGCACAGGTGAAACGAGCCTTCAATCAGAAATATAATTTGTTTACATCAAAAATTAATTTAAACATCAGTAAAAGATTTTTAAAGGTATACATTTGGAGCGTAGCTTTATATGGAAGTGAGACTTAGACAATCGCAGAAGAAAAGACTAGAAGCTTTTGAAATGTGGTGCTACAGGAGAATGTTAAAAATCAGATGGGTGGATAAAGTGACAAATGAAGAGGTGTTGCGGCAAATAGATGAAGAAAGAAGCATTTCGAAAAATATATTTAAAAGAAGAGTTATAGGCCACATATTAAGGCATCCTGGAATAATCGCTTTAACATTGGAGGGACATGTAGAAGGGAAAAATTGTGCAGGCAGGCAACGTTTGGAATACGTAACACAAATTGTTAGGGATGTAGGAGGTAAACCGAAATGAAACGCCTTACACTAGATAGGGAATCTTGGAGAGCTGTATCAAATGAGTCAAATGACTGAAGACAAAATAAATAAAATATATATATATATATATTATATATTTATAATATATATATACTGGCATTTTATATATATATATAAAATGCCAAGTAATCAAATCTCACTCTTTTTACCTCCCCATGTCGCCGGCAGATTTAAAAACAAAATTTAATAACATTTATTGTTATTTTTCGTTACTTCTAAAAATTCGTCAAAATGATATTATTTTAGATTCCTAAAATTTATTTATAATAAAAAATTTAAATATCAAATTAAATTTAAAAAAAAACCCAGTGCCGAATGAAATACTTCCGGAACGGACTGGTTTTTCGAATGCAAAAAAAAAAGTAAAAAACTAAATTACTATTATCAAAAGGAAACAAAAAAACAAGTACACAAAATAATTTGTCCTTCGGACATTTTCAACAAGATATTATTCCTTCCATCTATGCTTACTATTTCCTGAATAGGGAAAAAAATTATATACATATATACACACGTATAAAATCAATGTCATATACAAACAAATAATCCTAGCAAATTTCAAGTTTTTTTTTGTGCCAACCTATTCCTGAAATATTAAGCGAAATAAAGGCCAATCTATTCGCATTTTTGTAAGCGGTATTTAACAGATCTCGATATTTCATCATTCAATGAATCAACAAATAAATATGCGAAATAAATTACTAGGGAAAGCGAAGTAAAATAATTATTATTTTTTTTTAAATTAACATATAACGCATAATCTTTAAATAAAGATAAGATAATTAGCAACATTTTTATAAAAAAGAAAGGCCGGACATAAAAGTTAAATAAATAAATTTACTTGCGGATATAAAAGTTGGTTGCCTGAAAAGGAACGTGGCAACGTTGAGCCCCCCTCTTCTTATCAAACCCAGTAAGTTGTGTCATTAATAATCAATAAATAAGAGTTTGTAATAAAAATATCTACTCATCATAACTTGACTAATGTTTAATTTATTACAAAGATAATAAAGTTTTCCCTACAAATTCTTCGAAATAAAGTCTTCATAAACAACACTGAAATACTCGTACAAAAGCCGACTACAGAATTATTATACTTTACTGTCACTGATTATTTATTCTTATATAGTGGTAAAATAGTTATATATAATAAAAGGTTAGGTAAGATTTCTTTTTTAAGAGTGGGTGAAACGATAATCTACCATGAAATTTTATTGTAGAATTATTATTATATGTTTAAATAAAAAAAAAGCTTTAAAAATTCAAAAAAAATTAATTTTTTCTGCTCACCACCTTCAAAATCACCTTCCAAGAATTTTTACGTTTTACCATGTTTTCTTTCTTTTCCTGTTTAGCCACCGGTAATTACATTTCAGATAATACTTCAGAGGATGAATGAGGATGATATGTATAACTGTAAATGAAGTGTAGTCTTGTACAGTCTCAGTTCGACCACTCCTGAGATGTGTGGTTAATTGAAACCCAACCACCAAAGAACACCGGTATCCACGATCTAGTATTCAAATCTGTGTAAAAATAACTGACCGGTGGGTTAATTATTTAGAGAGTAAAATAATTACAAAGAACATCTATATCCACGATCCTAGTATTCAAATCCGTATAAAAGTAATTGCATTTACTAGGATTTGCACCTTAGAATTCTCGACTTCTAAATCAGCTGATTTGCAATCACGAGTTTACCACTAGACGAACCCGATGAGTTAATCATAAGAACCTTTTTCTCCCCTGTTTAGCCTCCGGGAATCACCGCCAGTTATTACTTAAGAGGATGAATGAGGATCTCATACGTATGAGTGAAGTGTAGTTTTGTACAGTCTCAGACATGTGTGGTTAACTGAAAAACAAACACCAAAGAACACCGATATCCGCGATCTAGTTTTCAAATCTGTGTAAAAATAACTCACTTTACTAGAACTTGAACGCTGGAACTCTCGACTTCCAAATCAGCTGATTTGGGAAGACGTGTTCACCACTAGATCAAACCGGTGGACATTTTACCACGCTAAACTGTAGAAATTAAACAAACGTACAATCAATAAAAAATTTATTTAAGATTTCTTTTTTATGTGTGGGGGATGATTTACGATTTAAGTTTAGCATTTAATTTTAAATGATATAACGTTTAAATAATTTTTTTAAAATTGAAAACAAATGTTTCACTTTATTAGCTTCCTCACTCCCAATATTGCCCCCAAATTGTTTTTGGGGGGAGTCGCTTGCACCAGTATGCCTACAAACACAAAAATATGTAATATAAAAAGATAGTTTTTTTAAATTTTTTGGGAAAAGGAGACATTTTGAGGGAATTTTTTTTAAATGGTAAAATAAGCAAGCATACATGAACAGAGCTTGATATAAATTGGGAGTATTTTTGAAAAATTTTCAAAAAACTGACCACAAAAAACTATCTATCCCATCACCTGGAGATATTGATCCCCCCAAACTTTTACCAAATAAATTATCTCATATACACGAATCTCTGTGCCAAATTTCATCAAAATCGGTATATCCAGTGAACATTTATTAAACATCAAACATGACAATACACTTACCTTCATTATCACAATTTTTTTTTCGGAGAGGGGGTTCCTACGTAATGAAACATCGAGAAAAGAAAAAAAAATTTGATAGATTTACTTTCCTTCTTGCAACATAGCTTTAGAACTATGATGATGAAACACTTATTAAGAATTTCATTTAATTATCTAACATCTTAGAAAAAATTTTAAAAAGAATTTATGAAAATGGAACAGTCCATTAATACCTTTTTAAACTTGTGCGTGTAAATATATGTACATATTATAAAATGGATAAAACTAAGAGAAATATATTTGCTTTTACTTTCTTGTACGAAGTAAAGTATTGTAACCGCGAAAAATTTTGGTTTTCAAATTTCAACGGAAATATCCATTTTGACCATCCCTGAATCCATTTTGACTAGTTTCGGCGTGACGTTTGCACGTACGTACGTATCTCGTATAACTCAAATACGATTAGCCGTAAGATGTTGAAATTCTAGGTTTACAACTGTTGTAACATCTAGTTGTGCACCTCCCCTCCTTTTGATTGTAATCATCTGAACCAAAAAAGCCCAAAATCCAAAACAATTTGGATTTTAGACTTTTACTCAACTGCAGTAATAAGCTCTCATTGAGAGCTTTTCAACGATAATCATAAGTGGTACTTATATTTATTGGTCCAGAGTTATAGCCAAATAAAATTTTAATTAATGAAATATTTGAGTCTTACATGGGTAAGGCACATCGGTTCGAATCAGAATTCATCTCCTTTTTTTAAATTTAAATATATTGATTTATTAGTAATTATTAATATCTCACTTTAAAAAAAATTACGTTGAATAATAAATCAATAGTAACAAAAAAAAAAGTATTAATGAAATAAGATTTTATGAACTTCATTAAAAAAAAATGTGTACATGTAATTTAATAAGTGTACAAGGAAGTCATGTTTTGTGTAAATCAGATTTTTTTTTTAATTTTGAATACGTAGTCTCATATATCACTAGCTGAATAAAATATTTTACGGAAAAAAAACTATAATGGAAAGAAAAAAATATAAAGTATGAATATGCTTATAAATGCAACGATAATTAACGAAATTATTCATAATATTGTAAAACAGAATTCTAATTTAAAAATAAAAAAAAAAATGCTAGAAGCACTTATAAATTCTGAATAGAAAATAAACATATAAGACGTTCCAATTGGATTAAACAGGAAATCATCACAATAACTGTTTTTAGTCCTAAATCTCTTTTTAAGTATGTACTGAAGGAGACTTCACACGTTTCTCTATCATTAAAATCACAAAAAAAAGTGTTTTGTTTTTTATGTACAATAAAACAATTTTGTGACTAAACTTCCCGTGTAATACTTGAAAATATTTAATTAATAAAGAGAAAAAAACTTATAAGTGTATAAAACGATTAAATATAAAACATGTATAAATAAACAAAAATAAATAATTACAACCCGCAATTTCCTTGTTTTAATTCTTAGAAGAAAAAAAAATGTTATAATGTGGTATTTGTGTAGTTTTAAATTTAAATTTTTTACCATAAAAAAAAAATCATCTTTCATATTTTTTTTTTTTTTAAACATGTAATTCCTTTCAATTATTGGGAGTATCAAATAAGATTACATACTTTTATTTATCCATAACGATCTCTTTCGTTTCTCGTATCTTTTTAAAATCTTTGCAAACATTCTTTAAAATATAACATCAGAAGAAGAAGAGGAAGAAGGAAGACCCTCTACTCGTCCCAACATCACGGACAGGAGTCCGGAACAGAGCCCAGCAGAGATCGGTCCTGAAAGGCAGCCATAACAGAAGTGAATGAAGAGCTTCTACACAACCCTTCCGTTAAAACTTACATATAAATTAACGTAAATCAGCAACTGCGACTCCTCCGGAAAAGGGGGCGCATTGCTCCCTCCATATAGTTAGTGCCCCGTTGTGGCGTATTCCTGCTAGCCTATGTAGCGTTAGCACCGAAAGGACTTCAGTGGACGGTATGAAGGGGAATTACGTCGGGAGGATAGGTTTCATAAGCCTAGCGTTCCGCGGTCGGCCCATAAAATGGGTTTTATAACGCTGGTTTAACAACGTATTGGAATGCAATTAAATCCGTCCTTAAAACACTAAAAATTAAAGCCAAAACTTGAAAAATTAGACCCATCACTTAAAATAAACCTTTTAAAAACACACCCGATTGAATCATCCAGCAGCAAGGAACTCTGTCCAGGTTCTGCGATCCGAAGGGAGAATCTATAAACTCCCGCTAACTTTGCATTCCATTCCATTCCAAAATCTAAGTTCTTGGTCCTCTCTTTTATTCTTTTTCCATTAATTTAAAAATTTATTCTGATATTTTTAAGGTAAAAAGACGTTCCGTTAAAAAAATCATATTTTTGTCAGTTTCTAATTGTACACCTGAAGTTCAATTTCGTAATTACTCTACAAGGTTGTACGGACATAACATTGACTATACGTCAATGAAAGATTACAGTATGGTTGTTTCATTAAAGCATCACGACCTGGCTAAGAACTGTTATATTAAGTTCCACGGGCCCAGATCCCGAATGCAAATCTGGATAATCCTGTGACAAGTTTGAGTTAGCTACGAAAAATTTTAACAGGTTTTCTAATAATTTCTTGAACTAAAAAAAATATTTAATTGAATAATCCAAATGTTGAACATCATTCCGTATAATTAGTATTATCTACCGGAGCTTCCCTCAAGGTAAGCTTCTAGGGCCCCTTTTTTTTTTATTTCTTTATAAGAGCAAAAATAATTAAAAAAATATTCTAGCTTGCTTTGCTAAACTTCAGTAGTAAAACTATGCCAAATTTACCATATTCAGTGGTAAGATACTTTATTTACATTAAAAAAAAAAAAAACATTCTTCCGCAGTTCCGAGCAAAAAGATCAACTTTTCGTTATTTTATTTTTTTACCTTTTGTCCCTACTGAACACACCTAATGATCATCATACTCAAAATAGGTAACGATACCCGAATACGCCGAACAAAATTGCAAACAATAGATACCACAGGTAAAGTAACGTCAATATTTCAACTTGCAGCATCATAACGAACCACACTTCGTAACTCAAGAACGACTCAACCAACCTTCATAAAATTTTCGGATATGTTATGCGGCGTTGCGTAAATTAAATTAAAGAGAAACATTCGTCAAATTCTGAGCAATAAGGAAAGTTTAGACTTGGTGTTGCTATTTTTACGAAGTATTAATATTTTACACAAAATTTAAAATTGTAATATATTTTTTTGTTCTCGCGTTGAAGAATTATTTTAATTTGTTTTTCTTTTAATTTAATTGTTTTGATTTTTTTTTAATCGGTATTCGAGAAGGGAACTTTTACACCCCTCTCGGACTTTACTGAAGTTTATTTAAATTTTATTTATTTATTTTTATTACTTTTTAAATTTTATCTTGTTAATTTTCCCAGTGTGATACTAGTTATAATTTTTTTAGTGATATAAATTTTAAGTTTTATTTCACTTTTCGTAATATTTTAGTTTTTATGTTAATTATGTTTTTTATTCTTTCTGTTATCCGAGAAAGGACCCTTTACACCCCTCTTGGACTTTGTTAAATTCTATTCATTATTAGTCAGTTAAATTTTAGTTTTTAGCTGTGATATTGTTTTTTTTTTTTGGTTTCTTTTATTTTTATAAAAACACATTTTAAACCGGGCGATGTAACGCGAAAGCGATTTTCTTCCGCCAAAAAAAAAAAGGGTCTCAAGGGTCATACGACTATCACTATAAATATCTGTTCATAAATGTCTGTCCATGTTCGGTTACGAGATAACCAAATTTATATATATTTATTCATTATAAGACCTACCAATCTTAACCTACGCTTGCTAACCTTCACTAGCGAGCGTACGTTAAAGTTTCGTTAGATTACTTTAGATACTTTTAGATTTATTTATTATATAAATTTATATATTTATTTATTTGGTTAGCTCATAATCAAACATGGACAGATATTTATTGTGGTGGTCTATAATCCCCCCCAAAAAATCAAATTTTTAAATACATCCCTTCAAATAAATTATTACACCATTTGTAAATTTCTGTGAAATTGATCTAGTAGTTTGAGATTTTCAAGCCACAAAATATGTTTTACAGAGCGATCGTAAAGTAGCGCATCCCAAATTTTTCTTTGTAGAAAGACGGTTAAATATGTAAAAGATAATTTAATTGGGTAATTTTTTGTGTAACAAAATAGTGTATAGTAGTACTGCTAGATTACGCATCCAGGCAACAGTGGGCGTGGCACCAAGCAGTTTGTTTAGTCCGATCCACCGGGTTGGTCTAGTGGTGAACGCCTCTTTCCAAATCAGCTGATTTGGAAGTCGAAAGTTCCAGCGTTCAAGTCCTAGTAAAGTCGGTTATTTTAACACGGATTTGAACAGTAGATCGTGGATACCGGTGTTCTTTGGTGGTTGGGTTTCAATTGACCACAATTTTATGTAGTGGTTTTAAAGGAATTGAAAAACCTCCAAACGCTTCTAACTGAAAATCGGATATTGCCGAAAGTTTAAATTCAAAAAAATTCGCTTACACCGAAGACACGTTATAAGTAGAACTAAAAAGATTAGTAAATTCAGTTAAATAAAAATATATTCATTATAAAGTATATAATATAACAAAATCAAAAAGTTGCGTTGCGTCTTCCTACGTACCATTGCAATTTTAACTCTATAGAACTGATCGGTTCAAGTTAAAGGTACACTGAAAGTAATAGCACAACATTTAAGTTAAGAGATGTAAAAAATCTACTGATAGAAGGTTAATAGAACAGTTGAAAATGTTTGGAGATATTCAAAACGTAATTAAAGAAAAAAAAAGCATGTGAAATGGATAGTTTGTGCGAAAATATTATTGAAAATAAAGTGATAAATTTGAGAAATGATGACAACAGTTCGATAAACATTAGCTTATCGGATTCATGATATACATTGAGGTAAAAAATAATTTTGCTGTTCTACGTGATAAAATTTTAATATAGAGATAACGTACTTTCATAATTTTTTATTTGTTAGATAAATATATAATTTTATCACAAATTATATTTTTACTTAATTTTTATGTTAAAAGTAAAGAGAGAAGTATTTTTTCTCGGATGAAATGCGATAAACAAAATTAAATTAGAATCATCATAGTGCTTATGGTATGTTAGTGTTATGTTTTGGTTTACTGGACGATTTCGCGAAATCATAGAATCAGAAACATGAAGAAGATATAATTTTTATTTTGGATAAAATGAAATGATTATTTTGTGGCGTGTGAAAATGCCAAATCTCAACGGGATTCGAACTCGGAACCTCCGAATGAGACGCTACCACTCGCGCCCCAAAGGCCGGCAAAGTGAATGTATCCTAAATTCTGAGATAATATGATAAAGGTAATACAAGATCTACTTTCCTAATAATTAATAAATTAAATAACAAATACGTATGTTAAGCACTTAACTACAGTAATGCTAAAGCAATTTGTAACTGATAAAAGGAAACGAAAAAAAGATGTTATTTAACAACATAAATAAAAAAAGTTATAATAAAATATATTGTTTCCAAAAAAAAAGAAGGTTTCCCCATTGGATCCTTGACCTAACATATTCTTAGTACATAGATGTATCACAGGACAATTTTGTGAATGTAATAGGCTTGTACAAAATTATTGGTTTACTAACCTAACAACTGTACAAAAAAACCCAACCGGTAGCTTATTGGGGAAAACCGAGAAATATAATTCTTCCAATATAAAAACATACGTGCATCACTTTGACTGGTATTTTAATAATATAAAAAAATAAAATGTGTAGCAAGATTCCAGGTAATAATCAGAAGTAAAAAAAAATCTATTGCGCCAGGTCGTTAAGTTTAAAAATTACTTTTTTTTCAGTTTTTATAACTTTACATGATGAAATCTTCGAAAAAATTAGAAATAACAATACAACTATACATTAAAATTAGAGAATAGTAGTTAAATAGTTAAAATTCTGGATTCGAATCTACATCAATAATTTTCTCACGCTACAAAATTACATTTACCATTAAAAAATAGTAATTGAGCATCAACTGTAGTTTTCATTACGAAAATAAATAAATATAACGGAAGTAAAATATATATTATATTAGAAAAAATTGAGAAAATCTACGAGCAATAAATCTTTCGTTTGTTACCTAACAATAAATGTTGTATTTTCGATTAAGATATTTTAAGTAATCTTTAAGGTAATTTCATAAGAAAGCTACTTATTGTAATGGTTACCATGATTCGACTTCCGGAAAATTTCGACATATCTTCGCGTTTCACATCCCCAGACCCCAAAACCATCGTCAGCTCAAACATTTATATATATTTAAATTTCTTGTGGACACGATAACTTCCGTAATTTTCCGCCAATCACTTCCAAATTTATACATAAAATGACCGAAAATATCGATCCAGTTCGTTAATGGGCAAAATCGGACCATGGAGGTGGAAACGGGAGGGAGCTTTTACGAAAAAACAAAATATCGCTCTAACTTTCTTATTAAATAAAATTCGAATTCGTTTAAAGTTTACTATTCTTTGGAAAAGGGCATAAAACTTTACTTTCTTTTCCTGTTTAACCTCCGGTAATTACTGTTCAGAGGATGATATATGTATGAGTGTAAATGAAATGTAGTCTTGTACAGTCTCAGTTCGACCATTTCTGAGATGCGTGGTTAATTGAAACCCAACCACCAAAGAACACCGGCATCCACGATCTAGTATTCAAATCCGTGGCCTAAAACATTACAGTAAAGTTTTTTAATTACACCAACCATTGGCCCAGAGGATGGAAAAAATGGGGTTTAGAAGACAATTTGATATCATATCTCCCTTAATAGGCATAGTATCGAATCTTTTTAAAGTGGTCGTTAATCCTCTAAATGTTACCTAAAACGTTTGTCTGAAACAATTTTTGATATGACCAATCCTTACGGCAAGGGATGACCAAAATATTGCTGAAATTGTAATAAGATAGGGCTTGTATGCTAAATATGTGAAACATTTTCAACGTGCAAACACTGTCGTATTGAGGAAATCTGAAGGTTTTTCTAAACTTTAAGGTGGAAATCTTTTATATCCCCAACTTAGCACCGGTGAAATCTACCTCCGCGTACCGAAGTGTCGAAAGGGATTTTTTATTGTTTTTTATTTAAAATCATATTTTTTGAATATTTTAACCTGAGATATAACAATAAAATTAATCGTGATGTATTATGTATTTAGCTAAAAATAGTTTAAAATTTATTGAAATGTTCTTACCCGAAAACGGTTGACGAAATTAATTTAAACTGTTTTAACGACAAACCGAATCAAATTGTATAATAAAATATTTTTAAAGCCGTTTTAAACATTTTCAATAATCTTTGCTACTATACTTAGTCGCTCCTTTCCAACGGCTAAGTGGTTCAAAAAAGAGATTAGATAAACATGTATTAAAAATGTGATCTGAATTGAATCCGTTCATTTTAGCTGAGTTAATGCAGATTTTAACTTCGAAAAAATTTACTACAGTAAATAAATTATTGAAATTAGTTCGAAAAAATATGTATAATATCCAAGTAAAATCGCATGTAAAAATAAAAATAAACTGTAGCTGAGGAAATTTCTCCTAAAAAAAAACTACATTTTTCTAAGAGTAAAACTAAGGGCGCTAGCGAATTTTACATTAAGCACCAAAATCGTTTTGTAGCTATTATACAAATGTAGCGTAGCTCGAGGGCGCGCAATAAATAAAATTCCATAAATCTGATCCTATTAGATATAATTAAAAAATTCAAAAAGGTACAAATTCATAAAACCCAAGGCTATATAAATCAGTCAAATTTTGGAAATATTTTTAATTTCTGATCGCTCGTTAATCCGGATCTACCGTGAAAATTTACAAGTTATTGATAAAAAGCCTATAACAATAAACGAATGCCAAAAAAGGAAAAAGTTAGTACAGTCAGCTTTCTTTTTATTTTCCTGTTTAGCCTCCGGTAATAACCTTTCAAAGGATGAATGAGGATGATATGCATGACTATAAATGAAGTGTAAGTCTTGTACAATCTCAGTTCGACCGTTCCTGAGATGTGTGGTTAATTGAAACCCAACCCCACCAAAGAACACCGGTATCCACGACCTAGTATTCAAATCCGTGTAAAAATAACTGACTACTAGGATTTGAACGCTGGAGCACTCGACTTCGAAATAAGCTGATTTGGGAAGCCATCTGTTCTTGTTGAGCTTACTATCGGACTCATTCCATAAGGAATATATCGACATCTAAAAATCCCGTTTTTAGAGAAAAAAAAAACACCCTTTTTCTTTTTTGGTACCTTGGCTAACGCTAAAAACAATTTTTTTTTTTTTCAAATTTAGAAATGTTTTAATTATTATTTGTAAGGTAAAACACGTACTTTAAGAGAGCAAAGATGGTTTTAAAAAAACTTTAATTTTTCAATGAGATTTACGAAGTAAATATTAGTATACTTCGTAAACACATGAAAATGACTCGATAAACAATTCGATTTATTTTGCAAATTTTTTTCCGTATGCGGAAAAACATTTACTTAAAAAAAAAAGTAGTTTTTCGTCAATATTTTGTTTATTATTAATCTTATGAAAAAATAAATACCACCAGTAAAAAACTGAAGAAGATAATTTTGCTTAAAAAAGCTCCCCAACACTTTTTTTTAAGAGCAAAATTAAGAAATTATGGATAAATTATTAATTTATCCGTTTAGTCTTACCGCATGCAACAAGAAGGTATACCCAATTTCCAAGCTACTCTATCGTAGCGAGATTTTGGTGTATATTAAAAATTCGCTAACGCCCTTAGTTTTGCTCGTAGAAAAAAGATACCGGGAGGTTTTTTATACGAAATTTACACAGCTATTTATTGGTGCTTTTTATTTTTACATGCAATTAAAAATAAAGCCGCTATAGGCAAAAAATTACAAAGTTTTCCTTAATATGTTAATAAACAAATTAAATAAATATTCACACATGTACGGTAGGACACACTTTAGTCTACATAGTTTTCCGAATCCAATTTAATAATTTATCTGGTATAGTGAATTTATTCGAGGTTAAGGCCGTTTTGAGGCTCTGTTGACTCGGCTATTTAGAATACAACTGTTGCGTTTGTGTATGTGTGTGTGAAATAAAGTTCAAAATGTAGTACTTTTTTCTGCATGTTTAGAATATCAAGGTTTTTTCAATGTTCATGGCTTCTGATCTCTATCAATAAAGCGATAAGTAGATGTTAACTTCATGTTGGTGTGAAGGCCTTTGCGTCTCGTTTGACCAATATAAAACATCGATCAATGATGTTGCAAAAACGACTGGAAACGTTTTGAAGTAAATTAATGAATTTATAATTAAAATAATTTTATTTGTGATGTATTCTACAATCGACAAGTTGATGAAAATAAACATTTATTCGATTAATACATATTGTAACAAAACCAGTATAACGGACCTGAGTAACGGATTCCTACCGATTAAGAAGAAAGTAATAGAAAATATAACAACCGGAAGAACCAGAAAGGGCCTAAAATAAACCCTTTACTAAAGGGAACAGATCCGTTTAACAGTCGTCTTTTGTAATATTGCCCTCTGACCCATCTAAACCGATGTTCGTTTCGTAAGAAGAGTTACCGGACCACGGTTAGGAATGCATGAGGATGAAAGGGCTAGGTCGATAGTTCTCACGTTCAACTGGGGTCTGGTCTGATAGGTAAAGAAAATAGAAATATAAATACTCCGGGGAAGACCAGTTAAAAATCAGTTCCACGAGGTGAGTCTGCAGATGTGACTTCTGTAAATCAGTCCGCAAGGTCAGTGAAGGAAGGAATTTCGATTGCAGGTTCGATGCAACTAAAGAAACATCACAAGTAATGGTTCGGTGAGTTATTAAGTGAAAGAGAATGTACCAAATTTCATTCATAAACTGTTAGGGTAGTTTTGTTTGTGAACAGCAAAGGTATTTGCTGTAAAAGAACTTTACTAGCCTTATTTACTGTACTATTGTTGTTAATACAAGATTAGCAGTTAAAAGTGTTAGGACATGTAGGTCATGTAATGTATTTTGTCAATGGAACTGAATTCTGGTTTTCATTAATTATTTACCTGTTAATAAAATCCTGACAATTACTTTAAATTCTTTTTGTATGTAATCTTGTTTATTATTATTGTTTACTGTTGCCATTCTTGTCATTATTCTAATTATTATTATGAGCTATTTTTTTTTATTGTTTGTTTTATGATTGTCGTTTACTATTATTATTATTATTATTATTATTACTATTTTCATTATTATTATTATTAATGATTTGTCTTGTTTTACTTATACTTGTTTTTACACTAATAAATTGTAATTATATAAACATTTTCATTTCTCTCAATATCCTGATCGAGCCGCAAACACGCGACATTACATTAATAATATATAGACAGCATGGAGTGACCGGACGAAGCACAGTAAAACAGCTAATGATAAAAAATTTACAGAAAATTATTTTTAAATGATACATAAATATTGCATTATAATTATTATAATAAATATCCCGTGGGAGACTATAAGGAAATAAATATGAACAAGTTTCATAATAAGATTGTACTGAAGAAAAACAAATGAATAAGAAACAAAAGAGAACAAATAAAGTTAGGTAGATTATATTTAAAAATAAATAAAGTTAGAATTATATTTTATTACAATACATAATAATAAATCTTAAGAAAACAACAATAATAATTATAAAGAATCAAAAGAACAGTATTATAATATGACGTCACTGGAGAAAGTCCTACCCGCATATTCTATATATATAATATCTTAGTTAAATGAATCAGTGGAGTATAGAATTTTAACCGGTAAGAGGGGGTAAAATGTTAATGGTAAGCCAGTAAAGAGAAACTCAGTTTAAACAAAACAGAACCAAACTGAATAAAAAATAAAACGAGTTAACCAACTTTCATATAACGTATACATCCTGTGTCCTGTCTGGTCGAGACTTCATTCGTCTACACATCACTTAAACGTGCGTTGTGAACACATCCTTTTAAGTTTACTAGGAACTTGTTTTTGTTTTATTTTATTCAGTCGCTTATTAGTTATGCAAGACAAAATTTAACAGTAGATTACACGCAGACGTTAAATTTTACGTAGAGTTATTTATTTAAAATATCTGAACTGAAGATCCGTGCGAAATTAAATTATATATTTGATTTACATAAAGCAGTGTTATTCTAAATTTAAAATTAACTTTCTAAAAAAAAACAAAAAAAAACTCGTATGATCTCAAACCACAGGAACCGTTGACCCCTTAATATTAACATTTGGTTATCCATTATCAGTCCGGATCAGTTATTTTTCAACGTTCAACTATAGTTAAATGATTAACACAGTTTTGATTCAACTTTGGTTTTAATTAACAAAAATATAATCTGTTTTGAATTAAATTCCTTCAAGTTGTATTCATTTATTTTACAGTAATACTTTCCCGTCTAGATAGCGTTATAACTCTAGTAGGGAAAGTATGGCAATCGGTCCATTTGGACATATGCGGTTTTCACCGGATTTTGACACCTAAGAAATCCGACAAACCGGATGGAAATTTTCCGGATGTTCGTAAGTACGTGCGTGTGTGTGTTCGTTGTTGGCCACTAGCCTGTTCCTCCAGAACTACTGGACCAATTTTGGTCAAATTACTTCTATGTATGTAAGAGGCATTGATGCATTTAAATTTTCAACTTAAAAGGTTAAGGGGTTGAGGCTGTTTAGCAAAGTCACCCTCTGTATTTCGAGATTTCGCATAATTAAGGTCATATTTTTTTTAGGCACACTTGTTAAAAATAAAAAAATAACTATATCTAAAAATAAACATTTCCACACTCCAAAAAATGCTGCTGTAGTAGTTTACTGTGTTGACGTCACAGGTGAGCGGTAAAATTAAATAAATGAATAATATTTCAAGTGAAAAGTAACTCATTCGCCCAGTAGATTTGGTACTTGATGCGTTAGGCCTCGCGGCTACATCATCTTCCGACCGTAAAAGCGAAATTTGTTCTACTTAAGTTCAGAAATTACACAGTTTAATTACTGCCGACTTTCGCCGCTAGTAGCCCACCACACCCGCGAAAATTAAATTCGGTATGCGCGCGCTTTAGTTAGTAATCATTGAATTAAACAAACGAAAAAAACATTATATTTAAATAAAAGGATAAATATTTTAGATTAAGTTGTATGTGTGTGTGTAAGCCGTACATAAGAAACAACTCGCAGTTGAAGGACTTTCCCGGAATGCGGTTTCAGCTGCGTGATGGGAAAGACCTATCAGCGGTTTTTTTTTGTTGTTTTTTTTTTTTTTAATATATTATTATATTGAGGGTCAAAGAGTGAAACGAATAATATTAAGTATTAATTCATCAGTATTATTTAAATACTGGTAAGTATAGAGTCACGGCTGAATTCAATACGAACAACAAATTACAAAGAATAAATTAATAATTGCAAATACACGAAAAGATATATAAAAAAAAAAAACTTACAATAAAACTGCAAGTTTTACTTTTAGTGAATGTATATGTATGTACACTCCCCATTTACCGGAAATATAATCTTTGAATGATTTCATCTATTGCGTAAAACCAAAACACAAAAAAGAAACTAACACAACGAACACACATTGGAGAAATATTTCTTACTCGTACACCTAACCTATATTATAAAATAGAAGCAACAAATAAACATTAAAGACAACAAACGAATACAACAGCGACCGTAAATAAATTAAATAACATAACATACGTTAAGGATAATACTTCGAAAAAAAAAACAACCGAGAAAAAAGGATTACGGTAGTTATAGTTTTTCTTTCTTTTTTTTCCTGTTTAGCGTCGGGTAATTACCGTTCAGATAATACTTCAGAGGATGATATGTATGAGTGTAAATGAAGTGTAGTCTTGTACAGTCTAAGTTCGACCATTCCTGAGATGTGTGGTTAATTGAAACCCAACCAACAAAGAACACCGGTATCCAAAATCTAGAATTCAAATCCGTATCAAAATAACTGACTTTACTAGGACTTGAACGCTGGAACTTCAACTTCCAAATCAGCTGATTTGGGAAGACGCGTTCACCACTAGATCAGCCAGGTGGTTAAGGTAAATATAGTCTAATGTGGTATATTCAAACGAAATACTTGACCCACCACCGGGTTGATCTAGTGGTAAACGCGTCTTCCCAAATCAGCTGATTTGGAAGTCGAGAGTTCCAGCGTTCAAATCCTAGTAAAGTCAGTTATTTTTACACGGATTTGAACACTAGATTTTGGATACCGGTGTTCTTTGTTGGTTGGGTTTCAATTAACCACAAATCTCAGCTGGACTAAGTGTTCCAGTGAACTCCCATGCAAGTATTTCAAAAGTTTTGCCATGCAAAATCTCAGAATTCGCTTCCAGGAATGCATACGTTCGAATGACTAACATATAGAAAGTGTTTTTAGAAATTGAAATATTTTGTGTCGGGACACTTATTGTGGCATGTAATTTACTTTTTGTTTTCAACAATAAAATTTTGGTTGGTCTAGTGGTGAACGCGTCTTCCCAAATCAGCTGATTTGGAAGTCGAGAGTTCCAGCGTTCAAGTCCTAGTAAAGTAAGTTATTTTTACACGGATTTGAATACTACATCGTAGATACCGGTGTTCTTTGGTGTTTGGGTTTTAATTAACCACACACAGCTCAGGAATGGTCGAACTGACACTGTACCATGGTATGACTTAACTTCATTTTAAGTCATACATATCATCCTCAGAAGTATTATCTGAACGGTAGCTACCAGAGGCTAAAACATGAGAAAGAAGAAACGAAATACTTAGATACAGACAAAAGTAATGGGTGGTTATTTTAGTGTTTACAAAATCCTTCTTTTTTTTTTTTTAATTTTTTTATCGCATACAATATTGCGTAATAACATAATGCAATTAGAAATCTAAATACATAAATAAGAAAGATATAATTACAACCGATTATTTTTTTACTTTCTTGTACGAAAGTAAAGGAAGTACTGTGGTCGCAAAAACCTCGGTTTTCAGATTTCAAACGGAAATATCCATTTTGAATAGTTTGGGCGTGACGTCTGTACGAACGTATGTATCTCGCATAACTCAAAAAAGATTAGCCGTAGGATGTTGAAATTTTGAACTGCAAAAACTACAACTACAGACATACATTAGGCGACCTTTTATCTCGTATATCGAATTATCTTACCCTGCTTCCGTATTATTTTATTTTATTTTACCGTATACATCGTAATAAAACAAAAGTAAAATAGTTTAAGAAGAGATAACTTTATAAAAATTGATTTACTTTGCATTTCACTTTATTATTAAGATTTATGATGGAGTAGGTACATTTCGGGCAAGGTTTCATGACAAAATCAGTACAATAAATTGTAACTACTTATCCTAATTTTTTTTTTTATAAGTTATGATAACCACTTAATATTTAAAAGTAGTTTTCATTGAAAATAATGATGCTCATTATAGATCAGATACTGCAAAATCAGAGTTAATGGGTACTAATCAGGGTTGAACATCATTTACACATTCTGCTGATTGTGCAACGATCCAACTGAATATTCATAACAGAGAAGAAAGCGTCATAAAGTCCTTTACCATCTCTAACATCCATGGTAAGTAAGATGGTTGTTCCTTAAAAACATCTAGTTGTGCACCTCCCCTTTTATTTGCAATCGATTGAAACGAAGGTATCCCAAAAAAATCAGATTTTGGATTTTTTCATAATTGCAGTAATAAATCCTCCTCCTCATTAAGAGCTTTCAAAGATATATATCATAAGTGGTATTTATTTTCATAGGTTTTTTTTTTTTAATATATTGATTTATTAATAAAATTATTAGCCTCTCATTATAAAAAAAAAGTTTTACGATGAATAATTCAATAACAAAAAAAAGAAAAGTAATTTTCATTTAAAAAAATGTATATGTAAATTTAATAGACGGAAAAGGAAGTCCTGTGTTGTCCACATCAGATTTTTAAAAAAATTTACCTACAAAAATTATGTTTCAAAAAATGTTTTCAAAATTATGCTACTTAAATAGCAATAAAGATATGCCTTAATAATAAATTTCCAAAGATATATACAACAGACAAACAAACGCTTCCCCGAAACTGACTTCCGATTGGCGGGTAAAAAGAAAAATATTAATAACGTTATCCTTATTTACTTTCTATAAATAACTGATAATTGTGAAAGAGAAGCATTGAACTTGCTTGAAATATAGTCACCGGAAAGCGTTTAATATTTCTCACTCAACCACTCTCTCAAACAGTGAAAGAGCATGTGCGTCTCAAAGGAGCTCTTATACTACAGCAAGTAACGATTTGGCAATCTTGCACCCGATCGAGTGGCTTGTTATTACTTCAAACCAATACTTAAGAGGAGATTACGTTCCTTCCCAACAAAATCTAGCAGCCTTTCCTATTTATATTCCTCAATGTATTAAAACTGGAGTAATAAACATTTCAACATTTTTTTTTTTAGTTCGATATTCTGCTGTAAATATATCCTTTTGTAAAACATGACTAGAGAAAACATATAGAAATTTATAATAATTTTTTTAAATTTTAAATTTTTATTTGATATCGTCATATTAACAACACGATAAAATATCGTGATATTTTATAATTTACATGTGAAGTTTTAATTACTATTACAAATAGGACGAATATGAGAGTTCCTGAAGATGGAATTTAATTTCGAAAGCGCTTGAACGCTTCGAATTCAATAGTAAGCGGTTTTTTTTAATAATAACTTTAATCATATGGAAATTGTTTCTTCCAAAACTTTCGTTAAAAATTAGTCTTCATAAAACATTTATCCGTTATTTTACGGCTCGTAATCCGTTGATTTTATCTATACAATGTTTGGAATTAACAGGGCTATTCATTAACACTTCAATGTAATATAAGAAGACATAAATAACTACATATAAGTAAATAAAACGAACTCTCAGAACTAATATGGCAAAACTGTGAAATCTATCCCACACAGAGATTTTATAATTCAATTTCGAGGTTGAAAACGAATTTATCAATCTAATTCTATATAGATTAATCCTTAAAAACACATCTGTAAATATAAAATTCATGAAATGAAGCCGGTTATACAACACCGTTATTTCAACTTTTGGAACGATTTTATGAAGAACAATGAAATAACATTTACATTATTCTAATTGTATACATTTATGCGTCCGTCTGTAAATTTTCGGCACCCATCTCTTACAAATTTTTTGCCGTGCCGGTAAACATTCCCAGAATGTCTATCTGGCGTGTCGACGTTTGCTTACGAAATTGTACAGATGACAAACAACGATGTGTGGAGTTTTGTGAGAATTCGTCCTTTATAAGGCGGTAGGTAACAATTTTATAACCACGCTTAGTGTTTAGTGAGGCGGCTACTTTACATTAAAACGGAAAAGATAACCGCCACAATTTTAGAACACGGAGTACGGAGAAGCCGTACTCCGTGTTCTTTGTTGGTTGGGTTTCAATTAACCACACATCTCAGGAATACTGTACGAATTTGTACAGCAAGAGAGGCTCTTGCTGTACAAATTCGTTCTCCCAAAGTTGATGTTTTTTGTGCAATTTCACAGGAAACTGTGTACGGTTCCTTTTTTTAAAGAAAACTGTACGTGAACAACTTATCTCGATATGCTTGAAAACTGTATTTTCCTTCAGGTAGAGGCCGATTCGGAAGATTTTATTTTCAAGCAGGACGGAGCACAACCTCACTGGAGTATGTAAGTTCGAGAATATTTGAACTTCCTCAACATATCGGTCGTATTGGTCCTAACGATTCAGTTTTACATAGCTGGCCTCAAAGATCGTCAGAGCTCACTGTGTGCGATTTTTACTTGCGGAGTATCGTAAAAGATTCCGTCTATGCCCACCCCTTTCCAGCTACAGTGGACGAACTGCGGAACCGCGTAACAGCAGCCGTGAATAGAGAAACGCTTGCTAAGGTATGGGACGAATTCGACTGCGATGTGGATGTAAGCCTTGCATCCCAACGGGAACTGAGTTGGGAAAGGCTCTCCCAATCGATTTAGTAGTGAAAGTTCGAGCGGCCATGTGAAAATCCGAAGAGGCAGGGAGGCCGAGGTATTTGGGATGCGGTTTCGAGCTGGGCCTGTACCGGAGCGGAACGTTGACCTCAATACACGGGTTTTATTTTTCGAACAGTTGCCATCTCCCGCCTGCGGAGGAGGCTTTACAGCCTCGCGATGGAAGCATGGTGGCAAGAATGGCACGCCACGACTAAGCGAAAGTTCTTGTATAGATTTATACAGCATCTGGAAGTATGGTGTGCCTCTCCTTCGTTTTTAGGGCAACTGGAACCCGAGTGCTCTCCAACCGTGAAAATATAAACCAATATTTGTTTCGGTTCCGCCTGGCAGCTGTTGAGCTGTGCGTCTGCGGGGAGGTCCAGTTAAAACGTACACATGATGTTCGACTGCCCAGCTCTTGGGGAGGCCAAAACTCAGGCCTCCCTGGAACTTGCAGGTCAAGGGGAAATTGGCCACTCACAAGCGGCGAGTCAATGTGGCGAGAGCCGCATTGTCGGACCGTGTGGGGGTTCCTTGATGCGGTTGCTTTGTTCAACCGACATCAGTAGTTTTCCTAAGGGAAAAGACTCCTACCGCGCGTATACCATGTTAAAGCGTCCATGGCGTCCACCATATTAAAGCGCTTGGAGCTGGCATTCAGCGACCTACGCGTGATAGCGAACTGCTGTTTAGACAAAGTAAATTTTAATTTACGGATGTCATATATATTTTTAGAGTTGATGGGGTGCGCCTACCCATTTTACTAAATATATGACAAGTGAGCGGTTGGGACACGTAAGCCGGTTTTGTATGGTACCGCGCTTAATCCGTTCACCCTGTCAGATAAGCTCTAGGAGCTATTTAGGACACTGGTCGCTAAACTGTTTCGAGCCTCAGTAGCCGTTTGTGACACAGAGAATCGGTCTTATGCTTTAGGGCGACTGAATGAGGTGGTGACGGGAGATATGCCAAGCAAACTAATCCCAAGAGGAACATACTGGACACCTAAGACTTGATATGTAAAAACACTTTCAATCCATTAGTTAAGGACTGCTAATGGTTAGAAAAAATAATAGATCGACGCTGTCATTTTAATCCAGTTAATAATAATTACACCTTCACCGGAATTGAATCAGGGTCTTCCAGTAGCATTAAACTGTTCAAAAAGCAAAGTTGATTAGCGATGAGAACTAACACATACAACAAAAACGGTTAAATATTGTAGTACGGAATTTTTACATACAAAAAAACCAAACAAAAAATAAATAAACCACAACACAAACCAACGACAATGAATTTTTACTACGGAAAAAAATTGAAATCGGTGAAGGTAACCGTTCTTAAGTATGGCAGTCCGACCGCAAGGTTTTCAATAATACCTTACGCTTCAAAATATAATCTGTATAAAATCCTACATAATTTTAAAAGTCCTTAGTAAAATAAAGAATGTTAAAGCACAGACAGATTCTCGGTATATAATCGATTAATGAACAGAATAAATCAAGACATCAGTTTTTCTTAATTTTATTACCCATTAATATTAATTTAGTTACAATTAATAATAATAAAAAAAACAGCGATAAAAATTATACACGTATTTATTTATCATTGAATTTTTTTACGTAAAATGATCGTACTAAGGGATTTCTATATTATAATTACTATTATCGAAAACAGCCCGAAAGAAATAAAATATTAACATAAAAATGTCCTGTATAAATATATATCATCCAATAATTAATTTAAATCAACAAGAAGATTTCTCAAATGGAACTGGAAAGCCCAGGTCACTGTCTCGCAAAGAACTTCAAACGTATGTTTTTTTTTTGTTGTTGCTTTTACGACCTCATAGGATCACTTTAGTTCAATTTCTGGCCCAGTCCATTTTGTAATCGGTTCTTCTTATTTCCGAATCGTGTGAGTTGTTTTATTCTTGCTTCTTTTATTTTTGCCTACACATTTTTGAGGCGTTCTGATCTTTGGCGCCTTTTCTTTCTTTTTCCTGTTTAGCCTCCGGTAACTACCGTTTAGATAATACTTCAGAGGATGATATGTATGAGTATAAATGAAGTGTAGTCTTGTAAATTCTCAGTTCGACCATACCTGAGATGTGTGGTTAATTGAAACCCAACCACCAAATAACACCGGTATCCACGATCTAGTATTCAAGTCCGTGTAAAAATAGCTGGCTTTACTAGGACTTGAACGCTGGAACTCTCGACTTCCAAATCAGCTGATTTGGGAAGACGCGTCCACCACTAGACCAACCCGGTCGGTTGATCTTTGGCGCCTGTCCTCTACACCCTGTTGGATTTCTTTTTGATTTTAGGTTCAAATATTATTATATTAGTTTTAATTAGTTTGTTGTATTTTTCAGATTTTGCGATTAGATCTTCTTTGGAGATTCTCAACTCTTCGATATCTTTTCGGACTTCCTTTATCCATTTCAGTTTTGTTGTTCTTTGCCAGTACAGTATAAGTTAATTATTTTTTACAAGTCTGGTGTTACTTGCTCTAAGTAAGTGCCCCAAGAATGAAATTCTTTTTTTCCTTTAGAAATTTGTTGGTGGGGTATTATTTTATATACTTCTTTATTTGGGATTATCCTCCACTGTCCTTCTACTATGTTTTCTTGTTTAGAATTTTCTGACTATCTTCCTTTCTATCTTTTCGATATCCTTTCTACTTCTCAAATTTTGTATGGTCCGAAGAGAGCGTATTTATTATATTTAAAAAAAAAATATATATATAAAATTATAATTATTTGGATTTAATTTCCTAAGCGTTCTATGATTTCCCTGATGATGGAGTGGTGACTCCGTAAGTTCTAGGACATATACATTGAAAATTGTTGTTAAGTGGAACTTTAATTTATACTAATTATAATTAATTTTAAAATTAAAACCTTCATTATTGACATTTGATTACGTTGTGAAAAACGTAATCGAAACTCTGGAATTGTATAATACAAAAACATCGTTAAAAATGAATTATACAACAAGATAGAAATTCGTTTCATATCATTAAAAAAAAAAAAAAAATTAAGAGAAGAAAACAATCTAATGAAGTTTATTTTTCTAAATTTAATGTATTATTAATTGGCAGCGAAGCTGAAAATGAGATAAGCTTAATTGTTAGATAGCTAATAAAAATTATTATTACATATTTTCTGTGCATCTAACACACGGACAAAGTCGAGTCAGGTTAAGTAAAATAAAATAAAAAAAAACCTTTGGGCATACATTTTCAAATGGGCTGAAATTGATCATGTAAACAGAAAAAAAGGTAATTAAATTATGATTAAAACGTCATTTTTGTAGAATTATTAATCCAATTATAGTACGACCTAACAATAACGCGGTACAAAATAACAGCTACAACCGCGGACGCGGTTATAACACGCTGATAAAGAACTTTTATCAAATATAAAAAAAATTCAACTTTTTAATAAGTACATAGAAACGCATTTTAATTACGGATACGGATTTAGTAAATTGAACAGAATAAATAAATATGCTAATAAATTTAGCCGAGTGAAATTACGGGTAAAACAAGGAACTCGCAGAAAACAACGATAACTTCCTATTTTTCTTTTTTTTTCAAATAACTATCTTAAATATTAAACTTATAAATATTCGATGCGTTTTGTTAATGTAGTAATGTGTTCTAATAAAGTACAGAGGGTTAAAAAAAGTGACGCAACCTTATGGAAGAATGTTTTCTTCTTTTGTTGCAGATTTAATTGAGGAAAAGTGGGTTACACAATACAGCAGATAATATTCATTGTCTCCCAATACATTAGATGTGTCAGTTATGACCAGACCCAGAATGCCTTCACCAAAAAGTTTGGTGTGGATGCATCAAACAAGTTTTTCAACAACCAGCTGTACAAGTTCCAAGAGACAGGGAATGTGGCAGATGCAGCCAAAAGTAGTCGTCCGAAATAGCTAATACCAGAAACGTTGATCGACGGTAAGTGCCAAGAAGTCTGTGCGACGCCTATCTAGCCAGTCCGGTCTTTCCGTTGGTAGTGCCCAAACGGCAGTGCGCAAGTGTTTGATGTCTCCCAATACATTAGATGTGTCAGTTATGACCAGACCCAGAATGCCTTCACCAAAAAGTTTGGTGTGGATGCACCAAACAAGTTTTTCAACAACCAGCTGTACAAGTTCCAAGAGACAGGGAATGTGGCAGATGCAGCCAAAAGTAGTCGTCCGAAATAGCTAATACCAGAAACGTTGATCGACGGTAAGTGCCAAGAAGTCTGTGCGACGCCTATCTAGCCAGTCCGGTCTTTCCGTTGGTAGTGCCCAAACGGCAGTGCGCAAGTGTTTGATGTCCCAGTTATGCCCAGACCCAGAATGCCTCCTCCCAAAAGTATGGTGTGCACCAAATAAGTCTTTCATCAAGCAGCTGTACAAGTTCCAAGAGACAGGGAAGGTGACAGATGCAGCCAAAAGTATGCATCAGTACACAATTCGTTTCGTTCACGAGTTGTTACCTGGAGACACTGGAAAACTTGTAACTTTCTGTCAGTGGTTCATGTCATCTGTAACGTCAGATGGGGAAGAACTCGACGATTGGTTTCGGTCTGACGAAGCACTGTTCTACTTTGATGGATAAATGAATGTACAAAATTCACGCATTTGGGGAACGGAAAATCCCTTCAGCTGCACGAGTTTCCTCTGCACGGAAAAAACTTCGTAAAAACTTAGCGATAGCGCGACAGTAATTATTTTTTTGAAATACTAGTCGCATATAAACAAGTAATAATTACCCTAATCTTAAAACATATGTACTTCTTTGAACTCTACTAATTTTTTTCAAAAATCTACCTTTCCTCCATTGAGTGGACTGCAAGGTGAAACAGGGAACCGTGTATTCACTATCAAGGCGTTTTACAACGGTTACTTGAAAAAATCCGAAAAAATCGACCGGAGTTGTGGCGAGACAACTAGTCATTCCTTCACCACGACGATGCGCCCGCACATTTAGCTTTGTCAATTTTGTGCCAAAAATCAGATGGCTGACCTCCCTCACCCTTCCTACTCGCCATACGTGGCGATTTTTTCTTATTTCCGAAATTAAAATCAGTGATGAAAGGACACTGTTTTGAGACTAATAATGACATTAAAGCAAATTCATCACGGATTTTAAAGGACACTTTCAAATAAAGCTAACCAGGACTACTTCGCGAAGTGGAAATACCGCTGGGAAAATTGTGTGAATAGTAGGAGGGGAGTACTTTGAACTGAAAAAGGATCAATAATCTGTAATAATAAAGATTAGAAAATTAAAGTTCAGTTTTTTCTGAACAGTCCTTATATAAAACCCACCGGGTTGGTCTAGTGGTGAACGCGTCTTCCCGAATCAGCTGATTTGGAAGTCCACAGTTCCAGCGTTCAAGTCCTACTAAAGTCGTCAGTTATTTTTACATGGATTTGAACACTAGTTCGTGGATACTGGTGTTTCTTTGGTGGTAGGGTTTCAATTAACTACACATCTCAGGAAGGGTCGAACTGAGACTGTACAAGACTACACTTCATTTACACTCATACATATCATTCTCTGAAATATTATCTGAACAGTAATTACCGGAGGCTAAACAGGAAAAAAAAAAATGATCTCATATATCCTTTATTATAATGGAAAAAAAATTAGAGGGTTGAAATACGTAAAAGAAAATTCAAGAGAAATATTTTTAAAATTTTTTATGTTACAGCACTATTTAAAATATGTTACATATAATTAAGAAAAGAGGTCTATACTGATTACTTTTTTTCCTGGCTCGCAACGTTGTTTTCTCTCTTCCCTATCCGATTACTTCCTGTTCAACTATAAATGAATTTGTCAGTTGAAATTTATTTATATTTGTAAAAAGCTTATTATGCCTGTTAATTATATCTCAAGCGACGAGAGCAACCAAAAACGGTCGTTTTTTAAAAAAATAATAAGCTGCGGTTAAAAGTATACTTCCTCTTTAGACGCCATTAAAACTGATTAACAAGGAGATAGAAAAATTAAATGTTTTAAAACAAACATTATTTCGTTTTATATTATCAAAACTTCTTCAACTGGATAGTTTTTTTTTTTTTTAAGTGGTTATACATTAAAAAAATTCATATTATAGTAACATAACAACACACGCGTATGCACAAAAAAAAAAAAGAAGAGAGATTATGATGTAAAGAAGTGGGGTAATAAATTCAGGGAAGGTGCTCGGTTACGCGTAACTGATAAGATAGAGATAGGTTATCGGCAATTTTTTTTTTTTTACAATATTGACAAACAACTATCAAATGATTATTTCATAGCATAAATAGAAGTTTGAAGTGTCAACATAATGTAACATAAGATAACGTGTAAAATACACATACAGAATAATAATTACAACGATAAAGCTTGTTCGGTACTGTTGGAAAAAATAATAATACAGATAAATATAACTATTTTTTTTAATTAAAAACATTTACGTAAGTTTAGAAATGGTCGGGAAATGTATTTTACAAATAATTTATTGTATATATTTAAAAAAATTATTAGAAATATGTTAATAGATAAAACAATTTTTATATTAATTCGTTCAGAATATGGATTTATTAATTTTTTTATCTTTTTTTTTACGAACTAATGTACTATACTAATTTAACATAACTTATAATAAATATAATATTCTATCATTCAATATTCAACACAGTAACTAAACTGCCTTGAAATGTCATTCTCATTAACAGATATTTTTTAGCTATAATTTTAAATCTACACTTCGATGAAAATATAAAGTAATACCTACATATTAATAGGACGAAATTTACTTAAATTTTATAAGCTGCATAAAATTTAAAAATACGGGCTGTATATTCCTTGATTTGAAAAGGTTCTTTAATCTGCCATACATTTCTATGTAAAAATGAAAAAATTAATCATAAAAACTATCTTCATTTTTTTTAATCCAAAAAGCTTTTAATTATTCAATGTGTTTTAATTAATTTATTAACTGTCAAGATAAATTCTACGAACACTTTTATATTCAGGGTCAATGTAAGCCCCTGAAACAAAAAAATGGTTGCGATCTTAAAAATATTTTAAATAGGAATTTTTATGAATATATAGGTATTTCCCCAACCAGTTTTCCAGCTACTGCCAGGTCTGGTTGTGTGTGCGCGTGCGCGTGTGTGTAGACAAATGTTATGCTCAGTTTGCCAGGACTGACGTAGCTGCAGATGTACTGCAATTTAAGTGTAAATGTATCGGTAAACATGTAGTCTGGAACATACTCAGGCCAATTACTCCTGAGACAGAATTTTTATGAATATTAATTCAGATCTGCTGTTCCACGTAGACTGTCTTCTATATATATATATATACCAGGTGCGACAATAAAGTAATGAGACTGATTTTTCTTTGCAAGATGTGGCAACCCTGCAGCTTACGTAGGCACACCATCTTTGACCTTGGTCTATAAGTTACTTTTAGTCCAAGCGGTACATTGATGCAACTGCAGGGTTGCCACATCTTGCAAAGAAAAATCAGTCTCATTACTTTATTGTCGCACCTCGTATATATAAAATAAAGTGGTTTTGACTGAAAGATTCATCAACGCACAGCTCCAACCGTTTATCTATAGGTAACTGAATTATGGAGGGTACATTATTTTTATAAACTAGGCACCTATTAAGAAAGGATCTTTTAAGTGAAGGTGGAAGGAAATCGTATCGCTTTACCAATCCAGTTTGTGTATACTGTTTCTAATTAAAGTAGAACTTCTCAAATTTGTGCTTAATTTTAATAGGCATTATTTACAAAACTTTTCTAAGAATTAAATTCTCTACAAAGTTAACTATTCTTTTTTTTCCTGTTTACCCTCCAGGAATTACCGTCAGGTATTACTTCAGAGGATGCTATGTATGAGTGTAAGTGAAGTATAGTCTTGTACAGTCTCAGGTCGACCATTTCTGAGATGCGTGGTTAATTGAAACCCAACCACCAAAGAACACCGGTATCCACGATCTAGTTTTCAAATCCGTATAAAAGTAACTTTTTTTACTAGGATTTGAACGTTGGAACTCTCGACTTCAAATTCAGCAGCTGATTTGCGTTCACCACTAGATCAAACCGGTGGGTGTCTAAAAAGTTAATTAGAAATGTTTATTTTTTTATTGGTAAATTAAAAAAGTTATTTTATTCCAAACCTAAATGAGATAGAGGTCAGAGACTACTTTTATTAAATTTCTTAGATAAAAAACCATAACGAAGCACCCAATTTATCCTTGATTTGTACCCCAAGAATTTTACAACGGTTTAATTTCACACATAAAGTAAAAAGCAAAGCTAAATGTTTCGCGAGCAGATACTCGCTAACAAACCGTTTTCTGATTTGTTTATATGAACCTTTTTTTCTTATTTTTGGCTATACTATCATCTCCAGAGAGATTGCAGCGCAATTTGGAATCACCTGTATATTTCAGTTTTCCCTGAATCTGTGTTCAAAAAGACTATCAACAAATCCCACGGGCAGATTTCTTTTCTCACGGAAGGTTTTACGTGGCCTATTCCAGAGTGAGTTCTAACTACCTGTATAATCATTCTCGTATCAAAAAAGAAAACAGAAAATGTAGTTTACAAATTATTGTATTCAAACAAATTTTTTGTGGCGTTTTCTATTCCCTTACACGAACATATAATCTACGAACGGTAAACAACAGCTGGTCAAAAAAGCCTACAGTGTACAACCATTTCTAGGATAAAGCAAACCATATTAATCAATTTGAAAATACTACACTTCTCACCAAAGTATATATACCAATTTTTCCACTAAAATTTCGTAATCTAAACTATGGTAAAATTTTTAACGAATTCTTTTGAAAACTTATTCTAGGTACAAATCCAAAATTCACGTAGGCGCAGCCGCGGGCGACAGCTACTTTGAAAATATAAGAACAAAATTATTAACTTAAATACTCAAAGTGCCGATCTCAATCGCGGAGTGGTAACGTCTCGGCTTTTCATCCGGAGGTCCGGGTTCAAATCCCGGTAAGGCATGGCATTTTACATACATTCCATTTTCATTCCCACGCATACGTGGCGATATAAAGAAAAACATTTAAAGTATTAAAAATTGCATGACTCAACGATTAGAGATGTTTTGTAGAAATGATTCATAGTTGTATCGCTCATTTAAATGATAATGGAATCTAACTTATCAATAATAATTAATTACACTTGTATTAACATCAGCTTCGTTATTTTAATATTTTAGATTGATATATCTACATTACTGTGTTAACTGTTGATTGCATTTTGTTATTACATTAATTTTCGTTCAATATTGAAGCACAAATGAGAATATTACATTTTTTTAACTGCTAAAAGCGATGCAAGCATTTCTCTTACGCTAGCTCTGAACAAAAATTTTGCAATATATATTATTGTTTTACGTTATATTTATAATTTAAAATTTTTGAATTATTTTGAAAAAATAAAAATGTAAAAAGTTACGCATTTCCTTTACGTGTACTAAAACAAAGAGGTACACACACAACCCAACAGGATACAAAAAAAAAATCTATGATTTCCCGTGATCGGTCGAAGTATCGATAAAGAATAAAACTCTTATAACAACACCTTTTCAAAGTGAGATTTTTTTTTAACCTTTGGGTCCACGGATAAGTATTGCTTCAGAGGTTGAGATAAATGATCTGTAGCGTGTGTGAAAACCTGACCGGGATTCGAACCCGGGACCTCAGGGTGAAAGGCCGAGACACTACCATTCGCGCTACAGAGGCCAGCAAGATCATTTATCAACACACCGAAATCAGTTAACGAATCGGGGAGGGGCTCGTTTATATCATACAAAATCTATTACACGATTGCTCCCAGTTACATAAAACTGCATTATTTTCATTATTTATTTAAGTTAGCGGTCAATTGAAGGCTACAATATTAACACAAAATTCTAAGAAAGAAAGGAGTCGTAACGTGTTGCCCTCTACTAAATATAACTCAAAATTGTGCCTTTCGTATAAAGGTCCTCCTGTTTGTGTAATTACATAATTATATCAAACCTAGCCTGCTTTTTCTTTAGATTTGGTAGTACGTTACCAATCGGAAAAATGAATGATTCGTTCTTATGGTTTTTTTTTTAAGTTTTATATTGCAATTTTGTTTTTTCTCTCCATTAAAACTGTCTGAAATCGTATACATGTATTATGCACAATATATATTTTACTCGTTAAATTTATTTATTACAAATACGGACTAAAACGGAAATAAAAATAAAATATTAATCTTCTATATATATAAAAATTAATGTTTGTCTCGTATGCGTTCCTATACTATTCATCTGATTGCGATGAAACTTTGGTGAGTTGTGCGCACGCCCGCAAAGGTTTCTGAATTAGTTTGGACTCGCTAGGGTCGAGATATTTCGAAAAATTTATATTTATGGTCCGATTTGGCTCATATTCAGAATATATATTACTTGCGTGAAAAGAAAAATAGTTACAAAAACTATACCCGCTAGATGGCGCAGACATATTTCACCCGCGACGTGAAAACATATTTACGAAACAAGCAAACAAATATGCAAACAGATTTCTTCTTATATATATATATATATATATATATATATATATATATTCACACACACACACACATACAAAAGGTAATGTTTGTTTGTATGCGTGTCCACTTTAGAATAAAAAACTACTGGACCGATTTACGCGGGGGGGTTTTGCAAAATGGTTCGCGTTGTCCGGAGAAGGTTTAAAGCTATTGAAATCCTCTATCTGACCAGTAGAAAGAAAGTTAGGCGTATTTTGAACCGACTGTTTACTGTTTAGAGAGTAGTTTGAATTAAATCCGATAGGGGTAGTACTATTTTGAATCCACCGGGTTGGTCTAGTGGTTAATCTCGTCATCGTAAATCAGCTGATTTCAAAGTAGACAATTCTAAGGTTCAAATTCAAGTAAAGGACAAATTCAAGTAAAGTATAAATACTTTTATACGGATTTGATTACTAGATCGTGGATACCGGTGTTTTTTTGATTATTGGGTTTCAATTAACCACACATCTCAGGGATGGTTGATGTGAGACCGTACAAGACTACACTTCATTTACACTCAAACATATCATCCTCATTCATCCTATGATGTAATCCTGACGGTGGTTCCAGAGGCTAAACAGGAAAAGAAGGAAAATTTAGTACTGTTTTGACAAATCGATTTAATTACATTTTTACTTAAAAACTGAAAGGTTAATTTTTGTGAAGTTCCGTAATGTTTTGTAAGATTCGTAATGTTCTATATTAATATTGCAGTCATATCAATTTTAGTTAAAAAGTTATTTTCCAGCGACTACTGTGTTTAGAAAGTGGTTTGAATTAAATCCGATAGGTAGTGCTGTTGTTTGACCAATTGGATTTATTTATATTCTGACTTTTATAAAGTGATAGGTTAAATTTTGTGAAGTTTCAGTTTTTTAATGCTTTATCAAATTTTCAATCGTGTTCATTTAACCTATATATATATATATATATATATATATATATATAGGTTAAATGTATAAAATGTAAAAAATGTAAAATGTAATGGTAAAATGTAAAATATATATATATATATATTCAAATCTAGCAATAGCGATGTATTACCGAGTCTGCTAGTATTAAATATATTAATGTCATCCATTGACATACCAAAGCACCTTTTATCTAGAATAGTTATCAACAAGAACCTCTTTTCTTTGTCTGAGAATTCAATCCAATATCTTTAATTTTTTGGAAATATAAAATACTATAATTATGATATTATAAAATAATATATATATTCGATCACGAATACACGAGATTGAGTTTTATGAAAAAATCACTAATATTTATGGGGGAAAAAACCACATTGCCAAAATTAATAATTTAAATAATTTCATCTTAGACCTTGAAGCTATTCTAAATTCTAATTCCCTATCCTGGGTAAAGATTATTTCGATCTCCTGAAGGATTATCAGTGGGTTGAAATCCATATACAGAAAAGATCTCCAGGAGAAAATTACTTATAAAATTCTTTATATTGCAATGATATTCATTTGAACGGTAAACCAGAAGGCAAGATTCATAGGATTCATCCTTTCTCTATCCATTCAATTATACTAATGATGATTATTAACAAAAGAAATGCGTTTTAAAATTTTTATTGTCTTAAACGAATTTTAAAGTTTTAAAATTAAAAATTTAACAAATTTTATTTCATTTAATAAAAAAAAAAATAGAATATCCTGTTTTATTTCTAAAATGATACCGTACCTTTCGTTGCGTTAATATCATTTGAAAAAAAATCAAAAACAACCTAAATTAAAAATCATTTTAATAATAATAATCATTATTTATTTGTACATTATTAGAGTAAATTCAAATCATTGTATGGATTACTATTATAAGAGATCTCAATGTCAAGAAGCTCAATAGCATGTCTTTTCGGCACGCGTACACGCGGGCTTAATTAAAATGAAGAAAATTAGAATATATGATTGATGGAAAAGGGAAGAATAATAATAATAAAAAAACACGCCAAGAATTATTACAATATTGTACAATGAAACAATATGCAAGTTATACTTAAGAGACTAATATGACGCCGATATTTCTTCAAGACTTTGTTACCCCGGTTAGTATTAAAAATTCTTTCAATATGAATATAAAAAGAGTAAGATTAAAATGTATACAGTTGGATTTCTTTATGCACGATAGACTGACTGTGTTATATTAAACAGTACACAAGTATAATGGAATGTATAGTTCTTTTAACAACGATAAATGATGAGAGAAATGAATAGTCCACGTTGGTGAAAACGTACCTAAAAATAAAATTAAAAGATCTGATGTGTTCACATCAGATCTTCCTTGGACGCCTATTAAATTACATTTAGACTTTTTTTTTTTTTTTTTTTTTTTTAATGAAAAGTACATAAAATTTTATTTCATTAAAAACTTTTTTGTATTATTATTATTATTAAATATATAGTTAATTATTATTCATCATAATTTTTTTTTTTAAATCACACGTTAATAATTATTAATAAATCAATAAATTTATTAATTCTGTGAATATTAATGGAAACAAAGTAGAACTTGTAGAAAAATTTAAATATCTTGGAGAAATCATTACTTGTAATTGTAACAAAAAACAAAATTGGACTGAAAGACTTAATAAATTATTTAAAGTGCTACAAGTAACCGAAAATACTTACAACAAAAAATCGTTCTCGATTAACACTGAAATTAGACATTACAAAACTGTGGTTAAACCAGTAATTACTTATACGAGCGAGACTTTATTTAGATTTCATCAGAAAAATAGGAACGAACCTTTGCTTAAAGTTGAACGCAGGATTCTTAGAAGCTGCATAAACAAAAAATATAAACACGAAAATCAGTACAGATTATTGCCTAATAAATTTCTGTACGAAAACTTGGAATCCTTAATCGATACTATGAAAAAGAAGCGAATTTCTTTCTGTGCAAAATTGTTAAGATTACCGCAAGATAGGATTACTAAAATCCTCCATTATGGATCAAAGAAATTAAAGAAGACATGCAAGAATTAAATTTGATTTACGAAGATTTACTTAATAAATCCGAAAAATTAAAATTTGTTATTAAAGATCCGAATACCGACTTTAAAGTAAGAACTTTTAATTATACTAAAAGGGTTTATTCAGAAGAGGATCGTAAAGCACGATCATTAAGAATGACTAAATATTGGGAGAAAGTAAAAGCTAAGAACTTAAAGGCGAAAAAAATTGGATTATTCTGACTGAAGTGGTCCTTTGCAGCCTTAAAAGTAAAAAAAAAAATCAATAAATTTAAATAATAAAAAAAACACTAAAAAAAGGGAGATGAAGTCTGATTCCAACCGATGTGGTTTACCATAAGATCCAAATATTTCATTAATTAAAATTACATTTCGCTACAATTCTGGAACCAATTAAAGTAAGTACCAGTTATAATATATCATTGAAAAGTTCTCAATGAGGGCTTATTACAGCGGTTAAGAAAAAGCCAAAGGCCAATTTGTTTTTGGATTTTGGGCTTTGTTGGTCAAGTCGATTGCAATCAAAAGGGGAGATGCACGACTAGGTGTTACAACAATCCTAAATCCAAAATTTCAACATCCTACCGCTAATCGTTTTTGAGTTACGCCAGATACATACTACGTACAGTCATGCCGAAATTAGTCAAAATGGATTCAGGGATAATCAAAATGGATATTTCCATTGAAATTTGAAAAGCGAAATTTTTTGCTACCACAATTCTTCCTTTACTATGTACAAGGAAGTAAAAATACGTGTAGCACATATATTATTGTGTATTTTAAAATTATATATGCAGTTAAATACTTTAGAATTTATTCCAGCAGATGAAAGAATATAGATCAATAGTAAAAGTTTTTTTTTAATTTCAGTAAAACGGCACTAAAATAAAAAAAAAAAACACTATTACAATTTACATTTCTTAAACAAAAAATTTAAAAATGTATATTTAAAGAAAGATGTGGACCCCGCATGATTTCCTTGTACCACTATTAAATTTCGTATATTTTTTATTGGTTATATTTTTTCATTATTTTTTTTTATTACTGAATTATTACTTATCGTAAAACTCTTTTTACAATCACAAAAATAAATAATAAATCAATATAAATCAAATAAAAATCGATCAATCAATCAATATATTTAAATAAAAACCACAGTTTAAGAAAAAAGGAAATGTCGGGTTCTTGCCGATGTGCTTTCACCTTGTAAGATCCAAGTATTTCAATAATTAAATATTATTGGGCTATAATTCTGGAATCAATGAAAATAAGTACCACTTAGATATATCATTGAAAATCTCTCAATGAGGGCTTATTACTGCAGTTTAAAAAAGTCCAAAATCAATATTTTTGGATTTTAGGCTTTTTTGGACATTTTTCGTCCAGTCGATTGCAATCCAAAGTGGAGGCGCAGAACTAGATGTTATAACAGTCCTAAGTACAAAATTTCAACATTCTACTCTTTTTTCCTGTTTAGCCTCCGGTAACTACCGTTTAGATACTTCTTCTGAGGATGAATGAGGATGACATGTATGAGTGTAAATGAAGCGTAGTCTTGTACAATCTCAGTTCGACCATTCCTGAGATGTGTGGTTAATTGAAACCCAACCACCAAAGAACACCGGTATCCACGATCTAGTATTCAAATCCGTGTAAAAATATCTGTCTTTACTAGGACTTGAACGCTAGAACTCTCGACTTCCAAATCGGCTGATTTGGGAAGACGCGTTAACCACTAGACCAACCCGGTGGGTACACTCTACAACATTCTACTGCTAATCTTTCTTAAGTTATGCGAGATACATAGTACGTACGTACACACATCATGCCAAAACTAGTCAAAATCAAATCAGGGATGGCCAAAATGAATATTTCCGTTGAAACCTAAAAACCGAAATTTTTCGCGATTAGAATACTTTCTCGTACAAGGAAGTAAAAAGAAATCAAGAAGTATTATTATTAATTTTTAAGCAATTTTCTTAACAGTCGATACAAATAAAAACCAGTTGCTTACGAAAGGACAAAACAAGAAACTTGTCTTCATAAAAATAAATACGCTTTGAGCAATAAGGTAAAGCACATTCCATGTGCATTAGAAGGACAATCAGAGGGACACCAAAGGAAATTTCTGTAAAAAATAAAATGGAACTACTCCAATCCAATCATTTGAAGGACAGTAAAGCATTTCACAAAAAACAATAAATACTGTTGTGAGAATACGTACGTGGTTGACCAGAAAACTTTGAGCCTTATGCCTTATTAAACTCTCTCTCACAAACAATCTAATCGTCGGTAAGAAGCGACAAAGTCAACGAACTACGTTTACAGTTCTAAACAAGGCCTAACCTAACTGTGAAATGAAAATAGGGAAAAATAAGCGTGAAAACATTATATTTCAGTTCAATTAGATCTGTAATAAAGAATACTTTCAAAAAATACCTCGAATTTTGTTAGACAACGTTCTTTTCTTTCATTAGATGAACCGTGGGACTCGAATATGTCATTTTATTCATTTTTTAAATGTAGCTTTACGAATTGCGCCGCTAGATAGCAGTGTTTGATAGCACTAGGTAGCGTACAAAAACTTGATAATGTACGTGGTATAATAAAATTTAAAAGGAAATATACTACAGCTTGTTTTTATAGTAAATGATGTTATGTAAATGAAAGTACTGAAGATGAAACAATTGTTTTAATTCCCATCACTTATTAAAAAAAAAAGTATTAGTTTAAAAGAGATTATACTAAATTTATTAGAAAAGGAATAAATAAATTCGATTGGTAAAATCAAATTTAACGATAAAAATCGAGGTTACAATATTACAATGAAATAAGTCCAATATTACATCACGGATTTACGATTCGTAAAGGTAATTATAGTTTTATTGAACTAGTGACATGACATAGTAACTAATGACTAGTAATTAGTGACATGATAGTAACTAATGATATGTATGACATTAGTAACTTTTTCCAATCGGAAAAAAAAATTGGCCATGACATTCAATTTGTTCTACGGCGATAAATTTTAATAATAAATGCATACAATACAATCAGCAATTCATAAAAAAATAAAAGAATAATCTAACAAAACGCACTGATATCGAAAAAAATTACAATAAAATTGTAAACGTACAGTGGTAACAGTCTCACAGGTATTTCTTCCGCGACCCACCGGGTTGGTCTAGTGGTGAACGCGTCTTTCCAAACCAGCTGATTTGGAAGTCGAGAGTTCCAGCGTTCAATTTTTAGTTATTTTTACATGGATTTGAATACTAGTTCGTGGATACCGGTGTTCTTTGGTGGTTGGGTTTCAACTAACCACACATCTCAGGGATGTTCGACTTTAGACTGTACAAGACTACACTTCATTTACACTCATACATATCATCCTCTGAAGTATTATCTGAAAGGTAATTACCGGAGGCTAAACAGGAAAATGAAAGAAAGATACTTCTTCCGCTAAAAAACCAACAATTTCTGTAATATAAATAAAACTTTTTAACAAAACGATGCAGATATTAAAAAAGGTAAGACACTACATTTTTATTATCAAAATATGTTATTAATTTAGAATTCTGTTTAAAAAAATACATGTTATATAAAACTCTTACCGGCCCGATTTCATTTATTAAACAACAAATAATTATAATAATAAGAATTGTATTATTTGTGTAAACGTGATATGTATTATTCGTTTTTAATATATTAAATCGAGCCGGTAAAAGTTTTATATTTTTATATATTTTTTTCTTATTGTATAGAACGCTTAAACATTGTTTATTATCTATTATTGTGTATCTATTGTCTTAGTACATATATTTAGCATGTATATATACATAATTTTTTTAAATTAAGTTAATAACAGATTTTGATAAAAGAAATATAGTGTTTACCTTTTTTCATATCAGTATCGTTTTGTAAACAGTTTTATTTATATTACAGAAATTTTTGTTTTTTGAGCGGAAGAAATGATATCTTTATTTTTCCTGTTTAGCCTCCGGTAACTACCGTTTAGATAATTCTTCAGAGGATGAATGAGGATGATATGTATGAGTGTAGATGAAGTGTAGTCTGGCAACATTCTCAGTTCGACCATTCCTAAGATGTATGTGTGGTTAATTGAAACCCAACCACCAAAGAACACCGGTATCCACGATCTAGTATTCAAATCCATGTAAAAATAACTGGCTTTACTAGGACTTGAACGCTGTAACTCTCGACTTCCAAATCAGCTAATTTTGGAAGACGCGTTAACCACTAGACCAACCCGGTGGGTTGGAAGAAATGATATCTGCGACTCTTACGGTACGGTTTACAATTTCATTGTAATTTTTTTGGATATATAATATAATGTGCGATATATTAGTTTCAAAATATTACGATGTGTTCTGATTAACTAACGCTGTGTATATAAAAAAGAAAAAAATTTAAATATCAAAATTCTGGATCGACCGCTCTATATATATATTTTATAGCAGCTATATTAATATAACTATCAGCAATACAGCTATTAACCGAGAAAGTGTAATATATTCTTTCAATCCTTCGTTAATTTTTTACAAATTTTATAACCAGATAGGAATTATCATTTTTCCATTTAATTAAAAATGCAAGATTGATTTATTTATTTATTTGGTAGAAAATTTTATAAACAAAAAACAATTATAACAATAAAATAAACAAATTGTTTTACAAAGTAAATTAATATTCAACGCAACTATATAATATTTTTCATATTTCATTTATTATTATTAAACTTTCATGTAATACGATAATAAATATATAGACTTGTGAAAAGAATATTAAAAAAAACGAACTTACATTTTTTATCAGCAAACTTCAAGGTATTAACAAGGCCATTTTTAATTTAGAAAAAAGAAAAAACCCAACAAAATAATCTAAAAATGAAAACCTAATCTCTTTGAATGCACGCTAAAAGAAAATTTACGAAAATAAATAATTCATTGGAATACTATAAAATATGAATAATTTTTTTATTTTGATATCCACGTTTTAGGATCTGAATATATAAAGTATAATATGTTATTGGTAAATAAAGGTTGATGATTGTGCCTTCTGGGTATTTGAACGAATTTTAATAATTATATTTAAAAAAAAAAATTAATTAGTTTCATTAACTTTCATCTGCACGACTTTATTAATGAATCTTCATCAAGCTTAACCCAAATATAATGCGACTTAAAAAACTAAATAAATTCATAGCGTTTGAGGGTCAGTTCATCTAAAGATGTTAGTAAAAATAAGTTGTTTTTACTGATGAATTAATTACAGAAGCTTGCGTGTGAATATGAAACAAGAACGGGGTTCCAACCCAAATAAATACATTTTGTAAATACATTTTCAAAACTTTACTATATCAAGTACAATAAACTTCGGATAAATTCCTAAACATTACGTACTCTAAAATTCGAATAATACAAAATTTAAAACGAAAATTGTTTTTAATAAATACTATAATACTAGGGAAATGAAAATAATTGTTTACTTTCAAACAAATATTTACGAAGAAGAAATAAAAACAAATAAATGTTTAAAGCTAGATTATAGGTACAAAGGAAAATTAAAATAATAAATTATGAAGGATTAACTTAGGAAAAACGCTAACACAGATGTAGGACGTTCCTTTCACGCGACTATTTATAAATAAAATATCATAAATAACATACTGAAAAAATCCCGCGTTATAATTAAAAAAATTGAGGTTAAAACCGCAGATTCAGAGTCTGGTATTACTAAAAAAAACTTCTATTTCAAACAGTTTAAATATTAAAATCACGCTCTTGAAAATGTATAAATTGAAACCTCAAACCTCCATGTTTGTTACTTTTTTGCGCGAACCCCAAAGTTCAATTATTTTTTTTTAAACAGTCTTGATTACAATAAAAAAGGAAAAGAAGAAAAATGCTAAAAAAAAAAAAGATGACGTTTGGTCGGATCCAACCGTTTGGTGGGATTTGGGGCTCAAAATTTAGTAAAGATTAATTTCTACGCGTAATTAGACGACAATAGAAGAAACCATAACGAAAGACAACCATCATAGAGATCACAATAAAAGTTCAAAATTTAGAGCATTTTTTGGTGTAAGGGTAGGATTTAAAAAAAAAAACGTTTTTGCAAATCATTTTATAATTGTTAACAAATGTGCCTAAGAAAAATAACACCTTTATTTGTCGAAAAATCGAGATACTGAGGGTAACCTTGCTTTACAGCCTCACCCACTTGACCTTGAAAATTTAATGGTATCAACGTCACACCGGGTTGGTCTAGTGATTCCCAAATCAGCTGATTTGGAAGTCGAGAATTCCAGCGTTCAAGTCCTAGTAAAATCAGTTACTTTTACACGGATTTGAATACTAGATCGTGAATACGGGTGTTCTTTGGTAGTTGTGTTTCAATTAACCACACATACATCTTCGGAATGGTCGAACTGAGACTGTATAAGATTACACCTCATTTACACTCATACATATCATCCTCTGAAGTATTATCTGAAAGGTAATTTACTGGAGGGTAAACAGGAAATAGAAAAAGTTTGGTCAAAATCGGTCCAGTAGTTCTGGAGAAATAAGATGATAGAGAGGTAAATACCGAACACACGCACGTACATCCGAACATTAATATCCGGAAAATTTCCATTCGGTTTTTGTGGGTTTCTTCGGTGACAAAACGTCAAGATCCGGTGAAAATCGCACATGCCCAAATAGGAATGATTACTACAATACTTTCCCTTCTAAACCAATAGAAAAAAAGAAAGGGCTCTCTCCAGAGAGAATTAGGCTTTCTAAAGGAAACTTCACCACAGACGGTTCCTCTGTATATAATGGAAAATAACGGTACATAAAAAAAAAAACAATCGGTAATGAAATGCACCCACTAAGTACCCGATAATTGTCAGAAAGGATATATACTATCTCGAATATGCCTGAGAACTTTATTTAGACAGGACTGTCTTGTTTTGCGATTCTTAATTAATAAATCTTTTCTCTCCTTTAATCTTAACCTGTTTTCTTCCCCGGCAGTTTTCTATTGTTTTTTCTACTTAATCTTTTCAAAACGCCAATTATATTCGTATCAAGGCACGAGGAAAATCACTTTAATAATTACTGTTCGGTAGGAATTTATATGATGATTTTATGATTACGACACCGACACTGGTTTCTATTGATGGTCGTACTAAATTACCGAAACAATTCCGCATATCGTAATTATCTAGTTGACCTAGCCAGCGTTACTTAGCAGGTTTACTAAGTATTTAACAAGGTTGATTTTTTACACGTTATATGTTCACCTAATAATATTATAGTTTTTATTGTATTTAGTAACATTTTAATGATATAGAAACGTCAAAATACTTCCATAATTGTATATTTTAAACTGCGGAATTTCATAAATATTAACATAAGTGGAATTGTCGTAAAACTGTAGTAAAAGTCTAAACTGAAGTATATCAATTAAACATACAACCCTTCGAATCCTTCCTAACAAAAATGAAATGTATTTGGGGTAAATTAAAAAAAAAATACCATGAATAAATAAATAAAAATAGTATCAATATTCGGCCAATAAGTAATAAAAAATTAAGTCACTTAAATAATAAAGAATTAATATATATATATATATATACACAGTTCATTTCTGGTTTAAATTCCATTAACTTTTTATTTAATCGTGATTTTGTACAAAGTTTAAGATAAGACATTGATTTTTTTATTTTCTCTAGAAACAAACCGGTTGACGCTCTATTACAATTATATAACAGATGAAAAATGGTAAGATTAACCGAGATTCAAGCCCAGACGTTATGGATGAAAACACTAAAACAGAGGTAAGTAATTATTAACTTGTTGAAAATAAAAATATTATACAGTTTGCTTTCATTAAAAAAAGAAAAAATATATATAAATTTATAAGACAACTACTTAGGGTATATATAAATATAAACATAATTTAAAAAGTTGCGCCAACACAAAAAAAAAGAAGGTAAATGGTCGATATTTGGGAAACCGTGGATCCAAAAATATAAGAATTTGTCGAAATCAATGCAAAAATATTACTAATTAAGTATTAAGTCAACATTTTTTAAAGATTTTTTTGCGCTTATCGAACGAAGCGTAAATCTAAACAAAGTTTTTAAATAAATTTTTATTTGCTATTTTTTTTCTGCAATCTAAATCCGCTATTAATATTTAACTATTACTATAAAGAAAGTTAATGAGATTAAAACTCACCGTGCGAGTAATAATAAAGCAAAACCCAATAAAAAAGTTCACTAAAAAATAAAAATAAAATAATTAATAATGAATTGTCACGTTTTAGGACTGTAAAAACGATTAATTCCCTTATTTACTTACATTTTTTATGGTTCAAAAACCAAGTGTTAAAGAACAATTTAGATCCGGGGTAACAGTATAAGGTGAAAACATAAAGACGCTACGATTTGCTGATGATATAGTAATTCTAGCAGAAAGTAAAAAAAATTTAGAAGGAACAATGAACAGCATGGATGAAGTCCTACGCAACAACTACCGCATGAAAATGAACAAGAACAAAACGAAAGTAATGAAATGTAGTAGAAATAAAAAAGATGGACCACTGAATTTAAACAGGAAGAGAAAAGATTATGGTGGTAGAAGAATTTTGTTATTTGGGAAGTAGAATTACAAAAGATGGACGAAGCGGGAGCTATATAAAATGCCGAATAGCACACAGGCGAAACGAGCCTTCAGTCACAAATATTATTTGTTTGCATCAAAAATTAATTTAAACGCCAGGAAAACATTTTTGAAAGAATATTTGGAGTGCAAATTTATACGGAAGTGAAACGAACGATCGGAGTACCTGAAAAAAAAAGATTAGAAGCTTTTGAAATGTGGTGTTATAGGAGAATGTTAAAAATCATATGTGTAGATAAAGTGACAAATGAATAAGTGTTGTGGCAAATCGATGAAAAAAGAAACATTTGGAAAAATATAGTTAAAAGAAGAGACAGATTTATAGGCCACATATTAAGGCATCCTGAAATAGTTCTTTAATATTGCAGGGACAGGCAGAAGGAAAAAATTGTGCAGGCAGGCCGGGTTTTGAATATGTAAAACAAATTGTTAGGGATGTAGGATGTATAGCGAAATGAAACGAATAGCACTAGATAGGGAATCTTGGAGGGCTGCATCAAACCAGTCAAATGACAAAAAAATAAAAATAATATAAACACGATCTGCAAATGATATTTTGATTTTGAAAGAATTATAATAAACTTTATATTAATAATAAATAAAATTGAATTTCAAATTTTATTAGAATAATGATTTACTTTTTTATAGATTTAAATCCATAAATAAGATAAAATATTATAATCTCCTAAACATAAATAAACGTAAACTAATAATTTATTAATTACCTTCAAATAAAACAGAAGAAGACGCACACAAACACAGTGAAAAAGTTCAATTATATAAAATAGTTTGAAAAGTCTTAAGTTTCCGAACCACTATTAGTTACATTTAAAAACAAGTATAAAAAAAAACAGATTAAAACAAACTTTATTGTGATAAAGACTTATAATAAAATAAAAGAAAACGGCGTTATAACGCCGAGTATGTATTACAGCACACCGATATACAGACTACAATTGAACACCTTGACGGAGGGAGACCAAATGGCACTAACTTATCATAACACTCTGTTATATACCAACATAGATAGTTCACTAGACATTCAAGATTTTCAACAAACAACGCTACTAGCGGCGACTTTTAAAACTAAATTTACATACAACAAATCTCTTAACGTAATGTTAATATATTTAAATCAATTTTTTTAATAAATATATTTATCTGTTAAATAAATTAATTTTTAATATATTACATAATAATTCGTAGATATTTTACGTAGTAATAATTCAAATATATAAGTAACAAATCAAGGCAGAGGAAAAAAAAATATATATATATATTTTTTTTTGTAAATCAATAAAAAAAATTATTTATTACAAATACTACATTTCAAGGTTAAATTCTTTAAAAACGGAAAATCGAGCACTATAAAATATTAATAAATAAATAAAAAATTTATTAATCTTTTTACTTCCGAATACCACTTTTGTTTAGCCTCCGGGACCACCGTTACGTATTGCTTCAGAGGATAAGATGAAATTGCAATTATGTAGCATGTGAAAATTCCATGCCTGAACGGGATTCGAACCCGGGACCTTCGGATAAAAAGCCAAAACGCTAATACTTGCGCCACGGAGGCCGGTACGAATAAATCTAACAAATGGTAAACAAAGTCAAAATCCCAAAAATAGAAATATTTTATACGAAAATCGTTTAAAATGTTATTCTGGTCTTAACTGAAATCTTTTACTAACCTTAATTCGCAGATTGCGAATCGTAAAATAAATTTCGTTTAAGATGAGGAAAACTATAAAAAACAATTCTGCAAAAGTTACATATAATTAAATTTCCTTTATTTTCATTTTATCCCGAAATATGCAGAGGAAGTAAATTAAACAAAAAAATATATATATATAAAAAAATTATATATTATTACTAGCTCTACCCGCCACGCTTCGCTGTGGCACATTGTGGTTGCATGGATGAGAAATGAGAAACAAAACAAAGCATACGTTTCATAGAAGTTTAATTTTGCAATACTTGTGGATATACAATATTTTTTGTTTTTCCACTGTCTGCATAGATATAAAGGCTATCTGGTTTGCCGACTCGGGAACACGCAACATACAGTTGTCCATGTGAGAAGCAATCCGCATCTAAATCTAACCACACAATTCTAAAGATTGACCTTGAGCTTTATTGATTGTGATTGCAAATGCCAATCGAATTGGGAATTGCAGTCTTTTAGATTAAAATGTTGTGTCGGTCGGGATTATGGGTATTCGAGAAATGAGGACATCTTCACCTTTGAAAGGTCCCGATAAAATCGCTCCTTCCACTACGTTATTCATGAATTTCTTAACTGCAAGTCGCGTTCCGTTGCAGAGTTTTGGCTGATTAATATTCCGCAACAGGATAATTGTTATTTTTTGATCGAACCGTTGCTAGAATCAATCTAATGAGGGATGTTTTCCCAGTTCCTCCTGTCGCATCCAAGAAAAAGGTCCCCCCAATTCCGTCATTTATCATTTGCATTATGCGATCATAAATGCCTTTCTGTTCACGCGTTAATTTGGGAATGTTTGATTGGACATATGACTGAAGATCACCAATGTTGTAATTCTGTTCACGGCGTAAATCCACATCAAATGAAGCAATCGCAGCTCGGGTGGGTGCTGACATTCTCAATTGACTAAGAACTTTATTTGCGATAGCTAAGCACTTTATAAATAACTTCAATATTTATCAATGCTTCGTTGTAAAAGCCTTCTGTAAATTCCATGGTCATATTGGTATTTTCTAGGCGTACTCTATGCAAAATATCCTCAACCATATGCGATCGATATCTTTCCCATAACTCTGTGGGAGATGAAGGGAAGCAAGCGGTCAATATAATTGCGAATAATGCGCGAATTTGGTTTGGATGTGCAGTGTTGCACGCGTCATTAATACATATATCCCACTGTTGGTCGTTTTCTAATAAATTCAGATCTTGGTGAAAGGCGCAGCTCAATCACGACACGATCACACAAAAGTACCTCGATTAAAGTGGATATTTAATTCAGATTGTATAATAATCTGAATCAGATGCAAGTGGATACGTTTTTTTTTTTTTTTTGTTAATAAACAATGTAATTGGGAACAGGTATTGTTTCACATGTGACTGCGGTTGTCGTTAGCTAGTATGGCGAGTGTTCCCCTCGCTTCCGGCAAATGGTGCGGTCACTGGTACACAGCTGACCGTTAAAAAAACTGTTCTCGCGGTCCTCTATATGACTGATGCGAAAAATAGATAAAAACAATCATTGATGCGGGTTATATATCGTGCTAAAACTTGAGCTCAATCGGTGCAGAACATTTTTAGTTTTTGAAGCGTTCACAAACGAACTTAACATTTTTATATATAAAGATAAGTGAAAAAATATGCACTTTGCTAAAATTGCAATCGTGTAAATTGCTTTACCCAATTAGAAAATAAGTTAAATTTTAAAATTTCATAAAAATGGTTTAAATATGTAATCTAGTGTACAAATAAGGAAGACAAAGAAATCAAGATAATGGCACAAAATGAAGAAAGAAACGTCCATGAAAATGTTAAACGCCCTTATGCTTTAGTTTTGTATGGAACTTAAAAATAATTAAAAAAACCTTATTAACTAAAAATGAAACATTTCAACATAATCTTCGGGTGCATTTAGGTACTTGTTCTATCTTACTGTAAGTTAAAAACGATTCTAGCAGTAACAAATTATTCTTGGACCACTCTTGATCCACATTTGTAAGGTGTTCATTACTAAAGAACCTGATGCTAAGTAAAAATTCTTTGTTTGAACCAAACAAAATGATATCTGATGGTGCAAGAATAGGACTGTAAAATGGATGGTGTAACAACTACCAACCCAAATTTTGAAAAGCTTCGAGTCGTATGGTGGCAGGAGCTATCGAGCAGAATTACGCCTTTTGTTAGATAAAAGAGATGTTTCCTCCTTACTGTGCGGGTTTAACTTTACTTTCTAGGATGTCACAATAGTACTTACTGCTGATTGTATGTTGTTATTCTAAATAATTGCAATAAATTGGGCCTTTATAATCCAAAATCAGGTAATGCTTAGGTTTTGAATTTTTCCTAACGGATAAACACGAATGTTTCCATTCCGTACTGACATTTAATTACATCACAAATTGTTAAGTAGATTTCATAAAAAAAAGCTACCTATTGTAATGGGTAAAGTGACAAATGAAGAGGTATTGCGGCAAATAGATGAAGAAAGAAGCATTTGGAAAAATATAGTTAAAAGAAGAGACAGACTTATAGGCCACATACTAAGGCATCCTGGAATAGTCGCTTTAATATTGGAAGGACAGGTAGAAGGGAAAAATTGTGTAGGCAGGCCACGTTTGGAGTATGTAAAACAAATTGTTGGGGATGTAGGATGTAGAGGGTATACTGAAATGAAACGACTAGCACTAGATAGGGAATCTTGGAGAGCTGCATCAAACCAGTCAAATGACTGAAGACAAAAAAAAATTGTAATGGGTAGCATGATTCGACTTCAAAAAAATTTCGATATATCTTCGCCTTTCACATCCCTTAGACCCCAAATCCACCGTGTCAGTTCAAAAGTTTATGTAAACATCTATATATATATATATATATATATATATATATATATATATATATTTCACTATTGTGGACACGATAACTGCCGTAATTTTGCGTCAATCACTTTCAAACTGATACATAAAAAAGTATAACGATCCAAAATCTCGGTCGAGGTTGATGATGGGTAAAATCGGACTATGGGGGGTGGAAATGGTAAGGCTTTTTCGAAAAAACAAAATATCGCTATAACTTTTTACTTAAGTAAAATATCGAATTCTTTTATAGTTTCTACTATTCTTTGGATAAGGGCCTAAAACTTATCAAAGTAAAGTTTTTTTATATCACCAACCATTGGCCAAGGGGGTAGAAAAAATGGGGTTTCAAAGACAAACAAATCATCCTCCCTTAATAGGCACAGTATCGAATCGGTTTAAAGTGGTCGTTAGTACTTTAAAGATTACTAAAACGTCAGTCTGTCTGTCAACTTTTGATATGACCAACCCTTATGGCACGGGATGAACAAAATATTGCTGGAATTGTAAGAATAAAGGACTCGTCGTATACTAAACATATGAAACGTTTTTTTCACGTGCAACCATTATCATATTGAATAAATTTGAGGTTTTTCTTAATTTTAAGGTGGAAATATTTTTTATCCCCTACTTAGCACCTGTGAAATCTACCTCCGCCTTCCGGCGTGCCGAATGGGATTTTTTTATGATCTAAAAGAGATCATAAAATTACCTTCCCGCATAAAAAAAAAAAAAAAACTTGTGTAAGTTTCTTACAAATATGGAGTCCTTTTTTTTTTTTGTTTTCGAATCGAGCGTCTTGAAATGTAACTACAACAGGTTTTTACGGTAATCCAGTTGATCATGGATAATGGTATGCCGATACTAACATTACAAATGTCAGTATAATTTCCCAAATCTTTATGCGTCTATCCTATTGAATAAGCTCATTAAAAAACTGACGCTCTACAAAATCGCAAAATCAATTTTGCAAATCGTCAATCGAAACTTTCCCCGATTTTCCGCTACGATGAAAATCGATGACACTAGGTTACTCTACACGGTTTAAACGTATGTTGTTTTACCTAGAGTGAATTTCGTCCGATTTTATAACTTCAGAAAATAAAATATCTAATCACAACTAGCTGTTCTTTCGGGGAACACACATTTTGAAATATAAAAGAAGAATTTATTATTTGAAATTCTTTTCGAACAGCTGATATTTTCTACATCAGGGGTGCCAACTTCATCATTAGACAGTTTCAGGTTTTTTTTTAACTTTCGGCACCACCGTTAGGTATTGCTTCAGAGGATGAGATAAATGGCAATTTTTGTAGCATGTGAAAAAAGCTATGTCTGACCGGAACTCGAACCCAGGACTTCCGGATAAAAGGCCGCGACGCCACCACTCGCGCCACGGAGACGCCGGCAGACACCTTCAGTTTATCCCAGCGTTTCTCAACCTAGAGGGGTCATAAAATTAGCCTAATACTTTACACGTAACCAAAAATGAAATCATTTTATGAGAAAAATAAAATCATTTATTATAAATATCTTACTTACATTTAAGTACACATGTAAAGCAAATAAATTAAAGAGATGGTTGCGTTTGTTTTTCACTTAAACGTTTCTCTATAATTATATCTATGTTAAAAACACACAAAAAATAAATCTTTTTCAAATAATAAAAGACGATTCCTATATTTAGTTTTTAATGCAACCATAGATGAAAAAGCCTTTTTACAAAGGTAAGACCTTGGCGAAAGGGTTTAATATTTTCAATACTTCTGTGACTAAATTTCCATATTCATAAATCTTCAGATGTGAATTCTAATTGTAACCCTTTATCGGCAGACATTTCGATGAGCTGTTCGTTAATCTCAAAAGACAAGCAGCTACAAAAACGATTTCTCTAAATAGGTTCAGTATCGATCTCTTCGAGAAATCATTTTTATCTTCTAGGAAGTACTCCGCCAACTGAATTTTTAGCTCACGCAAATGAATCTTTATGCTTTCTAAACTGTGATAAATAACAGTGTCGTCCAAATTTTTCTCGTTATAATTTAAAGAGAGTAGAAACATATTAAAATTTCTTCTTTGAAGGCGAATACTCCAAATACCAAACTTCTTAATGAAAGCGTGAACTTACTATGTCATTAATAAATGTATTTATCACGTTAAATGTAAATTCACATTCAAATCGTTTAAATGCGAAAACACATCAGCTAAATAAGCCAACAACAACATATATTTATTATTTTGTAAAAACAGTGAGAATGGCGTTTGTTTCTCCTGGAAAAATATTATTAATTCATCTTGTTATTCCAACAACCGGGTTAATACTTTCCCCCGCGATAACCATCTGACTTTTGTATGGAAAAGAAGAATTTTTTATTTTCGTGCATTTCATGGCATAATTTAACAAATAGCCGTAGCTAAATAGTTTTAACTAGATTTCATTGCCTAATACCCATAGGGTTCAAACGCCTAATACCGCAGATCTCGCCAAGGATTAGGCAGAAACATGGTGAACCCACTTATTAACTTACACAACGTTGTCGGGACACGGTAGGTTTTCCTCTTACCTGTTTAGGTTCGAAAGAAGAGGACATCTGATTGTCGATACTGCGGATTAGAAGATACATCTAAAAATACCTTTTACAACTAATATAGATGGGATAAAAATAGGCATCTTTATGGGTTGGAGTGGCTGAAACCAGATAATACCATTGAACACATGCTAACAGGACGAGCTAAATGGCAGGAGGGGTCAAAGTTAACCGCTGACATACTAAAGACTTAGGAATATGAAGCTAGAAGAAACTGGAGTGAAAATTAACACTAAATACGGATAAAAGAGAAAGGAGCGAGGGGGGTTGGGTTCGTGTAGTTGTTAATTTGGACTTGCCTGGACGGGCGACAGCGATGAAGCGGTGGGACTCCCGATCACTTGAGCGGTTAAAACCGAGACCCGGCCACTGGTTAGAGCGGCTGGGAACGGCATAGCCGGGCCTGGTGCCGCTCCTCCTTGTTGGTTAGAAGCAGACACCCCCGGAGCTGACTAGGTGCTCAAATGCTGATCCGGCTCCGGGCGGGGGATACGGTGAGATAGGAGTTTTAGTCGGTAGGGTTCGGGAACAAATAGGCTCATAACAACATCTAGCCGAACCCGTGCGAGTCTTACACTCCCCCATTTTGTGAGGAGGTACGTAAATGATATTTCTCCGACTCGTCGAGAAAAAAAAGGTTCATTGGGTGATGCTGTGGGGGGGGGGAGGTCGCGAAATATTCTTTATATACATTATTTGTATTTTTTCGGGGACGTAGAACTAAAAATGTTAACAATGCCTGGTTTATTATATTAAATAGTTTTTCTGCTGTTGCCATTTGTCTTAGATTACTGAACAACCTCGTTTAAACACATGTGAAATAATTTATTTATTTATTTATTAACAATAATCAATTTTAAACATTCCACTTCAAAATTATTATTAACAGTAAATAATTTTGTTTTCTTATCATATTAATTTGTATGCCTTATTTATTAACAATTATGAAGAAAAATCACACCACAAAAAGATTTTAGCGATTTTTTTTTAAGGAAAAAATTTATTTAATTACCGGAAATTGAAAAAAAAAAATTAGAAATTAAAATTGAAAAAAATTAGAAATTAAAATTTTATTAATAAGGTTTGAAAGTGTCTTAATATTCATAAATGGTAATTATTTACTTAAATATGTACTGAATAAATTTATAATTAAAATATTTCCAGAATACGTTATTTCAAGACTAACTTTACAGGAAAGAGAGAGAATACCTCATATAAAGTGTACGGTCTCCTATTATTAAAATTACTTTTTATTTATTAATTTCGATGTGTTGTTTAATTAAAATAATTCAGATGAAATTCCGTGTATGCATTAATCACAGTCTAATTGGTTTTTCTTCATTTCCAATCTACCATCTTAATTTCATTAATAACTTAAAACAATTTAGGTCAAAAAGAACAATTTATACGTTTTTTTCTTCAAATTTTATAATTAAAAAAATGTTATTAATTTCAACATATTTAAGCACAAAAGCATTTTTTTTAGGTATTTTCATAAGAAAGCTACATATTGTAATGGGTACCATGATTCGACTTCCGGAATATTTCGACAAATCTTCGCGTTTCACATCTTCCAGACACCAAAACCACCGTCAAATCAAAAGTATACGCGTATTTCACTTTCTTGTGGTTACGGTAGCTGCCGTAATTTTGCGCCAATCACTTTCAAATTGATACATAAAATATAACGACCGGAAATCATGGTCGAGTGCGTTAATGGGCAAAATCGGAAATGGGAGGGCTTATCCGAAAAAAAAAAACAAAATGTCGATATAACTTTCTTATTAAGTAAAATATCGAATTCGTTTAAAGTTCCTACTATTCTTTGGATAAAGGCCTAAAACTTTTCTACAAGGTGTGTGAGAAAAGTAATGAGACTGACTTTTTATTTACCAAAGTTCTTATTTTTTTCAAACAACAATATTATCCCCTTAAAAGTAGTTCCCTTGGACAGTTATACACCGGCGGAGTCGTTGTTCCCACTCCTGGTAACAGCGCTAGAAGGCTTCAACTGGTAGGGTTTATAACTGGTCGATCACAGTCTTTTGAATGTTCTCCAGAGTTCCAAAATGACGTCCTTTTAAGACACGATTCAATTTTGGGAAAAGGAAAAGTCACAAAGACTCAAATCAGGTGAATAAGGGGGTTAAGGAACCGTAGGAATGCGTTTTGAGGTAAAAAATTCCCTGATGGAAATGGCCGTATGACACGGGGCATTGTCAGGCATTATCCACGTGTCTGCAACGTCAGGTCTCATGGGAATTACTCTTTTCCTGAGCATATCAAGGACACCTTTGTAAAACACTTGCTTGACAGTTTGTCCTGGAGGAACAAATTCTTTATGCACGATACCCCTTTTGTCAAAAGAGCAAATCAGCATGGTTTTGATCTTTGATTTGTTCATTCGACATTTTTTCGGTCGAGGAGATGACGGAGTGTGCACTCTTCGCTTTGCCGCTTTGTTTCAGGATCGTACTCAAATATTCATCACCTGTGATCACACGATTGAAGAATTATTGGTCATTGTCAATCCTTTCAAGAAGATCAACAGTTTCTTCGATTGTCCTTCTGTTTCGTTGTGAGGTATTTCGGCAACAATTTTGCACAAACCTTTCGGATGTCCAAATGTCACGTCGAAACTAGTCAACCGAAATTTTTCCCAATCACAATACTTCCTTTACTTCGTACAAGGAAGTAAAAAAAAACATTCCCGGTATAAATCAAAAGGCATTTCAATAAAATTTTCGTATATTGCAAGATAATATTTTCATGTAAGAAACCCGTATTTTTGTAAAAATAATGTGCAATACTGTTACCTAACATGTTAAGGTGTAGTTAACTAATGTTTTCCAATTGTTTTTTCATGGATATTCATGTGAAAATACTGCAATCATTCATATTGGTGATGACAAAAAATGGAAAATATTATTAAACCGCCGTTAACTACATATAAATTGTATTACATTTAAGTTTAAAAAATACTATACGGGACCACCAGACAAACTTTTTCTCTAAAATATAAATGAAATAATTGAAATGTGTCAATTTGATGAAGATTAAGACTTCAACGTCACATACACGCACACGCGCATATCCAAATAGAGAAGATAGATGTACTTCTGCTAAAATTTAAGGCCTAAGGCATATAGTATTCCACAACCTAAATCTAGTTATTTAAGCATTTCTTAGAAAATCTCTTTTCTCGTATCTCCTTCCATGATACTTAAAAATTTCATTTGTCAATTCCATTTAACTGTCTGTTCTTAATGTCATTCAAGACTACACCAAACCACACATTAGAATAAAGACGATCAAATTATCTCTTGTAGATTTTTTAAAATGAAATTTATCAATAACTGCAGTTTTGAAATTCAACAAAAGGACATAATATATATATATATTGTTTCTAAAATGGTGGGCTGGCTATACGTTTTCGGATTCTATTAGTAAAACTAAACAAAAAAAATCGTTAGAAAAACTGGCAATTTCTACATCGTTCTCTTCCTGTCCGCCACTTTATTATATTTATATAAGAATCTATATCTCAAGTTCGGATAGAGGAATCGCATTAATATTTAGTAAGCGTCTTGGTAATAAATTATTAAAATTAGCAAAAAAATCAGGACTTAAATAAATACTTTCGCAAGTTACAAAATGGTGGCCACGTTTATTTTCAGTCCGTTGTTATATATTTTCATAAAAAATAAGTTTTATCAAAATTTATGTTATTTACAAAAAAATATTAGGCTTTTATTCAGAACAAAATGAATTTTATTTTTTTTAAATCGTTCTCAAATAGCCGAGTTATTGCAGAAAATTGATTTTATATTTTTGTCATAATTATTATTAGGTCTGTTATTGTGAGAAAATTATTTCTTAATCCGATACTAATTTACAATATTAGAATTAACAATAAATAAAAACAATATTTAATTAATATTTCTTGATATATTATTATTTTATTTTATTTATTTAATCACTATTTAATTGAACGTAAAGTGGAGGAAATGAAAACAGACTCAAAATTACAATAACAATTTTCAGCCATAACTCGGCTATTTGTGAACCAATTTTAAAAAATAAAATGTCATTTCGTTTAAAATAAAAGCTTAATATTTTAGCAAATAATATAAATTTTGATAAAACTAATATTTTTGGAGATATAATGGATTTGAAAAATAAACATGGCTAACATTTTGTAGTAATTTGCGAAGGTATTGATTTGGTAGGTATTGGGTGCTAATTTTAAAACTTTATTAGACACGACACTGTGAATCACATTAATGTGATTCATCTATCCGAACTTGAGATATAAATTTTTATATAAGAATAACAAAATGGTGGTCAGGGGAGGACGGAAGAATGAAGGACAGAATGCTATTTTCCCTAAGGATATTTTTTGTTTAGTTAACAAGTAGAATCCGAAAAAGTATTACTAGCCCACCATTTTAGAAACATCCTGTATACACACACCTAATAAAATAAAATTCTTTGTTAAGAAATGTATAAAAATTAGGCATTTTGAATTTAAATAATTTAAAATTAAACTAGCCTTTAATATCTATTTCCTCTTACTTTTTTTTTTAGATGATACTATTCCGTTAAAAAACCTTTTACTTTTTATTATTACATTTACAATATCTGTATTCTATATCAATAACTACAGAGAATACAAATAGGATTAAGTTTTGTGCCTTAAAGAAACATTTAAAAAAAAATTAACAAAAAATCTGATGTAGGCACCATATGACTTCATTTTACACCTATTAAAATTACATTTACAATTTTTTTTTTTAATGAAAAGTACGTAAAATTTTATTTCATTAATAACTTCTGATATTTTGTTTTCTGTTATTGATTTATTACGCATCGTAAATTTTTTTTTACACTGCCAGGTTAATAATTATTAATAAATCAATATATTTAATTTAAAAAAAAAAAACGGTTAAATAAAGAAGGTGAAGTCTGATTCGAATCGATATGCTTTCTCTTGGAAGATCCAAATATTTCATAAATTAAAATTTTATTTGGCTATAACTCTGGAACTAGTGAAAATACGTACCACTTATGATATTATTTTGTTGAAAAGCTGTCAAAGAGGGCTTTTCTTACTGAAGTTAAGAAAAAGTCCAAAATCCAAATTTTTTGGAATTTGGGCTTTTTTGGTTCAGTCGAGATTCCAATCAAATGGATAGATGTACAAATAGAAGTTACAACAGTCCTCATTCAAAAATTTCAACATCTTACGACTAATCGTTGTTGAGTTATGCGAGATTTGAATTTAAGCCCTCATTTAGAACTTTTCAATGATATCACGAATGGTATTTATGTTCATTGGTTTCAGAGTTACAGCGAAATAAAATTTTAATTAATAAAATATTTGCATCTTACAAGGGAAATGCACATCGGTTCGAATTCTAATTCATTTCCTTTTTTTAACTTCTTTTTTTTAATTGAATTATATTGATTTATTAATAATTATTAACCTGTGACTGTAAAAATACTTTTACTTTATACAGAGTTATCACAAAAGAATGGTGCGGTTTCAGTAATTCATAGGAAGATTGTAGGGAAATTTCTAGATGTTATATTGGTATCCCGGAAAGCCTCCAACCCAAAAGTTTGTTTATCAGCAGTTGAAACCACAACGCCAGTTCTTGTATTGTTGTTGCGGTGAGTTTAGCGAGTTCTCGGATAAAGACAAAGCAAAGTGTGTTTTATTGATGGCTGAATTAAAATCCGTAATTTTAGTTCAACGTGCATTTCGACGTGAATTCGGAAGAGATCCACCACACAAAAAAAAACGTAACGCGTCGGTTCAAACGATTCTAAGAAACCGGATCGGTTAAGAAACAGAAATCAACCGGCAGACCAAGTGTACCAGACGAAACGGTTGAACTAATTAGACGATCGGCAATTAGAAGTCCTGTGAAGTCCATTCCCCGTCGAAGCGTCGAATTAGGTATTCCAAAATCAACAGTTCACAAAGTTTAACATAAAAAACAGAAATTACAAGCTTATAAAATCCAGATACTGCAGGAATTGAAACCTGATGATGGTGTAAAACGTTAAAATTTCGCTGTTGAAATGTTGAATATGGGGCTCTGAAAACCCACACGCAATTATCGAGAAACAACGCGATTCGCCTAAAGTTGGTGTGGTTTGATGAAAAATCGTGTAATAGGGCCTTTCTTCTTTGCTGAAAAAACAATTAGTGGAGTTGTGTATCTTGACATGTTAACCGATTATTGCTTTCCTCAGCCGGATGAACTCGAAAACATTCATCGACTTCATTTCCAACAAGATGGTGCCCCCCCGCACTTCAATGCATCGGTCACGGACGCTTTGAACGAAAAATTTGGATAACGATGGATAGGCCGGCAAGGATCCGTACTTTGGCCTCCAAGGGGTTCAGACCTGACATCTTGCGATTTTTTTTTGTGGGGGGTACATCAAAAGCGTTGTTTATACACAAAAAATTCGCGACCTAAACCGCTTAAAAAACAGGATTAATGAAGCAATGATAACCGTTAACGAAGAAATGTTAACTAATGTTTGGAGAGAGTTGAGTATCGTTTGGACATTTGTCCAGCGACTAAGGGCGCACATATTGAAATTTATTAATTATGTAAAAAAATATTTGAGACCACAAATTTGAAAAATAAAAAACAAACTGTAAGTAATTCTGTTTTAATTTAAACAATGTTCAAAACCGCACCATTCTTTTATGATAATCCTGTATAATAATTCAATAATAAAGCTCTTTGGCTTTGAAGAAAAAGCTCTTTGGTTTGATTCTTCTCATCTTAATCTCTGTATACGTTCGATAGTTTTCAAATTTTCTCTCTGTTTATATTCATCATCCTCTCTTAATATTTTTATTCTTTCCATGATCTTAACGTTATCTTCCTCTTTATATCAATCATCTTCTCTTAATCTTTTTATTCTCTGTTTGCAACATTTTCTTCTTTCATTTCCCCTTTTTTTAACTTTTTTTAAATTTAAATATATTGATTTATTAATAATTGTTAACCTCTGATTGTAAAAAAAAATTACAATAAATTATCCAATAATAATATATAAGAAAAAAATATGAAAAAATCAGAAGTTATTACTGAAATAATATGTTATGTACTTTTAAAAAACGTGAGAGTATAATTTAATAATCGTACAAGGAAATCATGTGATGTCCACATTAGCTATTTTTATTCTAAATTTAAATCCATCTCGCAATTTACTGTTTGTATTTAAAATTTAAGTGTCTAAATATTTGATAGCCCTTAATTTTTAGTACTTCCTGGGAAAAAAATAACCAAAAGTTTTCACCGCCTTCCTCATAAATAACAACTTTGTTTATTTACAATACCTGTAATCTTAGTATTTCTTAAAACAAATTTTAAAGAATCCTTTTTTAAATTTATTTTCAGCACGTACGGATTATTTTCTTAAAAAATCATTCACCCGAATGTTTCCCCATGAGCCCAAAAAACCAAAAAAATTAAATTTAATCGCAATTACAAATATTTAATGTTCAAAACGTATTTTATTAAAACATAAAATAAAATAACTTCTGCGAAAATGAAGAAAATAAGTAAAAAAAAAAAAACAAAAAATATTATTCTTTGGTCCCATAATAAGCTGCTTCGAAATACAAAAAAGAAAAATTGAATTGTATAACATCCCGTGGCCGGGAAAGATATGCAATTCATTGCCGGGTATTTTTTTTTTTATTTTAATAATTTATTTTTTATAATTTTTACAGAATAAAAAAATAACCGCATTTTTCATATGCTAAAAAAAATAACCTGGAGTAAAAAACCTTTCTTTCTTTCTTCTTCCTGTTTAGCCTCCGGTAATTACCTTTAAGATAATACTTCAGAGGATGATATGTAAGAATGTAAATGAAGTGTAGTCTTGTACAGTCTCAGATCGACCATTCCTTAAGACTTGTGGTTAATTGAAACCCAACCACCAAAGAACACCGGTATCCACGATCTAGTATTCAAATCCGTGTAAAAATAACTGACTTTACTAGGACTTGAACGCTGGAACTCTCGACTTCCAAATCAGCTGGTTAGGGAAGAGGCGTTCACCACTAGAACAACCAGGTGGATTGGCGTAAAAAACCTGGAAAAAATTATATCAATTCTACTTAAAAATACTACTTTTTAAAATTAGCGCAGAATTAAAAACAACTATTACTAACAATTTAATTTCCCACCTTTAAAATCTAAATAAATTTTTTTTACATTTCTGAACCGATTGTTTTACATGATATTAGCATACCCGGCAATGCTCCGCAACTGCAAGATTTGAGTATTTGTATATACATATACGAGGTGTGTGAGAAAAGTAATAAGACTGGCTTTTTACTTACCAAAGGTTTTATTTTTTTCAAACAACAATATTATCCCCTTCAAAGTAGTTCCCTTGGGCACCTATACACCGGCGGAGTCGTTGTCCCCACTCCTGGTAGCAGTGCTGGAAGGCTTCAACTGGTAGGGTTTTACTCCTACCTTTGTAAACCACTTGGTTGACAGTTTGTCCTGGAGGAACAAATTATTTATGCACAATACCACTACTGTCAAAAAAGGAAATCAGCATGCTTTTGATCTTTGATTTGCTCATTTGACATTTTTTCGGTCGAGGAGATGACGGAGTGTTCACTTTCCCCTTTGTTTCAGGATGTTACTCAAATATCCAAGATTCATCACCTGTGATAATAAGATTGAAGAATTCTTGGTCGTTGGCAATCCTCTCAAGAAGATCAACGCACACGTTTCTTCGATTGTCCTTCTGTTTCGTTGTGAGATTTTTCGGCACCAATTTCACACAAACCTTCCGCATGTCCAAATCGTCTGTCAAAATTTTATATACGGTGAAAGTGTTTAAATTTAATTGTTCACTCATCATCCTTATTGTTAAACGACGGTCTGATGTGACAACCCTCACATGCTCAATGTTTTCGTCAGATTTTGAAGTTGAAGGTCTCCCTGAGCGATGTGGTCTAGGCCTTCCAAAAATGATTTGTGTCAGCGGAAAACTTGTGCTCTTGATAAGCAATGCTCTCCATAGGCCTGTTTCAACTTTTAAAGGTCACACTCGCGGATTTCCTAACTTTAACACAAAATTTGATCGCACAACGTTGCTCTAAATTCCGATGTTCCATTTTCGTAATATAGTAGAAAAACACAACTTCCCTGATGGCGCTGTCAAAAATAATGTGTTGGCAGAACGAAGTTAAAACACGTACTTAGGATGTGGAAGGGATGAACAAACCGGTCTAACAGAAACCGGTAGACACAGCGTTGCCAGATCGCTCGCAGTGTTACCAATCTCATTACTTTTCTCACACCTCGTTGATTAATTGAGCACAATTGAAAGTTTGATAAAACATTAAAAAATGAACATTACGGATTTCACAAAATTTAACCTTTCCCTTACCCCCATTTCATCCAACTTTTTCTTATTTCCCGTTCCCCTTTTTTCTCTTTTGCCCTTTCCATTTCTTTTCCCCTTTTTCTCCTTTTCGATTTTTCCTTTTCTCCTTTCCCCCACCACGCTTAAATCGGTCCAGTAGTTTTTTAGTCTAGACAGGACACACATATCGGAAACACTGAAATGGAATCGTAAAATATTTAGTATAAGGTGTGTTGCTTTTACGTCAGATAGCGCTGATTTTCAATAGAAACATGTTTTTACCTGTCACAGGTATGACATCTTAGGTATTTAATAACACGTATTTGAATGCAATATTGTGTCAAAATTTCAAAGCAATCGGTGAAGAACTTTCAGAGATTTAAGATTTTGAACAAACGAACACTTACATTTTTATTTACGTATATGGAGAATCCCACAAAAAACCTCTGTCCTATGAATAATTTCGTTAAACAAGAGTCAGATTATCCCAGAACTGAAACAATATTATCACCTAACGAGACAATAATTCAGTAAATGAATGTTTAGAAAGACAAACGAGGACGATGAGTTTATTACCAAATTATAGCCGTCCGACAAACCTTATTTCCACACGAATGGTTTTATCTACAAACAAAATTTCCGTTGTCAGACCCAGTCCCAGAAATATCCTACTCGACTGCACCAGCGTCCGTTACACGGTAACCAGGTTACCGTAAACTACGTCATCATATGCAGGGATGCACACGTAAATTTTCCAGTACCGGAACATTTGATTTTCTATTATAACACACCATAATAATAAGGTATACGACCACACGCGGCTGGATACAAGTTATTGTTACGAAAAATGCTAATACATTTCGATGTTTACATTGATAAAAAATAAAACTTATTATTTTAATGTTGAATGTTAAACAATTTTTGTGAATTTCATCTCATTTAGTCGCCGGGTTTGCCTACGGATATGCAAAAGCAAACATACGTTTTGTACAATTTGATTTTAACAATTAGGTTATCGATTTTCAAAAATAAAATGTCACTTTGTTCAAAATGAAAAGCTCAATATTTTAACAAATAACAAACATTTTGATGAAACTAATATTTATGGAGATGTAACAGATTAAAAAATAACATAGCAGCCATTTTGTAATTTACGAAGTTATTTAAGTCCTCATTTTTTTCTTATTTTAAAATTTTATTACCAAGACGCTTACCAAATATTAATGTGATTCGTCTATCCGAACTTGAGATGTAAATTATTATATAAAGATAATAAAACAGCGGACAGTGGTAGAACCGAGGGAGAAATTCCCATTTTACCTAAGGGTATTTTTTGTTTAGTTTTGCAAGTAGAATCCGAAAAAGTATAACCATCCCACCATTTTAGAAACATATATATACACGAGGTGTGTGAGAAAAGTAATGAGATTGGTAACACTGCGAGCGATCTGGCAACGCTGTGTCTACCGGACTGTGCTAGACCGGTTTGTTCATTCCTTCTACATGTTCAGTACAAGTTTCAACTCCTATCAGTCAACACATTATTTTTGACAGCACCATCAGTGAAGTTGTGTTACGAAAATGTAGCATCGGAATTTAGAGCAACGTTGAGCGATTAAGTTTTGTGTTAAACTTGGGGAATTCATGAGTGTGACCTTTGAAAAGTTGAAACAGGCCTATGGGGAACATTGCTTATCAAGAGCCCACGTTTTCCGCTGACACAAATCATTTTTGGAAGGCCGACAACACGTCGCTCAGGGAGACCTTCAACTTCAACATCTGACGAATACGTTGAGCGTGTGAAGGTTCTTGTGAGATCAGACTGTCGTTTAACAATAAGGATGATGAGTGAACAGTACAAACTTTCACCTTACATCAAATTTTGACAGACGATTTGGACATGCGAAAGGTTTGTGCGAAATTGGTGCCGCAAAACCTCACAACGGAACAGAAGGACAATCGAAGAAACGTATGCGTTGATCTTCTTGAGAGGATTGACAACGACCAAGAATTCTTCAATCGTAATATCACAGGTGATGAATCCTGGATATTTGAGTACGATCCTGAAACAAAGCGGCAAAGCGAAGAGTGCCGCTTTGCTCAGTCATCCCTTCGGCCGAAAAAATGTCGAATGAGCAAATCAAAGATCAAAACTATGCTGATGTGCTTTTTTGACAATAGGGGTATCGTGCATAAAGAATTTGTTCCTCCAGGACAAACTGTCAATCAACTGTTTTACAAAGGTGTCCTTGAAAGGCTCAGGAAAAGCGTGATTCGCGTGAAACCAGACATTGCAGCCAAGTGGATTCTTCTTCATGACAATGCCCCGTGTCACACGGCCATTTCTATCAGGGAAGTTTTGACCTCAAAACACATTCCTACGGTTCCTCAACCGCCCTATTCACCTGATTTGAGTCCTTGTGACTTTTCCTTTTCCCGAAATTGAATCGTGTATTAAAAGGACGTCATTTTGGAATTCTGGAGAACATTCAAAAGACTGTGACCGACCAGTTAAAAACCGTACCAGTTGAAGCCTTCCGGCTGCTACCAGCGCTGGACGGTTAAGTCAGTCTCATTACTTTTCTCACATACCTCATTATATATATATATATATATTTACCACAGTGATTTCGTGATGTCGCAGATTTAAATAAAATATTAAGTACTACGAATTTCTCATCACCTAGTATAATCATTAAATATTTTAAACGGCTACGGAATTACACACTTTCACAAAACTACAAACAATCCAAGTTTGATTCATAGTGAGAAAAAAAACTGTAATCAAATTCCACCATCTAATAATTCATATCATGTTCACAACTTCGTAGAGTCCTTTGAATCTTAACTAGTCTCGCTGTTTGTACATTCTTGGCACAATCATAATTACGATATTTAAGTTATTAAAAAACGTATTACCTTCAATTTCTTTCATTTCTCGGAAAAATCATAGAAAAACTAAATAAAGTATAGTCTAACTTTTTTCTTCTTTATTACAAAGGAATGAAATCAAGCCAAATAAATTAAAAGAATAAAAATAATAAATAAATATAAATTTCTATTTTATTTATTTTTTTCTCTTTTTACTTGATGATTTCGCTATAAACCTGAATAAATCTTGTACGTAGGATATGGAAATGGAAATTTGTAGAGTATGAAAAATAACATGACTGACCGGGATTCTAACCCAGGACCTGAAAGACATACACTACTACTCCACCACGGAGATCGGCGGAGTGGCTTGTATATGCGACTTAAACGCTTTTTAGGGGTTTTTAACGGTTAAAAAACTAGGCTTTACTAGGACTTAAACGCTGGAACTCTCGACTTCCAAATCAGCTGATTTGGAAAGACGCGTTTGCCACTAGACCAACTCGGTGGGTTAAGAATTTATTAATCTATCCAAACTTAACCTACGACCTCGACCAATTAACAATCATGTTTTGATTATTTAAATAATAAATAATTGCCGGCCTTCGGGGCGCGAGTGGTAGCGACTCGGTCTTTCATCCGGAGGTCCGTGGTTCGAATCCCAGGCAGGCATGGCTAATTAAAAAAAAAAATTAATAAATTAAAAAAAATAATTGCAGCAATAATTATTGAATTTATTATTTAAATGTTCAAAACATTACTGTTAATTAGTAAGGTTAGCGAACGTAGGTTGAGTTTGGTTAAATTATATTTATAAAATAAATAAATATAAATGGTTATATCTGGTTGTGGGGTTATTATTCCAACTTGGTTATTGTTAATATCAATATTTCTTGCTACTTTCAGTTATCTCCAGGTGAAAAACTTGCAAATTTTTGGGTTGGGGGGACACGAAAAACTACCAATTTTTTTTTATATTTTGAAACATGCATATTCCCATTTAATTCTTACTGGATATTAAAATATATAGATTTTTGGCTGATAGGTTAAAAAATTAATTGTTTTTTTCTTTGGGGGGGGGGGTGGTGATTCTGAAAAAGATCCCAAAGTAATGCGTGTTCAAGAACTGAAACTTACAGATCATGTCAAAAGACTGAATTAATGTCAATGGTTTAAACTTTATTGACCAAAATTTTGTATATTTTTTTTTATCAAGCGTGGTTCCATCTGAGTTTATAAATCTACAAAATATACGACTGCGGTCGAAAACTAATCCCCATGAATTACAAGAAACGAAAATTGTGGAGTCTGGATCGGTGGGAGAAAAACACGCATTGTGGGTCCAATATTTTTTTGAAACTACAGATAACAGTGAACGTTATTGTGATGTTTTATAAAACTTCATTAGTCAGTTAACAGAAGTGGAAATCGATCGCGATTGGTTCTAACACGGTGCCACACCGCATACAGCTGACACGTCAATGACTTTTACGAAATCTCTTTGGAGAACTAATCATTTCGAGGGGTTTATGGGCTACACGATCACCCGATTTGACTCTCCCAGATTACTTTCTATGGGGACAGCGAAACAAGTAACAAACCACGTATGTTTGACGAACTAAAAATTGCAATAACGGTATCCGTATGCGTAACTGGAGTTGTCTCTCTCCTCCAGTTCATCAAATGGTTAAAGCGTCTGAAAACAAATTGAAACGTGTGCGTTCACCACTAGACGAACCTGGTGGGTTGAACGCAACGTACTTAACCTCATGTTTCATTTTATTCCCAATGAATAACACGCCAGATGAATATAACGATGTAGGTATAAAGAAAATTTAATAAATAAGTATATCTAATATAAACGCACGCGTACGAAGACACATATGCGACACTTTAAAGACAGATAAATGGAAATAAAGAAGGAGAGGGAAAATTAAATAACTAAAACCTGTCTTAATTGACAATTATTGTTTTCCTAGATTTAATCATTATTTAATGTTTTTTAACCTATTAACTTATTTTGTTTGGTCATGAACATATAAAACCAGAACGACCAGTTATTTTGTGACGTCGCTGAGTAAACTGGCTATTATGACGTAGTAAATCAAGACTAGATCAACATTTTTATACACATGTGTGGATACATACATATAACATATGACTGTGAGGGTCAATGATTATTCACAACGCAGCTGTACAATTTATTATAATAAAAAAAAAAAAATCATTTTTAAACACATATCCGTTTCTTTTCAACGTATATTTCCAACTATTCTCTAATAAAAGATTATTTATACCCCATAAAACAAATGTTGATTGTGCAACAAGCCATCACATGCATTACTTCCTTCAGTTTGTGGTCGAAGGTGAATATGCAACATTTATCTACGCTTTTTTCGATCCATCTCTTTAGTTCAACAGCAAGATCGTTTTTCTGAATTTATTAAAATTTTTCTCGATTCTTTACCACATGGAATCTATATAGTCTTTGTAGTAAATGCTTCGCACTATCTTTAAAAAAGTTCATTTTTCTGAAATATGTTTTAAGATCACTCGATTGGCTCTGTAATCAGTTATCTTATATTATACAGAATAAAAGAAAATTTGTTGGCTTTTCTTCGCTTCAAGTTTATTTGTGATAAATTTTTATTCAGAATGATTCACGAATATTGCAACAAACTTTCATAAGATTTTCTACTGATAAAAATAAAGAAAAAATCTGAAAAGGTAAAAAAAGGTTACAACTGTGGGTTATTTCTAATGCACGGCTTACACACGCAACTTACACACATACTACGCTAATATAATAACAATCAATCCTAATAAAATAATAATAAAAAGGTTTTTTTTTAATTATTAAATATCATTTCTACATTATTAAAACAAAATAATTACAGAATAAACAAAAACCATTTGGCAGCAATCAAAATTAAACAATAAGGAAAAAAAATAACTTTCAACTGAATCTACTTGAGCTATTTTTGTTAAGACAAAAGCAATTTGTTTTTTTTTTTTAAGGAAAAAAATCGTAAAAATTATAATTATAGAAATGCCTGAAATCAATTTATTAAAGTAACTGGAAATAATTTCTCATCAAGAAAAAAATTTAAAAAATATTTTTGCGCAAGAAATATACAAACAAATGAGCAAACTAAGAATTATAATTTTTTATTTATTATTTTCTTTTATTGTTACGGCCCGGAAGGACCAATTAGTCATTTATCTTTAGTCTTTTCTTATCTTCCAATGCTCTTTCATTTTCCTGGAAAAATCCCTTTTCCGTTCCTCTGTCCAAACCGTTCCCGTTTTCTTTTTAGGCTTTTCTGCAAATTTAACATCGGGCAAGTTGTTATAATTTCCAGATCCTGTTCTGAGATCTTGCAGTGCAATGCCTGCTTCTTTGATGTCTTGAAGCACCTCAGTGGTTGCGTTTTTAGCTTTAGCAATCTTTCCAAGAGTTGTTTACTTTTCCTTGATTCCTCCAAACGCAAGAGGTGGCCAAAGAATTTTATTCTCTTCTTTCTTATTTCTCCTGTAATTGGTGTAACGACCTCATAGATTTTATGGTTTGGGAGTAATCTTCACTTTCCTTCCACCAAGTTTACCCCGCCAATACAGGTCCTTACGATCCTGCTTTCTATTTTGGTTAATTTTTCAGTTCAAGACGCTATCTTGATTTGACCCAGTGTTTCACTCCCATACATTACTACCTGTTTGATCACCGTATTATAGTGTCTTATCTTGGCTTGTTTGGAGAAGCATTTCTTGTTATAGGTGTTTCGTGTGACCACTTGTGCCATTGCTAGTATGTGTGCTCTTTTTTTTATTTATTTAATATTAAAATGTATTCTCTGTTTATAAAAAAATTAAATTATCATAACCGTAATTTGATGAAATTATTAAAAATAACGAGTAAACCCTACATACAAGCATCAAGTTTAAACTCGTTAACTGGTGTTATTCACCGCACAAGCGCAAATGAAAAATACAAAATAACCTCAAATTGAGGTTATGTTGTCTGTAGTCGACTTTAAATTAAGCGTAACTTAAGAACAACTCAACCAAACTCTCACATACATGACTTCAGATACCCAACTACAACATAACTAAATTCCACTGAAATCGATCAAGCAATTTTGGAAATTTCGAGCCACAAATTTTTATAAATGATTGGTGGTGGTATTTTCGTACTCAAAACAAACAAAAATTCATTTCCTCTACCAATCCAACGTGTAACCGAAAAAATACTTCAAATTAAGGTCATGTTGTCTGTTGTCAAACTTAAATTTTTCGGCTTCCGTGGCGCAAGTGATAGCGTCTCGGCCATACATCTGGAAGTCCCAGGTTCAAATCCCAGTCAGGCTTGGCATTTTCATACGCTACAAAAATTGTCATTCATCTCATCCTCTGAAGCAATACTTAACGGTGGTCCAAGAGGTTAAAACAATCTACATCAAATTTTCAAATATACAACTTCAGATAGATTACTACCGCATATCTAAATTTCAATGAAACTGATCCAGTAGTTTTAAAGATTTTCGAACCAATAAACTTTATACATAGGTCAAATAAATGATAATTATATTTTAAATGAATGGTATTTTTGTATTTCTCATACCTCAAAATTGAAAGAAAATTCAATTTCACCCCCCCTCCCCACAATGCAATCGTACGACCGAAAGTGATAGCGTATTTGGTACTTTTTCGTTTTATGCCATCCAAAAATTCTTAACCAAATCAACTCAAAAATAATTATTATGTTGAAAAAAGCAATTTCTAGGCCAGAAAAAACATAAAAAAAAGTTTTTTTAATTTTTGGAAAAAAGTAATGAGACTGGTTTTCTGAACCAGTCTCATTACTTTATTTAGAGACCTCGTTAGGTCTGCAATGCTGTATGCTACAGGATGTGTCTACAACAAGGAGAAATTGGTAGATTGGAGTTGACTGAAAGGAAAATACTAAAAAGGATACTGGAACATGGAAAACTGATGAAGGTTGGAAGTTACGGAAGAACCAAGAACTCTACCTCCATATAGACTTATAAATACCATTCGAAAAAGAAGATTAGCCTTCTACGCGTACATGGCTAGAACGTATGAAAACAGATTGACAAAGAGGATTTTTGAAAAGAAAGATAGAGCCAAAAGGAACATTAATGCGATTCGCACAGTTGAAAGAGTTCGTTGTTGTGGGGATAAATCCAATAAATATAAGGGACAGAGAAACATTTAGCAATGTTTTTAAAAAGGAACCAGAGAGAACCAGAGAGTGTAGCAGTCAAAAATGGTCGCGAGAAAGAAAGGGATAAAATAGTTTGAAAATGGAGAGTTGGAAGAAAAGGAAATGAGCCAAAAATTAATTATTAAAAGCGATCCTATGGTGGCCTGTGACAAAAAAAAATTTATTTATTTTTTAAATCAGTCCAATGTATAAATTAAGCGTACACGCTAAAAAAAGCTTCTTCGAAATGTAAATAATAAACCTACGTGGTTAATGGTATAAATATTTCAAATTATAATCGATTTCCATTACAATTATAATATGAGAATATTTTTTTTAGCCTAAGATATTCCTGACTGTCATTGACTTTTTTCTTAACTACTACCTTTCAACAAGTTAGTTATTACATATTATCATAAAGAGGGAAGTAGTTTTATACCGTATTAAAAGTTGTTTATATTACGTTCCATTTATTCATTTAGAAAAACCGGCAGAAATTACGTAACTTTATTTATAAAAAGGTAACGTAGCCATACATTTACTCCCGAAGTTACGTAATCAATTAGATGTAATCAAGCTATAATTCCGATAAGAAAATATACAGAATGAATCGGGAAGAAAACCTTCAGCACATGTTCTACTGATAAAAATTAAGAAACTTCGGGTCAATATTTCCAGGGGATGGGAATACATTATAATACGAGATATAATGTAATATAATATGGGGTTAATGTTTACAAATTTAAAAAAAAATTTACACCCAAAATCCAGGGATAAAATTTTCAATTTGGTACCGACTTCAAAAAATTTTAAAGAACTGATAAATTATTATTTTTTTTAATATTTTTTTTACAGTAATTTAATTTGAATATTTCTTCAAAACTTATTTTTATACTCTGGTATAAAGATGTGGGAAAACATAAATAATTTATCAACTTTTAAAACAAACATATAAAAATTACAATCAAACCTTTTTTATTTATTAATTTTTACTTTCTTGTACGAAGTACTGTGATGGCGAAAAGTTTCCGTATTCAGAATTCAACGGAAATATCCATTTTTATCACCCCTGAATCCATTTTGACTAGTTTCGGTGTGACGTCGGTACGTTCGATTTACCGTTGAATGTTGAAATTTTGGATTTAGGACTACTGTAAAATCTAGTTTTGCACCTTCCCTTTTGATTGCAATCGACTGAACTAAAAGTGTCCAAAAAAGCCCATAATCCAAAATAATTTGGATTTTGGACTTGTTCCTAACTACAGTAATAAAACCTCATTGAGAGCTTTTCAACGATTATAAGTGATACTTATTCTTATTGGTTCCAAAGTAATAGCCAAATAAAATTTTAATTAATGAAATATTTTCATCTTACAAAGGGAAGGCACTTCGGTTCGAATCCTACTTCATAAACAATTTTTTTTTTAACTTTTTTTTAAATTGAAATATATTTATTTATTACTAATTATTAACCTCTAATTGTAAAAAAGGTTTACGATAGATAAATAATAATTCAATAATTACAATTAAAAAAAACTGAAATCAAACCTTTCTTATTTATTAATTTTTAATTCCTTGAACGAAGTAAAGGAATTATTGTGAGAGCGAAAAATTTCGGTTTTCAGATTTCAACGGAAATATCCATTTTAACGATCCCTGAATTTATTTTGTCTAGTTTCGGCGTGACGTCTGTACGTCCGTACGTATGTATCTCCTCGCATAACTCAAAAACGATTAGCCGTAATATGTTGAAATTTTCGATTTAGAACTGTTGTAACACCTAGTTGTGCACCTCCCCTTTTGATTGCATTCGACTAGACCAAAAATGTTCAAAAAACCCAAAATCCAAAAACATTTGGATTTTTAACTTTTTCTTAACTGCAGTTATCAGCCCTCATTGAAAAAGTTTTTATACATAAGTGGTACTTATTTTCATTGGTTCCAGAGTTATACCCAAATAAAAGTTTAATTAATCAAATATTTGGATCTTATAAGGGGAAGGCACATCGACTAGAATGCAACTTCATTTGTTTTTTTTTTTTTAATTTTTTTTCTTTAATTTAAATATATTAATTTACTAATAAGAAGTTATTAGTGAAATAATATGTACTTTTAAAAATGTGTACATGTAATTTAATAGGCGTAAAAGGAAGTCATGTGGTGACATCAGATATTTTTAAGATGTATTCAATTTAACGTAGTAAAAAAATGGTTTTTTGAAAGGTAATTTTGGTGGTGGGGAGCAGAAAAAATTTTAAATACAAAATATTTGAAACTTTCAAAACTTTATTTAGTTTATAAAACATAAATATTAATTTTACAATACAACTTCATCATAAATTATCCCCTCCCTCACCAAAAAAGATATTTACGTAATTTTTTCATATATATATTTCCACTATATAGGAATAAATAACCAATGCCAGGAAAATATTATAACTTTAAAATGAAACTGATAGTATAATTTTCAATAAATGCTTGTATTTTTTATTGATAAGAATAATCGAACAGTAGAGCTTTAAACTCATCTTACCTGAATTTTCCAACTTTTTTTAATTTTATTAAAATCAATAACTTTACCATAAAAGAAGGATATATTTGCAAAGTTTGTATTACTATAACAAAATTTTGTCAATTAACAAACAATATGTAAAATTTCGACAATTTTAACGCAAATTTACAAATATTATCTCTCGGTTGTTACTGGATAAGACAGGGAGTAAAGGTGTCTTTAGCTAAGGTATAAATAGAAGCGTTTGCGCAGCAACCGTTCCTCCCTCTTCGAACCCTATCAAAAGCTTACCCAAGGGGAAGGAAAACACGCAGCTGATTAGTATATAGGCAAGCAGGATATTCGGTCAATAGAATGGTAACAATAGAGTGATTTTAAAATGTTATCCTGCAGCCATCTAAGTAACAAAAAAGACAGAAATATTCTCATGTTGTATGAATAATATAAGAGATGAAAATGTTAATACTTTATTTTATTAATGGAGAAACAAATGATTATTATTATTAATGTTAAAACCAGTTATATTTTGTGTGATTTTATAATTTTTTTTATAATAATAATAATTATCTCTGAATAAAGTATGTGATTTTAATGACCTTCCTTTCTATCTGGTTAATTTCATTAATATTACAAAGTTGCATAAAATGCAAAAAAAAAAAAAAAAAAAAAAAACAAATTTTCATCCTTGGAATGATTGCTGTTTATCGTATACGCTTAAAGAATATATATATATATATATATATATATATACACGAAGCATATTCATAAAGTAAGGGCCGTTTGGTCATTAAATAAATTAACTCGTGAAAAAAGGTTTTTACTTACTTTTTTCTTCGGCGATTTGACTGGTTCGATGCAGCTCTCCAAGATTGCCTATCTAGTGCTAGTCGTTTCATTTCAGTATACCCCCTACATCCTATATCCCTAACAATTTGTTTTACATACTCCAAACGTTAGCTGCCTGCGCAATTTTTCCCTTCTACCTGTCTCTCCAATATTAAAGCGATTATTCCAGGATGCCTTAATATGTGGCCTATAAAGTCTGACTCTTCTTTTAGCTATATTTTTCCAAATGCTTCTTTCTTCATCTATTTGCTGCAACACCTCTTCATTTGTCACTTTATCCACCCATCTGATTTTTAAGATTCTCCTATACCACATTTCAAAAGCTTCTAATCTTTTCTTCTCAGGTACTCCGATCGTCCAAGTTTCACTTCCATATAAAGCTACGCTCCAAATATATACTTTCAAAAATGTTTTTCTGGCGTTTAACTTAATTTTTGATAAAAGGAAATTAATTATACTCCTGACTGAAAGCTCGATTCTCCTGTGCTATTCGGCATTTTATATCGCTCCTGCTTCGTCCATCTTTAGTAATTCTACTTCCCAAATAACAAAATTCTTCTACCTTCATAATCTTATCTCTTCCTATTTTTACATTATGTGGTCCATCTTCGTTATTTCTACTACATTTCATTATTTTCGTTTGTTCTTATTTATGTCCATGCAGTAGTTCTTGCGACTTCATCCATGCCGTTCATTGTTCCTTCTAAATCCTTTTTTGTTCTCGGCTAGAATTACTATATCATCAGCAAATCTAGCATCTTTATCTTTTCACCTTGTACTGTTACTCCGAATCTAAATTGTTCTTTAACATTATTAACTGCTAGTTCTATGTAAAGATTAAAAAGTAACGGATATAGGGAACATCCTTGTCAGACTCCCTTTCTTATTACGGCTTCTTTCTTATGTTCTTCAATTATTGCTGTAGCTGTTTGGTTCCCGTAAATGTTAGCAATTGTTCTTCTATCTCTGTATTTTAGTTACAGTTTTAGTTTACTACACATCTACTTCACATTTCCACATAATCGCCATTCAGTTCTATGCACCTTTCGTAACGCTGCACCAGTTTCTTTAACCCCTGTGAATAGAAGTTGGCCGACTGGAAACTGAACCAGTAGACAATCTTGAGTTCCTCATAGTTTTGAAACCGTTGTCCAACAAGCCAATTTTTCATTTCCAAGAAGAGGAAGTAGTCGCAAGGTACAAAGTCGGATCTATATGGAGGGTAATCAAAAAGTTCCCAACGAAAATCTTGAATCTTCTTCTTGGTTAAGGCAGCGGTGTGAGGACATACGTTGTCGTGAAGAAGGATTACGTCGGACGATAGTTTCCCACGTTGTCGATTCTGGATCGCACGTCATATTTGGTGAGCGTTTCGCAGTACACATCAGCTGTAATTGTTGATCCACGTTCCACGAAAACAACCAAAACGACGCCCTTTCGTCCCAAAAAAAAAAAACAAAAAAAAACGGTAACCAATAGTTTTCGACTCTATTACGGAGATTGCTTAAACTTTTCCGGTTTTGGGAAACTTTAATGGCGCCAATGCATTGATTATTGTTTCGATTCTGCGTTGGTGTAGGATCGTAGCTCGTAACAATGTGAGAAAATAAATCATTTCCATCTTGTCGATAGCGGTCCAAAAACGCTCGTCCACTCCTCATTCTTTACTTTGTGTTGGTCGGAGAGCATTTTTGATACCCAACTTGCACACTATTTGTGATATCCGAGCTTTTCTATGACAATCGTGTAGGTAGAGGTGCGCCCAACATGCAGAAATTCATCAGCCAGAACACTAATCGTCAATCGCCGATCACATCGCACTTTTCGGTTCACTTGTTCAACGATTTCGTCGGTCTCAATACTGAGCCTACGATTTTAGTCGTCGCAGTTGTTTCCAGGATTTATTTCTTCTCATTAAAGCTCTAATAACGCCTGAAATTACTGAACCTATTTTTTTCCTATTGAGCCTTTTTTTTCGGACCATTCGTAAAACACCCCAAGGCAACTGGACTTCACCGTTAAGCAAAACTCAGTCGGCTTTGAGTGTCGCGGTAACACACTGCCCACCCTGTATTACCTCAGCCTGAGGTCTTCTCATCGGGGTCCCCGTAACATCATCAAAGAGTGTCGATCCTTTTTTCTGGGAAGCCGGTACTCTTCTCCGCTAGGGGGCTACCCTTCCCGGTCCTATCCTACTAGCTCCAGACATTCATTGCGTATGCCCATCACTTCTCGCGACCCTAACGTACCTCGAGGGTCCCCCTATGCCATCATCGGGGAGCCCCGATCCCCTCAAACTTGCATGCGAGCGGAACAAGACACGCTAGGCATAGGGACTGCCTCCCTGTTCCTAGACCTCACCACGATTCAAACCCGTTTTTTTTTCTTATTGAACCTTTTCCTTTCTTTTTCCTGTTTAGCCTCCGGTAACTACCGTTCAGATAATACTTCAGAAGATGAATGAGGATGATATGTATGAGTGTAAATGAAGTGTAGTCTTGTACATTCTCATTTCGACCATACTTGAGATGTGTGGTTAATTGAAACCCAACCACCAAAGAACACCGGTATCCACGATCTAGTATTCAAACCTAGTAAAGCCGTGTGATCTGGCTTTACTAGGACTTGAACGCTGGAACTCTCGCCTTCCAAATCAGCTGATTTGGGAAGACGCGTTCACCACTAGACCAACCCGGTGGAACCTATAATGAATGAAACAAACGCGTATTAAACCCAAGCCTCTAAACAAATCGATCTTTCTCATTCAAATCTACAACGATGGAAACCAACCGACGTAGATGAACTGCATACATTTTGAGTTTGATCATGCTTGTCCAAAGAAATAAGAAAAATTCTTCTATAAAAGAGTAAAAGTCAAGATATAGGCTATATGCTACATTCCGAAATATTTTCCGTTAACCCGATAACCATAGACAGATATTTGACCACTGTTAGTAAGTTTCATTTTGCCAAAAATAATGTTCAAACACCCGGGTTCCGTCTTTTCAGAAAAAGATAAAATGAAAAAAAAATGTCTCATGTAATTTATAATTTTCAAAGTATAATAAAAGACAAGTTCTTAGTTTTGTTCAAAGGAAGGTTTAATTTTGTTTACATTTATAAGTTGTGTTTTAAAATTTGATTAAAAAAAAATAGTTTTAAATTTAATATTCGTTCCTAGTGATTGTGAAGTGATAAATCATACGAAAATGACTACATAGATGATTAACTTTTATTAAATATCCTAGTCGAGTATGGGGTAGGATTTCGAAAATGTTAAATGGCAATAGTTCCCCAAAAAGCGGTAAAGCGCCACCGTCAACGCTTTGTTGTTGACGATGACTAGAACTACAGAGTGGCCGGGAAGTCATCGTACCCCCTAAAGCTAAACTAAAAATTAATAATAGGTTACAAATGGAAAATGCGATACAGTAAATTATTTTATTTACTCACTTGATACGTAGTATTAATTTTAATAATCCAGTGGGTCTGTATGTTCACGCTCGTTTGTTTTGTTTTATTTTTTTACCTTCGGGATCACCGTTACGAATTGTTTAAGAGGATGAGATGAATAATTTGTAGCGTGTGTGAAAATTCCATGCCTGAACCGGATTCGAACCCAGGAATACCGGATGATAGGCCGAGACGCTACCACTCGCGCCACGGAGACCGGAAATGTCGCCCTCATGTTTCACGAACAATACGTCGCTACGTCCTCTGTGACATGCGACGACGGTTCAGTTCTGGTGTTACTTTACGGAAGGGGTCCCTTACAGCGTCACCCAATCCTTCATCTGTGGTGAAGCGACGTGCAGATACGTGTGCCTTGATAATTCCCCAGAAAACCTACCGGGTTGGTATACTGGTGAACGCGTCTTCCGAAATCGACTGATTTGGAAGTTGAAAGTTCCAGCGTTCAAGTCTTAGTAAAGGTAGTTATTGTTACACGGATTTGAATACTAGATCATGGATACCGGTGTGTTCTATGGTGGTTGGGTTTCAATTAACCACACATCTCAGGAATGGTTGAACTGACACTGTACAAAACTACACTTCATTTACACTCATACATAACATCCTTTGAAGTATTATCTGTACGGTAATTACCGGAGGCTAATCAGGAAAAAGAAGAAAGAAGATATTTCTCCATAATGAATTGTTTGCTGTGGTGAGATCAGGACTCGTGGTGGCTATGATTGTTTTGGACACTTTTCGTCCAGTCGATTGCAATCAAAAGGGGAGGTGCACAACAACCTATTACAACAGTCCTAAATCCAAAATTTCAACATCATACGGCTAATCGTTTTTGAGTTATGCCACATATGCACATAATTAGCCAAAAGTAGTGAAAATTGATATTTCCGTTGAAATCTGTAAACCGAAATTTTTCGCGATCACAATACTTCCTTTATTTCGTTCGTACAAGGAAGTAAAAAAGGAAAAATATTTTTTATAATTTTCTCCCATAAAATTTATTTTTGATACCGCCAGACTCTTTTGATTTTTGTATAACTTTAAAAGATATTAATTATACTAAATCAAAATTATCCCTTTCAATATATCTTGTACCATAAACGTTTACGTATTGTAAAAACTACTTCTATGTTTAGAGTAAGAAAATCGCAATAAATGATCTAAATTTAAAATGTTAAACGTAACAAATATCGTATTTTTTTCTCGGAGCTACACTACGTCATTCATCGTCATACTACAGACGCAAAATTGCAGTGCCTATTCAAAAAATCCAGACCTTTGTTTTAGATATAAGAAGATTAACTTGGGTTTTGCGAAAAAAATTCAGAAAATTCTATTTTGCAAATTTTTCTGATAATTTCGTTTACCAAAATCAGGAACATATTGTATTTAATAATACTTCTTAGTACTTTCACAGAAAAAACTTCCTAGTATGATAGTTAAAAATATTACAAACAATTAAATTATATCAATTTTTTTTTTTAATTTTTACGCCAAAAAAAAGAAGATATGTTATAATATATAAACACAAATACAAAATAAAAGAAAAACTAACATTTTAGTAAATAGAAAACCACAATACTATATGCTACTGTTCTAATAATTATTGCAAGCATGTAAATCTATAATTCAAGGGTCGACAAACCCTTAGCAGAACGCGTGCCAACCTTATCACGCGAGACGTTTTTCAATGGCACGTGCATGAGAAACTTATGTGTAATGTACACAGTAAAAGCGACACGTTATTACCTAACATTATTATTAGGGAAAAAATTCTAAAAAGATTTCTTAAAAGATTGTATACATACTTAAAAGAAAAGAAAGGAAATACATTACGTGAGTACGAAATGAATTGTTAGATACTGAAAATACTATTAAGAGCAGTTTAACTAGGATTGTAAATCATTAAAATCTCTTACCACGAAATCATGTAACACACACACACACACACACACACACACAGAGGGAGCGAGAGGGAGGGGGGGATGTAGATTGGATGAACAATTTATGCATTTGCTATAAAACATTTTCGTTCAATTATACATACAGTATCCCGGGAGGATTCTGCTAAACTTCATAGGCGTATTTCTCTCATTAAAATTATGAAAAAAATACACATAAACATGAATCCGAAAACGCATCGTTAGCGGCTAATGAAAGATTTCGGCTCGATTTCCGCTCCTCCGGTTCAATTTTTCAACTCAACCTTTTTGTTTAATACACTCGATTTCGTAGGAAAAAGTGGGAATACAGTTCTGGGAACAGTCTTTAACAATTTTTCAAGTAAAAAACCCATAAGAAACTACTAAAAATTAGCCCCTTATTTTACCTTCCCAGAATTTCAGTCTTCATTTCAGCGGAGGAGCAAATATCGGGGCGAAATCTTTCTCTAGCTGTAAATCGCTAAATTCGGACCCATGTTTATCTGAAATTTTTTCATTATTTTAATGAGAAATATACGGCTACGAAGTTTAGCAGAATCCTCCCGGAACAATGTAAATATACACAGAGTGATTCACGAAGAATGTAACAAAATTTTCAGAATCTACTGGTGAAAATAAAGAAGAAAATTCATATGGTTTTGAAAATGCTTGATTAGCGAAAGAATTTCGCCCTGATTTCTGCGTCTTTGTTAAAATTAAACCAGACTGTATTTTTTAAATTTATATGAAATCTGACCTTAGAAAATGAAAAAAAAAACTTCAAGAAATATTTTTTTTTAGCTTTTATCCAGAAATCTGAAATAAAAGAAAATACTGGGGGTCGAAAAACATACTTTTTTATGTTTGTCATAAAATTCTATTAAATGAATAATAAACGCAAAACTTTTAAATAAAACTTATAAAGAATTAAATTGTGAATAGAATGGTATGAATGAAGTCCACAGAAATTAAAACGTATGAATTTCGCAGTTTTTTAAAGACAAAACATCAAAATAGACAGATTTAACTAGGTATTAAATGAAACAAAATTTTCAATAGGAATTCAAAAAATTAGCCCAAAAATAAAATTAAGTCTAGTTTAATTTTACCGAAGGCGCAAAATCAGAGCCAATGGCGCAAGAACTCTATTTCGTCGTCGTTCTGGAATCGATGTCTTCTCACTGTCTGACAATCTGTCTTCATCAATCTCCAAACAAAAAAAATAACAGTGGAATAAATCTAATCTAAACGGGTGTTGTTCTAAGGTTTCCCAGTACATTTTCTCCAGTATATCCCGATTGGTAACGGCTGAATGAGGTTTTCATTTTGCGCAAGAGTTGGCGTATTAAGGAAAATCACAGTGCGACGTTCGTAGAGAAAATCGATCGGCAATATGCTTTTCCAGTCCCAAAGTCCTCGGTTGCGACGGAACGTTTTCCAGCTGACGGAACGTTTTACCTTAACAGAGCAGGGTTGTTCATACCTATACCATTTCGTACTCCCCGATTTCAACTCGTGAGTGCAGTGATGGACTCATGTCAAATCAAATGTTACTATTAGATGCAGATAATTATTTCCTTATAGTCAAAGTCGATTCAGGAGCCTATGGCAAAGTTTTGGGATAAACGTCTTGGAACACATCTAGCAGATACTTAACGGAATCCAAGATACTTTGTGATAAAGGAACATGCAATTCCACGACTGTTACCCAGTTCTAAGTGATTTCATCAACCTTAAGGTGCCGATCTCCAGTTTATAGGTTACGATGCCAAGCGCCAATTATGATGCTAAGAAGGTATGCCAAGCGCCAATTATGATGCTAAGAGGGTAGGCCACTTACCTCTGGGCTCGTAAAAGAAATAGATGACCAAGGTTTCCATTTATAGCAGTTCAGGTGGACTGAATCGTCCGACAGCTGATACATGCAAGGTATCTTTTCCTGATGTATGAAGATAATTAGGCGGATTTATCCCAATCGACATATTACACAGTTTCTTTCTGGACAACATGCTTTAGGATGACCAGGTTGATAAGCTGTCTAGGTTTAGTTTGATTAATTCAGGCTTTTGTCCGGAGTGTAAGGCCATTCATGATGTGCGCTATGTCTTATATGTTTGCCCCAGGTAAGAGGATGAACGTACCGAAGTAACTAGAGAGCTTTCGAGGATCAATTCCGGTTTTGATCTGCAAGTTAATTGGAAAACAGAAAGAGAACGGGAACACAGTTGCTAGCTTAGATTCTTAGCCCTGCCGAGGATGGCTGTAGGGATCTGATGCTATTATAGATGTACAGATACAATAGTAATCCGGGTGACTTACTTTGCCAAGATAGGCGTTTTGGCATCGAGCTCCGGTTACCCGAAATATTCGCGTTAGGATGAGAATGGATATATGGAGAACTCTGTGATTGATCTACAGTGCTACGGTGTGGGAGGGTGTAGGCGTTGACCTCGTTTCCGAAAGCGGACTAGAGCAGAGAGAGAGATAAGGTATGTTTTCATTAGAGGCTGATTAAATTTATGAATCTGTTTCTTGATTTTTAAGTAAATCAAGAGGACTATGAGTAAATTAAACTGTAGGAGAAAATTGTTGCGATTAACACTTGTTTTTTGGTATGAGGATAGCATTTTTGGTGTTTAAAGATTCAATCAAGTAATGATGATCTGAGTGCATGGTATAATCCAAGTTAGATATAGGAAGAGTTTTTTTGATAAACGTTTAGTGTTGGAAGGCGCAGGGATCGCGTTTCCGCAAATCGGTTAATTTGATAGTTGAGCGTTGTAAGTTACGGTAGGTTGTCGTGGTTGGAAGAGGCAATACGAAAGCGATACTAGGTTGTGCAAATACACGGATGGAAATGTTTGCCGTGGGATTTGCATCAGTGGTATCCTGACAGAGGCCAAACTGATGACTGTGTTGTGTTATCAAGTTTAGAGGGTCTAAAAGACGACCTCCGGTAAAGCCCATCAGAGCTAGCAACGGAAGGGTTGGTGTGGCAACCTGGATTGTCACAAGGTCTTCCCCTACGGGATCAGGCTGTAGTCCGGTTTAAACTTGACTGACCTCATAAAAGTAGAAGAAAAAATCAGTGTTAACATAAAAAAACTAAATGTAAAATAAGTACACTAACGCATAAAAAAAAATATATAGTTTTAACCTACATATTACATACAAATAAACATAAACGGCGTAATACTTTAATGTTAAAAAATTAATAAAGAAAATAGGCAAACTTCGAAAATTTGTATAATCTTAAGATATCCCCACTATTGTTGGATTAACAACAGAAAACCTTAATAAAAAAAAAACAAAACAAAAATCCAGTTTTCCACCAAAAATAATTGGAAAAAATAATACTGAGTGATTTTTTAGTCCTGTTACCCAATTGTTAATGTCTGGTAATTTTTTTCTAAGAAAGGGAAATTTTGTTCTATGACACGAAGTTGATAGCGCTACTCAACCGGTATAGATACGGCAGTGTGAATTGATTCTCCTTGAGCTGTGTAAACTTTTGTGCCGTTTCCGGTCGTGTTACGAACAGAATGTCTTTTACCATAGAATGAGTTTTCATTCTTGAACAATATGTTGCTACGAAATCGTACGCGAGTGTAAAAGAATCATTTCAAATTAAATTTGTTGGTGTTCCTCCGCCAAAAAAATGTCAATTTCTAGGCCAGCAAACCGATTTCGAGAGACAGGTAGTGTTTGCAACAGAAAACGTAGCGGTCGACCAACTCGCTTGACATATGACGTTTTAGAGAATGTGAAAACAAGATTGGTCAATTCTCCACGGAAAAGTTTACGAAAACTTTCCACGCAAGTCGGTTTGTCATATTCGAGTGTTAGGAAAGGTTCTAAAAAATTGAAATTATATCCGTATCGCGTACGATTAGTCCACGAACTTCAGTCTGCAGATTTAAACAAGCGATTGCAATATTGCCGTTGGTTTAGGTCACTCGTAAATGATAACGGAACCAATTTTTAAACAGTGTTCTTTAGTGCTGAAGCTTGGATCCATCTCGATGGTTATGTGAACAGTTAAAACTGTCGAATTTGGGCGGTTGAAAATCCTAACGCTTTACAAGACAAATCTTTGCATCCTGAAAAAATTGGTGTGTGGTGTGCGATATCTCGTCATCGTATAGTCGGACCCATATTCTTCGAACAGACAGTAAATGGTGAAGTATACAGGAATATTGTGTCCCAATTTGTGTCCTTCCTGGAACCTCAAGAACGGTATTGCTGGTTTCATTAAGACGGCGTTACATCCCACACGTCTCGAGAAACCATGGATTTTCTGAAGAGTTCTTTGATGATCGAATAATAAGGAAGGGCTTATGGCCTCCAAGGTCCCCAGACCTCACATCTCCTGACTACTTTTTGTGAGGCTATATTAAGTCCGAGGCCTTCAAAAACAATCCTCACAATATTGATGAATTTAAAGTCAATATTACAGACTTAATCACGAATATTTCCAATGCAACTCTTAAAAAGGTTTCTGCTAATATGCTGAAAAGAGTCCGTGCGTGTATAACCGTAAGGGGTGGGTATTTTGAGCATAATCTTTAACAATTATGTAAATAATAGCTTTTTACTAAATCACTTTTGTTAGTAACAAATACATTTTTTTATTCCACCTAAATTTCCTTTTCCTAAATTACATTTAAAATTGGGTAACAGGACTAGAAATTCACTCTGTAGAATAGAAAACCTACCAAGACCGTTAAACAATTAGCATACACAACAACTTAAATTCAAACATACATTCATAAAAACTTTGACGTAATATCATAATAAATACAACAGTAATTGAAGGTAAAAAATAATTAATTGTTTAAATTAATCTTGTTTGCTTTTATGAAGAAAAAAATCGTAATTACACTTATTTTTTACAAACAATAACCAATTTCTGGTAAAACAATAATACGATTAAAAAAAATTAACAAATACGATTTAGCATTCCAGAGTTATAGCGGTACAATGGCAAAGGTCCTATTATTACTGTAGCCGGGGAGAACGGCATTGTTCAGCGACTAGACCGATTTCGAACACGTGCCCAATTCACAACATTTTCACACTTTCACAAGCTACAGCTCCAAAACGGTAAGTCGTACAAGAAAATTGTTTAAATAAAAGTTGTCTGTTTTTTTGAGATTAACAACTTTTCCAATACAATCCAGACGAAAAACAATTTTTTCCGGTGAAAACCCCGAAAAAACACGTTTTTTACAACTTCAGCGCCACCTAGTATTTCAATTTCAAATTATACGGCATAACTTCAAAGACATTAACTGTAGAGGAGAATGTCCTCTACATTTTTTGTTTGTAAAACTTTTCTCTAAAATGCATAGATTCAGAGAAAAACGCATTTCAAAGACTTTTTGAGTTTTTCAAAAATCTATGGGAGGGGGATGTTACAAATCTGGAGTTAAGCTTCCCTCATCACCCCTAACGCATGGACAAAAGATCAATCGGTAGGTAAGGATTTTCAAATACAGCCTATTTTGATGACAAATTGCGTGTACTATATTACGAAAAGAGTGAACTTCAATAAGAATTTAAAACATCGACGCTGCGTAAAAAACACTAATACATCTTATATGAAGGCATAAAAAGAAATATTAAATGGACATAATGTAATTTATAATATGAACTAATGAATAGAGTAAACGAGAACAGAAGCTTAATAATAAAGATTTTTAGAAGATAGCTAACTGGTTGGGCGCATCATGATAGGGAAGGAAAAATATATAAAGATGTTAAAATAAAATCAAAAGAGTAAATATTATTTTGATGATCTATTAGACCATATAAAATAACTATCAGAAACCAGAAGCAAACAAAACTGAAGAAAAGGACATAATTATGGGAAGACAACTGTAATACGATAAAAAGTATAAAAAAAAAAAAAATTGATTACAGCAAAAAACGTATGAATTATACAAAAACTTGAATGATATTTTGTTAAATACTCACTCGTGATAAAATCCCCGGAAAAACTACTTATAGATATAAATGAAACAAAAATAAGGCAAAGTGTTATAATTTGTAAACTCTCAAAAGATAACGATTTTTTTTTAAGGGAAACGACATGTGAAGCTTATAAAATTATCTTTAATTTCTTTTAAGTATGCAATAAAACATTTGCGTAAAACAGAATTTAAATAAAATATTTAATTTTACTTTCTAACAAAAAACAAGTCGTGAGAACACAGTTTTAGGACTTTCTCGTCACGCGGCTAAGCCGCGTTCCGGGAAAGTCCTACAACTGTGGGTTATTTCTGATACACGGTTCGCGCGCGCGCGCACGTACACACACACAGAGAGACAGCGCTTAATCTAGCATAATTGTAGCTTTATTTAAATATAATATTTTTCCGTTTATTTAATTCAATGATTTTAACTAAAGCGCGCGCGCATACCCTATATAATTCGCGCGGGTGTAGCTGTAGTAGCGGCGACTGTCGGCACTAACTAAACTAATGTAATTTCACAACTTACAAAGAACAAATTCCGCTTGCATGGTCGCGGCAGATTGGAATAGCCACGAGGTTTAACCGCACTAGGTACCGTGTCTACCGGGCGATCGAGTTCGCCAGCCAGATCAAGTCGGTTTTTTACACTTTAAATATTATTCATTTATACCGGTCACCTGTGAAGTCACAACGTAGTTTAGAGAAACATTTTTTGGGGTGCAATTTTGCAAATATTATTTTTTAATTTTTAACAAATGCGCCTAAGAAATATATGATCTTAATTAGGAAAAATCTCGAGATACTGAGAGGTGACCTTGCTCTATAGCCTCACCCCCTTGACCTTTTTAATTTGAAAATTTAATGGCATCAATGCTGAAGTAATCTGACCAAGTTTGGTCAAAATCGGTCCAGAGGTTCTGGAGATATGAGATTTAGAGGACAACACTGAACACACAAACGTACATTAACATCCGGAAAATTTTCATTCCGTTTTTTTTTGGGTTTCTTGGGTGTCAAAACGTCAAGATCCGATGAAAACCGCATATTTCGAAATTGGACCGATTACAATACTTTCCCTTCTAGAGCTTTAACGCTATCTAGAAGGCAGAGTAAAAATATATTCTACCTGCTTCAAGTAATTTAAAATAAATAAATAAACAGGAAATAAATCTGGGTAAAATAAATTTACAAAACATATAATTTAATATTATTAATGTCAATCTAGAAAACATTTATGTATAATTTCAGAGAAGCCAAAACTATCTTCAATTGTTCACATCTCTCATCTTCCTTCAGTAAAGAGCACTTAACACATAACAGACAAAACTTTACAATTCTCAAAAATAACACGTAATCATTAAATGAATTATTACAGGCATATAAATTAGTATTTCTTTTTAAAAAACTTCAGTACGAAAAAAAATTTACAAAATGAAACCTTGGAAACAGGATATGCGTAAATCAAATACACTAACATCAAAATAAAATTAGAATTGATTACATATTTGTACATCATTTTCTATTCATCATTACGATATACTCCATTAAAATAGAATTATTTACCTTTTATAACCGACATTTAAAATAATGCTATATCAACAAAAATATAAAAACATCTCGAAAGAGTTGGTTCGACTAAGTCAACGCGAACATAATTGATGAATAGGAGGTCACTAAAAAAATCCAAGGACGTTCTAAGGAAAAGACACTAAAAAGTATTAACTATCCTTTTTTTTTTTTAATTTCTAATCAAATTAAAAACAAAAAAACTACCCCGAAGCCCTTAATTAATCTAACTTTAAAAAAATCAAATTTTATAAAGTAAAGGATGAGCGAATAAAAAATTTAACAATTTCATTTACACACTCATCCAATAAAAAACTTCACTGACGCCCGTTTTAGATCCACTTCTGTTCTAGCGGCAATAAAATTCATGTACATATCTGATACGGGCTGATATCTATCTACACAGTTTATAATTACAAGGAAAAATATTTCTAGAAAAAAAAGAAGAACGATTACGGTAACGATTAACGATGAAGCTGTCTTGTACAAGACAATGTAGTCATTTTCGCTAGGTTGAACTCCAAATAAAATAAACGCATATAATTGTTTATGAAAGATTTAACTTTTATATGAAAGACAATAAACCTAATATACCTTTACAGGAAATATTGTTTACCTCAGTACAACTGCTTTTGTTAACGTTTATATTGATTATTGTGTCGCATAAACTCTTTGTTATTATCGTTCAGCGATATTCAGAATAAGATACGATGAACGACTGCCAACAAGGTGTCTTATCTCAGATTGGATTCAAAAATTTGAAAACAAAGGTTATCGGTGTAAAAAGAGAAATTTCGGAGACTTTAGCAGATCGATCTGCTAAAGTCGTTTTAAAGTTAAATCGACTTTAACAAATCAATCGTGCTCGTGCCGTGTACAGAGATAAACCAGGTGAATCGATTACATTGGCAAGTTGAAATACAAATTTTGAAAATGAAGGAATAGAAAATTTTACGGAAACTGTTGAAAATCATCTCTTACAATTATTACAAAGTCCATACATTAAGATTTTTTTGTGGATAGGCAGGAATTTGTAGACAAAAATTAGTCTTTTTCAACTATTTTTGGTGATGAATTACGTTTCACATCAGATGAAAAGTCAGTAGACACAACGTACGAATGTGGGAAAAATAAAACCCCTAGAAAAACTATCAAAACATATACGTGGTTCGCCTGAAATGAAAGTGTTTTTTTGTTATTCCCTGCGTAAGATCCACAGATTGTTCTTTTTTCAAAACACCCATTAACCAAAGATTAACACGATATTAAAAGTGAATAAGTATTGTTACAACTTAAGGAAGATACGTAGAACTTCAACAGGACTAGCATTCCAAGTTGCCGCTTTGCCAGCGTATCAGTATATCGGCTTGGTGATATACTGAGCAACTTGTCAGTTGTAATACTATCCTCATACTCAGAAAAAAGTAGGCCACATGATCATGAATGCACTGTGCTGGAACGTCGTTCCGGTACCGCTATGTGGAAAAAATATAAAAAAATATCCTTTCACAAAAATTTATTTTAACCTTAAGTTTGGCCTACATTTTATTATAAAACTACAAAAAAAGCGGGTGTTCCGTCCGCCGCGAAAATGTTACATGATTTTTTTTAAGTTTAGTCAACTGTAAGTAAATAATGTTCATGAATTTAGCGTACTAACAAAAACTTTTACAACGAAAAATCCTGAACATGTTTAGCTGTTACCCGAATTGTGATTTTTTTAAGTCGGCTGTAACCCTTATGTTTTCCTTTTTTATCATCAAAACACAAATATAATTTTAGATAAATCATTCATGTCAAGAAGTATAAATCGTTCGAGAAGTATAAATCATTCGAACGAATGAATCGTTCGTGAGCTTCATCTATACATTAGCTGACCCAGCATGCTTCGTTATTGCTAGAATTGATTATGTATATTACTTTATTTTTCCTGTTTAGCCTCCGGTAACTACCGTTTAGATAATTCGTCAGAGGATGAATGAGGATGATATGCATGAGTGTAAATGAAAAGTACAAGACTACACTTCATTTACACTCATACATATCATCCTCATTCATCCTCTGAAGAATTATCTAAATGGTAGTTACCGGAGGCTAAACAGGAAAAAGAAAGAATTGATTATGTATATGTTACGGTAAAACCCTGAATACCGATAAATCTTAAGTTTTATCGGTATTTATTATTGTATATATATATATATATATATATATATATATATATATATATACATATATATATATATATATATATATACTAAATGAACAGAATTGAAAGTTTAATAAAACATTAAAAACTGAGCATTACGGAACTTCCCAAAATTTAACCTTTCATCACTTTTACCCTATTTTCCTATTTACGCTTTTCTCTTCTTCTCCTATTTTCCCCCTTTACCTTTTTCAATTTTCCCTTTCTCCAATTTCTTCCTTACCATTTACACCTCCCCATTTTCTCTTCCCTTTTCCCGCACGTAAATAGGTCCAGTAATATTTTAGACTACAGCGGACACAGCGAAAATTACCATTTACACACACACACACATATATATATATATATCTATATATAGAAGAAGAAAGTCTTTATTTATGTTTGTTTGTTTCGTAAATATCTAGACATCGGCGCCACCTATTGGGTATAGTTATTGCAAAAATTTTTCTTTTCACTTAACTTATATTCAGAATATGAGCCAAACCGGACCATAAATGCAATTTTTCCAAACATCTCAACCTCAGCGCCATCTAGCGGGTCCATTTTTTGCACCGTTATTTTTTTTCATGTAACACATATTTTGAATAAGCCAAACAGGATTATAAATACAATTTTTCGGAATATTTTGACCCGAACGCCACCTACTCGGTTCAAACTAATTCAGAAACCTTCGCGGGCGCGCCCACAACTCACCACAGTTTCATCGCAATCGGATGAATGGCATAGGAACGGATACGGTACAAACAAACATTCATTTTTATATATGTATATAAGGTATAAACCATATATCCATTCTGATTTGGTTTGGATCCGCTAGGTGGTGCTGGGATCAAGATATTTCGAAAAATTGTATTTATGGTCCGATTTGGATCATATTCAGAAACTTACATTGAAATAAACACCTCTGCAAAAAATGAACCTGCTTGATGGCGCTGGGGTTGGGATATTTAGAAAAATTGTATTTATGGACCGATTTGGCTTATATTCAGAATATATATTTGTTATGTGAAAAGGAAAAATAGTTGCAAAATCTACACCTGCTAGGTGGCGACGGGGAGAAGGCGCCTCGGCCGCGCCTTTGAAGGACAACCAACGCCGACCCGACAATGCGGGGCTCTAGGGGGCCACCCCTACCAGGCTGTAGTGGGGACCCAACTGCCGCTGAGGGAAAGCCCGGTCGGACTTCAATGGAAGAGCCGCAACTCCCCGACTTCGCCGGAGACCAGCTTCCGGATCCAACAGCTCTTCTCAGAGTAAGGCAAAAAACGGCCCTTTTTCAGGGCCACCACAAGGTTATGAAATACGAACCGTCGAAGCCATTCTACGACAACAGCCCTTCACAGGGATACCATAAGGTTAGCAATTACAACGAGCTGTCGAAGTCAATCGACGACAAAAACGGCATTTTTCAGGGCCACCATAAGGTTAGTAAGTGCCACGTACCGTCGAAGCAATTCGGCGACAAAACATAGAAATTCATTTTCAATAAAACTGTAATGCAGCACAACCTGCGGCTGTGAACTAAATTCTTGCAGTCAGCTATAATACTGATACATTTCGGTACTGGGAAATTTACAAGTGCACTTATGTCTATTAAACCACGTAAATAATCTTCGTGCTTAAAAAATATTTTTTTTTTTTTTTTTTTTTACAAATTATCGAGCATTTCATTTGTAATCACCTGTGCAGTCATAATTTCGTAAATAAGGAATTCGGATTTGCGATCATACTGTATAAAAGACCTGAAATTTTAGAGAAAAAAAAATTTCAGGGAGTATGGAGTTAATTAAAATATACTTTATAAGTAGAATGTTTTGATTTTTTTTTTTAGATAAGAATCGGATAACCACTGATAAAATATAGATAAAAAAATTTCGGTGAGATAAGTTCAGGAAACAAAAAATAATTGTAAAAAATACCTAATGACTTAGTCTCTGTTCAATATAATTTAAACTATGGATGGTTTACACAGGTGCTATTTTTATATTAACTAATCAGCCGTTTCGTTACACATCATTTAGTATTTATACGTAAGTTTCGTTTATAATTTGACAACAATAATGTAATCGTTTTTTTTTTTTTTGTTTTTTTTAAAGAAAATAAATATGCTATAATTAATTGATGTTCGGAAATATATTGGTCCACGTGCAGATTGCATGTTTACGGAGAATATTAACAGCACGTGTGAGCATATAACAACGTTCACAAATATAATCTCCGTTAAAGCCCTTTTAAGTTTATTTTTTTTATTGATATTGCTAATTTAATACCTTCATGAATTTGCTTTACTATTATTATAATTATTTAAAAGCAAGGTTTTATCATATGATTCCAATCATCCCCAGTTCCTTTCTCTACTCCTGACATACTCGTACCTATATATATATATAAAAGTAGGAGTATGTACCGATCTGAATAAAATACAATATATATAAAAGTAGGAGTATGTACCGATCTGAATAAAATACAATGTATATATATATATATATATATTTATTTTTTTACTGAACTGAATGTACGACTGCAGAGTATGATAAATCCAGCGAAACGGCCGTGATATTCAGCCCTAAAAAGTGACGACCTCACACTGTTCACTGTAGGAACTGAATACGTTAGGAAATATTAGAATATGCACAATGAAATCACTGTTGATTACTTTTTCAGATAGTTTATACACACACGTTCATAATAAATCTATCTTTAATGTAAGCATTTCTACGAAAACTGATGCATTGAAAAGGGTGTCCCACAAAGAAACTTCCAGAACATATTCTACTGGTTAAAATAATGAATAAAGTTAATAAAAACAGGTCTAGAAACACTTTCTTTCCAAATAACTGCTAGCGAAAGATTTCGCTCGGGTTTCGGCTCTTATAATAAAAAGAAGTCCTACTGTAATTTTTAGGACCCAAATTATAGAGTAAAGTTGGTGGTTCCTTATTTAATTTGAGGTGGGAAATGCGATACGGCGTTTTGACGAGGGCAGATTTGAATGAGCACACGACACTGTCGGCGGGATGGCGACTGCACTGCCGAGGGCATGAATCCCATGCACTCGTGAGGTGTAGCGGCATCTTGACGATGGTTGAAAGCGAGTGAATGTCACGCGGGACTCTGCGATGGAGTTAAGTGGGAGTAGGAGCTCTGTCCGTCTCACCCTTGTAGACCAGACTGGAGTCCATAAATTAATCTAGGTCCGGGTATGAACTAAGATGAGTTCATTAAGGGAATTAGGATAAAATTTCGTTGTTGCGAACAACATTTTTGTTCGTATGATGTGTTTAAATTTGCCTGGAATCTCGAAACATTCACAGAATTGACTAGATAAAAGTAGAACTAGGCGCGGAGTTCGTGCTTCCGTGAACTCGGTTGGCTAGTTCAGAGGGAAACGAAGTACGCCATTCAAGATGTCCGGACGAGGCCTAAAGGGAAGACAAACGCTGAGTTTATAAATCACCGAGGCATTTACGTCGGTGGCATCCCAACGAGACCACACTTATTACTATGACATGTAAAAAAAGTCAGAGAGCGAAAGACGACTCCCGTTAAAACCTTTTAGGGCTATGAACGAGGGGGGTGGCGACCGGAAGCGTCACAAGGCGCTTCCCATACTGGGTTGGGATGGGAAATAGGATAAAACAGGTCGCAGAACTGTAACTCCAGTAGTTTTTAAGATGTCCGACGTAAAATTTAAAATTCGGTGTCGAAAAACAAGTAGTTCTTTTGTTTTAATTTGTAGCAAAATTGATTTGTTAAATGATGAATAAATGCGGAAGATTTAGTAACAAAAAAACTTGTAGGAATTTAATTTTGAGAAAATTAATATAATACGGTCAATAAAAAGTAATAGAAAATTTAAAAAATAGGTTTTTTATTGAATCAAAATAAGCAGATAATCGTATTATTTTTTCTGTACCTATAAAAATTCTTCGATGTATCAGTATTTACGAACGAAAGGGTCATTTCCAATGCGTTCGTTTTTTATTGAACGCCAAGTAAATGAACATGTGATTCACCAAATTCAACATAGCCCAGACATTAATACAAGGCAAATTTTATGTCGCACTGGTTTGTCATAAAAAAAAGTGTAGCGCGTCATACTGAAAGAAAATCTTTATCCTTTCCGCCTGCAGGTTGAAAATTTGTAGCCAACAGATTACCCCAGCGGTTAAACTTATGTTATGGGCTTTCAGATAACGTACACAAGGTAAATTCAATTTTATTTACTGACGAAGCCACTTTGAGAAAGAGAAACGGAGTTATCAGTTCTGAAAATACTAATTTAAGGAGTTAAGACAATAGGCATGGTAAAGTGGAAACTAGTTTCTGGAACTGTTTGTTTTCAATGAAAACGTTACGGGAGATGCATACGTTCATCAAAAGAATCATGCCGATTCTTTTTAGGGAAATACCTTTACAAACTAGATTGCGAATGATTTTCCAGAACGATGGTACAACGCCACATTTTTCTTTAGTAGCTAGAAATCACTTGAAAGCTAATTTAAACTAGATTGGACGTGGTGGATCGATCGATTGGACCACCATGATCACCTGACTTAACGCCACAGATTACTTTATTGGGACCATATCAAAACTATAGTATACCAATAAAATGTTAATATCAAAATAAGAGTTACTCAATAAAATACGAAATGCTATTGAATTTAAACGAAAATATCCTTAGATGATACGAAAGCCAACGGAAATATTTCATGTCGAGCAGAGTGCTGTGTACATTGTGAAGGAGGGATAATTACTATAACTGAGGTTTGTTATTCTGTTACCATTTATCGTTTCATGTATTTTATTTTTTTGTTTTACTACATTAAGAATAATACGAATTTCTGTCTATTTTTCGTCTATTTTGATTCAATAAAAAACAGATTTTTAAATTTTTTTATTGGCTGTATTTACATTAATTTTTTCTGAATTAAATTCTTTACAGATTTTGTTACTAAATCTTCCGCATATATTAATCATTTAACAAAGTTATTGTACTACAAACCTAAAACAAACTTGTTTTTCGACACCGAATCTTAGTTTTAACGTTGGATATCTTAAAAAAATTACTGAAGGTAAGGTTCTGGGACCTGGTTTATTCTATTTCCCTGCCCAAATTACATAAAAAACCACAAAATTTACTCGTCAGAATCCCGAAAATTACAGTAGGACTTCTTTTTATTAGAAGAGCCGAAATCCGGGCGAAATTTTTCGCTAGCCGTAACTCGAACACAAAGGGTTTCCAGATCTATGTTTATAAAAACTTTTTTCATTGTTTTCACTACTAGAACACGTCTTGTGAACAAATAGAGAAACCTCTATTTCTTCGCGAGACAACCTGTATTTATTAATCGACATTTAATCTTACCGAAGGAAAAATCCCCGATATATTTTTATGAAAAGAAAATTTTGGGTTTCTTCAGAAATGAACAAATTTTTATATTATATAGAACATTCAACTTCGTAAATAAATCATTTCTATTTACTTATTACATTTTACGGAATAATTGATGTCATCTTACTTGAACGCGGTAAGTTTTTTTTTGGGTCATACGTTACGCACCACGCACCTTTTTTCTTCTTTTCCTGTTACATAAAGGTACAATGTAATAACGTTTAAATCATCATACGCGGCATACTACGTATTCCAGATAAACATTTTAGGTATCCAACGGTCAATCACGTGTAAAATTTCGTCGATCCTATGCTGGTTACATACTGAAACTCATAAAACAGCAGTAGGCTTCGGCCGAAGGAATGAGGTACAAGCAGACAGCTATTGGGCTTATTTATTTTTCTGTTAACCTCCGGAACCACCCTAAGGTATTAATTAAGAGGATGACATATATGAAAGTAAATGAAGTCTTGTAGACTCAGGTCGACCGTTCTTGAGATGTATGGTTAATTGAAATTCAACCGCTAAATAACACCGGTATCCACGATCAAGTATTCAAATCCGTATAAAAGTATCTGCCTTTACTACGATTTGAACCTTAAAACTCTCGACTTCAAAATCATCGGATTTCCGATGACGATGCACTTCGGATTGCGTTTTCGTCAAAACGATGTATTTCAGCAAATTTTGCACGATATGGCAGACTCCATAATAATGTTCCATTATTCGAAGTATTGTTTAGGTTTAGTTTCAGTTAGTTAAGAGTACAGAGAATGTTAAATGTGCGAGTTAAGTGTAAAGCAACCAAAGTACTTTATAGGTTACTTTTCTCCGTACAGCAAGTCTGCTTCTGGATGATTTTATCAGAAAGTGGAAAGTTGCATTTTTTTAATATTCTAAAATTATATTTTTCTTTGTGATACTACCTTTGTGAAGGTAATGTTCCGTTAGTAACAGTACGCTGTTTGAGCGAAAATTAGTCCTGTTTTACTGTAAAATGGCAGTGTCGAAGTGGGAAAAGTGTTAATCTTGTTTTCGATGATCGTAAACTCGGCGAATATGTGGGGAAAAACCAACATAAATAATGCACTGGAAAACAAATGTAAGCCCATAACAGAAAAAAAAAAACGTTTCATTTTATTTAGAGCACACACACAATTAGTAGCTTTATTATTTTACGCGATTCACGGAAGTAGTTAGTTATATCAATAAATAATACGAGTGTTTAAAACAGAAAAGAAGAATAAAGAAATAAAAAGTTAAATTACAAAATTTTACCATTATGGAACGAATTATTAAATTTCATAATCAGTGATTAAATTACTCAGTTCCGGTCTATACCAGAACTGATTTAATATAATCATTATTATCAGCATTACCCATGCTGACCTTTGTCAGCCTGGGTAAGTCCAGTTATCCATTACGAAATATTTATTATTTTATTTATAGAAAAAGTTAATCTGTAATCAAATAAAAGAATGTACATTCTAATGTAATTAAATCATAATCGTTTTTACATAAGTAAGGCAACGCAGATACCAGTTCATAATTGAACAAAATATAACATGTTCATTATACCGTCAGAGACATTTTTTCATAGGTTTTTCCTTTTTCGGAAATTTTTTTTCCATTATTGAGTTTAACTTAGCATTACAAAAAATGCGTATATACTAAATCACAACGTGTTTTAAATATTAAAATTTAATCGATTAACTTGTTTTAAACTTATCCAGTTATTTCATTAATTAAATTCGCCAACATACAGATACTTCCTTCTATTTATTCCAATTTTAACAGCTTTTTATTTTTAAAATTAATTACAAAACAATCAAATCGACAAATATAGATTCAGTTAACTAACATTTGCGTATCTTAAATTTAAATTCTCTCGGTAATAAATGCTGAAAATAATATTTATCTTCTACGATCTGACCTTGCTTATTTCTTAAAAATAGTATATAATATATTCTAACTTTATTTTACATTTAAATTAGCAAAAGTAATAAAAATTTGTAAAAATCCAATTCCTGTCAAACTACTATCAGGTTAAAGCAAGGGGAAATTACCTACTCTGTTGGGTTGGTTACCAGAGAAGAAATAGAGTTTCGGTTTTGTTACGAACGCATTTCTCAAAAATTTAAATTTGGAAAATGAAATAGCGGATTAACGCAAAATATCTCGTGCGTTGTACAGTGAATGATTTCATGAAAACTGAAGGTGCAGTACAGTGATGAGTGGATAATCCGTTGTATCCTTCACTTAGAAATATCGTTTTATCCCTACAAAATCCAAACACTGTTTTCGATTCCGACGCCCTCACTATTTCACAATCAGAAACGGAATGATTTTCAGAATACAACGCGCTACATACGTTCGATTAACGAGTAGACTCTACACACAAATATCAAGTTTCAACTCGCTCACCACTGTGACTTACTGCATAAGCGCGTATGAAAAATACACAGAGTCAACGTAACCTCAAAATGAGGTAAAGTTGTCTGTTGTCGATCTTAAATTGAGCGTAACTGAAGAACGATTAGACCAATCTTAATCGAATTTTTCACATGCATATCAGATATATTACAGCACATCTACAGTATATCAATGACACTATTTCGAGTTTTGAAATTTTTGAACTACAAAATTTTATATACATGAATGGTATTTTTTTTGTAATCGTCATGCCTCAAAACGTAAAGAAAATTTATTTTCACCCATAATCCCACGATGCGATCGAAAAAAATACCTCAAGTTAAGGTTATGTTGTCTGTTGTCCACCTTAAATTCAGCGTAACTCAGAAATGATTCGACCTATCTTCGCCAAATTTTTCACATTTACAACTTCAGATATACTAATACAGCACATCTCAATTTCAGTGAAATCGACTTAGTAGTGTTAAAGATTTTCAGGCCACAAAATTTTATACATAGCCCCTCTCCACACTCGCTCACGCGCTCTCTCTCTCTCTCTTTGCGAGCGCTCAGCACGCACACGACAGGTTTTCTCTAAAGTAAAGACAGTTTCATCGTAAAAAAATTTATTCTGAAACCTTTAAATATTTTTTATTTATCTTAAACTAAAATTTATTATTATTTCTCCCTTAAATTTATTTAAATTTAAATAAAAAATCTAAAATATAAACTTTTATAAAATTTTAATTCGTTAAATTTATTTATTATTTCTCTCTTATACTACTGCTCTATATAATCGCCACATGAATTCAGCTTCAATATACCCTCGTCGTAATCTTCTGCCACCAGTCCATTTAGCCACTGATTAAAAGCATTTTTAAGTTCATCGTCACCCGCGAATCGCTTCCCACTCAAAAATTCTTTCAATTTCCCAAACAAATGGTAATCAGAAGGAGGTAAGTCCAGACTATATGGTGGGTGATCGTAAATTTTCCATCCAAATGTTCTCAGTAAATCACCTGTCGGACCCGCTACATGTAGACGTGCATTATCATGCAACAGGACGACGTCGTCCATCAGCCGTCCACGTCGCCGATTTTGAATTGCGCGCCGTAACTTACGTAGAGTTTCGCAGTAGGCTTCTACATTTACAGTCGTTCCATGAGGCATGCAATCAATCAAAATTATGCCAAACCAATCCCAAAGGTCTGTGACCATCAATTTGCGTCCAAATGGCTATGATTTGACTTTTGTTGGTCTGGTTGGTGATTGAGAATTCATTTGACTGCTGTTTTCTCTTTGACGTGTAATACGAAATCCATGTTTCATCGCCGGTAACAATTTAATTAAGGAACTCATCCCCTTTTTCTATGTAGCTCATTAAAAAATCCAAAGCACATCCCATTCGGTTTTTTTGTGACGTTCCATTAAGACATGCGGCACCCGACGTGTACAAACCTTTCTGAAGCCTAAATGGTCATGAACAATACGACCGATAACAGCTCTTGAAACATCAAGAAAAAGAAGGGCAAGGTCGGAAATCGTTGAGTGACGATCTTTTCTGATTCCATCATCGACGCGTTTCAACAAAACCTCGGTGATTATCGAGGGCCTCCCCGAACCTTCATCATCGTGCACGTTAATTCTGTTATTTCTAAACCTTTCACACCATTTTCGGGCGTTTCTTCATTCATTACATGATTACCGTACACAGCAACCAACTGCCTATGAATTTCAGCCGGCTTAACGTTTGGTTTAAAAAACGTATGACTCCTCGTATTTCACAGTCGGCGGCAACATCGATTTTCCTGTTTATTTTATAACCTATTAACTCACACGTAATCAAAGATTGTACAACTCGACAACTTACAGACAACAATACAGTATGTACATTACTAGCGTGGCCATTAACGACACAGATTCGCCAACCTTAAGGAGAGAAATTTCCCAGCGGTCTTTACTTTAGAGATATTCCTCGTGTATAAAAAGGGTATTACATTTTAAGTGAATGGTATTTTCGTACTACTCATACTTCAAAACGTAAACCAAAAATTCAATTTCACCCCTCAATCTTACTGTGCGACTGAAAGTAGGAGTAAACCGCAATTTCTTCGAAAAAATGTAAAAACAATGTAGGAATTAATCTAAACAAATCCATATACTAATAGACACTTTGTTGTCCGATGAAACTGATTTTCATGTCTTCACATTTGTTAATAAGCAATATTTTCTTCCTTTTTAAAAAAATAAGCAAAAGAAATCTTTAAAAATTAAATAAGAACTGCGTTCAGAAAATTTTATTATTCCGTATGTAGGTATAACTGGGGGCATCATTTTTTTTTGGGAATTAGTTACGGGACTTTAAGAAATTTTATTGAGTGTAACGAGAAGATCAATAGTTATATGTAAAATCCTCATTTGTCATACGCTAAGCTTTTTTTTTGTAGATATCTTTAAAAAAATCGTATGCTCTAATCGTTTCATGACTGAATAGCCAAAAACTAAAAATAAGAAAAAAAGTAAAAGTATCACACTAAAAATATTGCGTAATTTAAAAACACCTTCTTTGTTGAACGACTATAATACGCAGGGAAAAAATGGTGCACAGCTCTACATGTGTAGTTTTAAAAAACTGCACCTCAAATAACGATATTATTAAAATTTAATTTAAATAAACAAAAATGACGATTACGAAATGTTTCATCAATTTTATCCTAATCTGTGACGAAGGTTGAAAAATAATCCTAATTTGGGAATAGTTTAATTAATACCTAATGTAGAAAAAGTAAATGTCTTAAATAAGAATAAATCGAGGAAAAAAAATCACCGATTAGAAAACTCCAAATTATAATAGATTTTTAAGCGACTTTAGCAAAAGTATCAACAGTTTCAATTAAATTCTTCGAATGACAAACGGGAATCGTTCAATAACTTGTCTACAGACAAAGGACTACAGAAAAAGTATTTTTTATACAATGAGAATGAAATTAACGCTAATTTTCAAGATACTTCCCAGCTACGTATAGGCACTTATCCAATCTTTCTATCGAAACTTTATTATTCCAGTAGTAAAGAATTTTTCATCCAGATGTCTTGAACTCCTAATCTTCACCTGTTCATTATTACCACGCAAAAACTCTTTGAGATTACCAAACAAAAAAAAAAAAAAAAATCGCGAGAAGTGCGTCAGAAAGGCAAATTTTCAGTTTTATTTAAGAAAGAAATGATGCTAACTGCTGTAATGATTTTTGAAAATAATAGTACTTTCGCTGTTTTTTTCAAAACGATTAAAATTTCAAAACTGACTTTTTTAGACACCAACCTATTTCCTTCATACCAGATCACATTTTGAATTATTGCGAAACTAGCTTTTTTTATTGGATGCAATTGCGTTTTTTTAACAACTTTTTCGAAAAAAAATACACGATATTACTTTCGATCGGTTGTGGGAGGAGTGGGGGATGAAAATGGGGTTTTTTTTTACGTTTTGAGGGATCTTTTTCGGAATTCCCCCCGCCAAAAAAAAATTTAACCAATGGGCCAAAATCCGATGTATTTTTAATATCAAATAAGAATTATGTGGGAATATGCATGTTTTAAAATAGCAGGATATATTGATATTAAGAAAAATCCGGTTGGAGAAATAACTCAATAACACACTCTTTTATACCAGTCACTTTAATTATTCTCCACATTAAAATATTTTACATATTAAAAATATAAGCATTTTTTTATTACTTAATATTATAGATATAATCAACCAAACTTAACCTACGCTCGCTAAACTCGACTAATTAATAGTAATGTTTTAATTATCTAAATAATAAATAATTGCAATATTTACTGAATTTAATAAAAATGTATTCATCTAATCAAACAGTCATGTTTTGATTATTTAAATAATAAATAATTTCCAACCTCCATGGCGCGAGTGGTAGCATCTCAGCCTTTCATCCGGAGGTCCCGGGTTCGAATCCCGGTCAGGCATGGCATTTTCAAAATAAATAAATAAAAAAATAATAATTGCAGCAATAATTACTGAATTTACATTTTCAAAGCATTACTAGTTAATTAGTAAGTAGCGAGCGAAGAGAGCGTAAGTTAGGTTTGGTTACATTATACAGGTTATCATAAAAGAATGGTGGGGTTTTGAACATGGTTTAAATTAAAACAGAATTAGTTACAGTTTATGTTTTTTATATTTCAAATTTGTCGTCTCAAACATTTTTTTACATAATTAATAAATTTCAATATGTGCGCCCTTAGTCGCTCGACAAATTTTCAAACGATATTCAACTTCTCTCCAAACATTAGTTAACATTTCTTCGTTAACGGTTGTCATTGCTTCATTAATCCTGTTTTTTAAGCGGTTTAGGTCGCGAATTTTTTGTGTATAAACAACACTTTTGATGTACCCCCCACAAGAAAAAATCGCAAGATGTCAGGTCTGGACTCCTTGGAGGTCAAAGTATGGGTCCTTGCCGGCCTATCCATCGATCTCCAAATTTTTCATTCAAAGCGTCCGTGACCGATGCATTGAAGTGCGGGGGAATACCATCTTGTTGGAAATGAAGTCGATGAATGTTTTCGAGTTCATCCGGCTGAAGAAAGCAATAATCGGTTAACAAGATGTCAAGATACACGACTCCATTAATTGTTTTTTCACCAAAGAAGAAAGGCCTCTTATTACACGATTTTTCATCACACCACACCAAACAATAACTTTAGGCGAATCGCGTTGTTTCTCAATAATTGCGTGTGGGTTTTCAAAGCTCCATATTCGTGAATTGTGTCTGTTAACACATCCATTCACATGGAATGTGAATGGCAATTGTGGCTCAAAAATAACTACTAGATCAATTTCACTGAAGTTTATATATGCTGTAGTATTGTATCTGAAGTTGAGCATGTGAAAATTTGTTGAGTCGTTCTATAGTTACGCTCAATTTAAGGTCCAAAAAAGTATCTTTTCCGTTATCTGTCACAACTGAATTAAATTACGCACTTAATGCTTTTATGAAAATTAGAGCTCAAACACTCGCAGCATAGATTTATTGAATGTACATTTTACCAAAGCTTTTCCTGAAATACTTTTTACTACTTTTTTCTATTTTAAATATTAAACTGATTATTTTGCGTTTTTTGTCGGGGTTATTGTTGTTATAATTTTAAAAATAATGTTTATTATAAAATACATTTTAAAACAAAAAGCTTAATATTTTATGTATATTTAAAATAGAGCTGTACTTTTCATGAACGCATTAGTTTAAGTGCATTACTATTCAGCCAGCAGAAGAAAGTTGCGGTATGAGGCATGCGAAGGTAAGTAGCAGTCCTTCCCTTTATCTACTTAACTCTTTCACACACACGTATGTAACGTCTGTCTCTCTCACACACACGATAGGTAGCCCGTCGCTACTGCATTCTTTAGAGCTCTATTCTCGTTTTGGGCGAACAGTAGATTTAATAGTAAATAATAAATAGTAGAACGAGTAAAGATGAAAGTTGAAAATGTACTAAAAACCCCCGTTTTTATCTCTTAGCTCCGGTTCCTGAAAACAAAATTTTATTGAAAATTAATAGGGCTCTATTTCCGATCACCCCCACCACGTTTCATCAAAATCGGTTAAGATTTGCATTCGATAGAGCGGACGAAAAAAATTGTGCATACATGTGCATACACTTAAAACATAACCGAGCGCAGTATAGTTTCCAAACTTACTGGAAATCCGCTAAAAATCTGATTTTGCGAAATCGTAACTATAAAGTAAATGTGGTAACATTTACCGTTACATCTTTTGAACGATACAGGGACAGGTGTTATCACGCATAGAAATAACCCTTTTTGAGAGAACCAAGATATCTTATTTTTGCGGATTTACTTCCTAACTTCTCATAATAGTACTAAATATATATATATATATATATATGCTAAAATATTCAACACTAATTTTGGTATTGGCTAAACCTTCCAGTTTATTTCGATTTTTTCCAGTCATTTGACTGGTTTGATGCAGCTCTCCAAGATTCCCTATCTAGTGCTAGTCGTTTCATTTCGGTACACCCCGTACATCCTACATCCCTAACAACTTGTTTCTTCACCAATTTGCCGCAACAACTCTACATTTGTCACTTTATCCACCCATCTGATTTTTAACATTTTCCTGTAGCACCACATTTCAAAAGCTTCTAATATTTTCTTCTCAGGTACTCCGATCGTTCGAGTTTCACTTTCATATAAAACTACGCTCCAAATATATACTTTCAAAAATTTTTTCGTGATGTTAAATTAATTTTTGATGTAAACAAATTATATTTTCTGACTGAAAGCTCATTTCGTCTGTGCTATTCGGCATTTTATATCGCTCCTGCTTCGTCCCAAACAACAATTCTACCCAATTCAAAGTACAATTCTACTTCCCAAATACCAAAATCCATAATCAACTTCATAATCTTTTCTCTTCCTATTTTTACATTCAGTGGTCCATCTTCGTTATTTCTACTACATTTCATTACTTTCGTTTAGTTCTTGTTTATTTTCATGCGGTAGTTCTTGCGTAGGACTTCATCCATGCCGTTCATTGTTTCTTCTAAATCTTTTTATTCTCAGCTAGAATTGCTATATCATCAGCAAATCGTAGCATCTTTATCTTTTCACCTTGTACTGTTACTCCGGATCTAAATTGTTCTTTAACATCATTAACTGCTAGTTCTATGTAAAGATCAAAAAAGTAACGGGGATAAGGAACATCCTTGTCGGACTCCTTTTTTTATTACGGCTTCTTTCTTGTTTTCTTCAATTATTACTGTTTTGGTTCTTTAAATATTAGGAATTGTTCTTCTATCTCTGTATTTGAACCCTAATTTTTTTAAAATGCTGAACATTTTATTCCAGTCTACGTTAGCGAATGCCTTTTCTAGGTCTATAAATGCCAATTATGTTGGTTAGTTTTTCTTTAATCTTCCTTCTACTATTAATTTGAGCGCTAAAATTGCTTCCCTTGTCCCTATATTCTTCCTGAAACCAAATTGGTCTTCTCCTAACACTTCTTCCACTCCCTCTCAATTTCGATTTGTACTTTATTATAATCTTCAATCTATTCATTAAATTTCTTAATTTAAACAACTTAATTCGTTAAATTTCACACAAAACAAGTCACCGGTAAGGTACCTTAATTAAAAAAGTAAGGTTATGTCGAATCACACAAAAACAGTTTTGTTGTCTGGTTTAATGAGGTGAATTTTATATATATATATATATATATATATATATATATATAAAAAAAATATTCTTAAATACGAGTATAAATGCAGACATGAGTTACAATTTTTAATTCACTAAATATCGGTCTACGCAATTCACATTTGTACACGCCTAAAGATGATCTGACAGCTCACTTTTTTATCTTGAAAACTTAACAATGATGACTAAAGATAACTACAATTTAATACGGTGAAACAGTAATAAAAATTGATAGTAAAATTAAATGTTTTTATTTTAAGTAAATGACCACGCAGTTTTAAAATGAAATAATAAAAAATAAAAACCTAATAAGCTTATACGAAGGTCACCTAGTCACCATAATTTTATTTAGCTATTTTTATTTAAATCTGTGAACTCTTCGACTAACAAATAAACTAAAAAAATGAAATATCTTAACAAATATTTGATAAAAATGTTTAATGTCTTTATATTTACAAATATAAACACATACAACAGGTATTTGAAAGAGAATGCAGTACTATTAATATCGACGCTTCCTGTTATAGTTTTTCAATTATTTTTGCATACATAGTTAAACTTCATCTATTTAACCCATTTTTATTTTTTTTAAAATTATTTCCTAGTTGTTAATTTTACTTAAAAAATATTTTTTTTTTGTTTTAACTTCGTTTTAAATTTTAAAATTAAATATCTTTCGTAGTATTAATCAACTTATTTATAAATTTAAAAATAAATTACTTATTTTCAATTTAAAAAAAAAATGAAATCGAAAAACCTTTTTATATATATATATATATATATATATATATATATATATATATATATATATATAAACAAACTAATCTTATTAGATTTTTTTTTATTTTGTTTCTGTTATATTCAGTCTACCAGTTAAACAAAAGATACCAATTAAATAAATAAATTAAGGGCAATTTATAAAAAAAACTATTACAAAAACCGCTGATGAGAAAGTGATGGCCGTTTTCAATGTCACTTCAAGGTAATTTTTTTCTTTCAGTACAAACTTAAAATGTTTGATTAGTATAAGGGGAAAAAATTAGTCTTAAATTTGAAAAAAAAAGTTAATGAAATTTATTTAACATTTTAATAAGTTAAAAGTCATTTCTTCCTAAATAAATCTATTGAGGGTCTGAAGGAAAGGTTAAGGTTTGGTTTAACTGGGATACTTGTACATATCATACAACTTCAGGGATGAATGAGCGGGAATGAATATAAATTAATATTACCTTTAAATATTAGAAGATTAAAAAAAATAAAAAATTGTACTTAAATAAGAGATATCAACATTCTTTTATGGAGTAAAAAGTTGGAAAATTACTGCATGACCTTCCCGGCTACTCAGGTAGTAAACTTTTATGAAAGCAATGAAAAACAAGCTCTCATTTTGGGTTAGGAAAAACAGGTGCCAAAGCTACTTTAGTTCTAATAGCCTTTTTAAGTGAAGAAAAAAGAAATTTTTACCAAAAGAATTAAAGTAGAAAAACAAAAACATAATAAATATTTTTTAGAGGTGGAGAATAAATTTTTTGAAATATTTTTCTAAAAATATTCGTAAATAGGTTAAGCTTAACAAATTTGTTATATTTTAAGAAAAATAAATTTGCTTAAAAGTTTTATCTAAATCTAACACCTTCTTTAATAAAGGCTAAAATATTGAATTAAAATGAACCAAGTAATCATAAACGGACATAAAATCGAGAGCTAGTTGAACGGTTTAAATATTTACGAGAAAATATCACACATGACCTCAAAGAAAAAATAAACTGGAAAGAAAGACCACAAAAACTCAATTGTGCACAAAATACTACCAAAACAACATATAATAAAAGATGCATCTCAATAAATACTAAACTCAGACATTAAAAAACTGTAATCAGACCTGTAATATTATACGGAAGCGAAAGACTCTTCAAACTACAATCCAACATTTCCTTCTCAGCAGAGATGTAAAGAATAGAAAGATGAATTCTAAGAACGTGCATAAATAAAAGACGACTTACACATGGGGAGAATGGAGGCTCATACCAAACTAAGAGGTGCATAAAGAGGTAGAACCAGCTCTAAAACCTTTAGAAAGAAAAGAATCTCCTTCTTTGGACACATATAAGAACAGAACCGAACAGGCTCGTCAGGAAACTAGTCGAGAAATACTGGAAAATGTACGAAACACCAACCTTTCTTTCTTTTTCCTGTTTAGCCTCCGGTAATTACCTTTCAGATAATACTTCAGAGGATGATATGTATGAGTGTAAATAAAGTGTACTCTTGTACAGTCTCAGTTCGACCATTCGTGAGAGGTGTGATTAATTGAAACCCAACCACCAAAGAACAACGGTATCCACGATCTAGTATTCAAATCTGTGTAAAAATAACTGAATTTATTAAGACTTGAACGCTGGAACTCTCGACTTCCAAATCGGCTGATTTGGGAAGACGCGTTCACCACTAGACCAACCCGGTGGGTTCCGAAACAACGATCTGGATAACCGAAATTAAACAAGATATGAAACAACTAGAAATCACAATAGAAGATTTACGAAAAAAACAGACAATATAAAAATACTAAAAGAAGCAAACTCCAGATTTAAAATTAAAGAAAAGAAAACAACAACGAGGGTTTGTTCAAAAGAACTCAGAAAAGCAAGATCTGACAGAATGAAATATTGGGAAGCAATCACGAAGAAAAAGAAAAAGAAAAGACGAACCAGAGTTGACTAAAGTGGTCCACTGTGACCTAAAAATCCTCAAAAATGTTTCTGTATTTTAGATCCAGGGTTCTGCTTGCAGAAAAATTTTGAAAAATATTTAAACCGAAGAGAGATAGAATAAAATAACAAAAGCATTCAATTTTAAGAAGGGATTGATTTTTTAAAAATAAAAAATTGCAATGTTTATATATCACGTTGGCTGCCGTGAGGATCACCGGGGATCTCACGTTAGTATAACTGGCAAGCCGTGAGATCCACGATGGGTCCTCAGTCACTGTTCAGTTTAGTTCATTATAAACGTTACTCGGCCTGTTGTGAATGATTGTAATGTGTTTCACGGCACAGAGGAAATGTCACTGAATTTGTCTATCAATTGCTGCCATCTAGCAGATTTTTTTTATACTTGTAATAGCTGAACAAAGTGGATATAGTTTCTAAGGCTATGTCCGTTTGTTTACAGTGTGTTGAATCGTTATAGTGCTTGCAAATTCGTATGTGTGTTTTATTTTGAACTACAAGTACTATATAGTACATAGAAAATATATAGTACATAGACAATGGATCAGCCGGGAACTAGTGCACCCTGCCTGAAAGAAAACGATCATCAAGAAAACGGTTGTTGGCGGATCTAAAACCATTCGGATTCATAGTGTGATGTGTAAGATGAAGTTTCTCTATTTTCAGACTCGACAGAATCTTCAGAAAGAGAAACTGATGTTAAAATAGAAAGTAGTTACCTGAAGACGTAATGCTGCAGAAAATAAAAAGGGGCGATATCGTAGGTAAGTAAAACAGCAAAGGTTTCGTTGTTGGGAAATGGAAGGACATACGGGAAGTTCATTTTCTTTCAACGAAACATACATTAGAAATAAGTGAAACTGGACGTTGTAACCAAAAAGGTGAAGTTATAATGAAGCCGTTGGCTATTCAGGACTACAACAAAGGGAAACAAGGTGTTGACCTATCTGACCAAATGTCCAGCTAGTGTACTCGTCGTACGGAAGACAATCCGGTGGTACCATAAGGTAGTGTTCGAAATGTTTTTGAGCACAGCCGTTGTAAATTCGTGGATAATTTTTAAACATTTCCATTTGAAACAAATTGAAATCAATGAATTCAGAGAACAATTAGTCCTTGAAATGTTGGGCATCGATAAAGATGGAAATCCTATGCAACAGCATGTAAACATACAACCATTACCTGATCAACATAAATTACTTATCACTACAGTTACAGACAACAATAACAGGAAGATTAGACGACGTTGTAAAATGTGTTACGCAGAAACATCTAAGAAAGGACGGGCTGTTGCTCAAAACTGTCAAACTTATTTCGACAAAGTGCATTGTATGTGACATATATATGTGCGTAAATTGTTTTATGTACAAACATAAGAAACAATCATTAAGTTCACCATTGTAAACTTTCACCGTTGTAAACAAAAATAAAATATTTGTGAATAGTACCGGTGATCTCACGGCCGTGCGATTATTTAGTATTGTCTAAGGGCCGTGAGGATTACCAGTGATCTCACATTTTTTTCAAAAATTTAGGGTTTTTCATTGTATTTATACCTATATATGTATAATATACATCACTATTAGTAATACTAACAGCATATCTTTCACGGCCCCTGGAGAATGTTTTTTGTTATACATTGCGGCAGCCAACGTGATATGCACTGTAGGTAACAAATTTGTTTTATTAAATTTCCTCTAAAAAATGCCTCGGAGAAACTTCAAATTGTTTTTTTGTGGAATCTCCCCATCCCAGTAACGAATTTTGAAAAAAAAATGAAAATGATCATTGCCCCATTTAAAGAAATATTTGAACCAAATCTGAATAAAGTTGGTTTTGTTAATCTTCAAATTAACAGACATCTCAAGAATGGTTGAACAGAGACTTTACAAGACTACAGTTCATTTACACTCATACATATCATCCTCATTCATCCTCTGAAGTAATATCTGAACGGTAATTCCCGGATGCTGAACAGAAAAAGAAAGAAGGTTAATCTTGAAATATAAGGTCAAAAGCAGAGTGACACATAAGGTTTTTTTGGGGTGTAGATAAACTGGTTGGATCCTAAAATGTAGATTAAAAAAATAAACTAGATACCCATTTTTGACATGATAACTATATTATCCATTTAAATATAATTATTCTAGCTATATTTGCCCAGGAAATTATAAACCTAGCTTCCCAATCGGGATAAAAATATTTGAAACTTGACGTACTATTCGACAATGCGTAATTAATATATACGTGGAGCGTAGCACTCGTGTTGTTTGGCAATTGGATGGAGATGTAACATAACAGTACATTCTGGGCGTAATCCTACTGAACAAAGGGACATGCTTGTCAATCCGTTCTAAACAAGAAATGTAGTCCTTTAAAAAGGCGACTGTATTCTATTTGTTTTTATTAGTATTAACACGTTTACAAATTACGTAATGCTTAAAACTACACGCCTGTTTTAAACTTTCAACCCATAACTCTATGACTCTATTCGTCATAATATCATTACGTAAACCAAAATAATTTATGTAAGAAATTTATACAGTACTTTATTTACTTCTATATACTTTTTTAGTACGATATATTTTCATCATGCTAGTGTTTTACAGTATACCGACTAAGAAAACAATTGCTCTTATTACGAAATAACAGGGCAAAATTCATTATTTTCACAAAGAAAAGCCGTAATTAACCACAAGAAAAACTAATATTTAATTATTAAACATTAAAATTAAAATGAAATCCATTAAAATAAATAAATAATATGTTATTTCATGATGTGCGTGTGCATCCATACACAGAGACAATTACATTACTACTACCACTGGAACGCGACTGTACACAGCAGAAACTCGTGAACTCTCCGAATATGCACTTCGTTTGTCAAATAGTAAATTATTTTATTTTCCTAAATGTACGTTGCAATTTGTTCAACTAGTAAACAATAATCAATTAATTTATACGGCAACAGTTTTATTATTAACATTATTACATAAAACCACTTAGTAAGTTAAAAATCTTTGTAAAATCGTTTTCAGCAAAGCGATGAGATATGTTTTACGCTCATAATAATTTGAAGATTCTCTTCACGTGATTGTGTATTTACGATGAAAAAGATGCAAATAGGTTAAGATAAAATACTATTTATACCCATCGGGTAAAAATAAAAACCAGATCTGGATGAAAGCAGCATGCGATTAAACATCTGAGCATGTTACAGAATTTATGAAGATCGCAAAAAATACTTTGGATGGTGCAGAAGGCGTTTTGGATATTCAAAATGAAAAGTTTAAATTTAAATCTCAAACATAGTAACGAATCTAATGACGGTGAAAATGAATGTAAACCTTTATTCTATTAATTTTAAAGATTATACTTTATACAAATATTTAGCGTTAAAGTTTTGTGCATTTGTTGTCTTCCTAATAATTCTGTTTTATCATACTTCAAGGTGATAGTATTCAAGAAGATTTTTACCTACTGGTTGGAGAACCAGAATTCATCCCTGGAACTTAGAGGTCAAGGAGAAAATTGGCCACTCACAAGCGGCGTGAGCCGCATTGTCGGACCGTGTGGGAGTTCCTTGATGCGGTTGCTTTGTTCAACCGACATCAGTAGTTTACCTAAGGGAAAAGACCCTACCATGTTGCTGTAGGAAGCTAACTGAGAGATATGGCTGGCTACCAGCCAGATTAAGGCTTTACAAGCGGTTTAATGGTGGACAGGTACTTGCTGGCATTCAGCGGCCTAGGCGTATCGGCGAATTGCTGTCTTTGATGAGATAAATTAATTATTGGTAGTCAACTAGTCATATACGTTTTAGTAGTTGACGGGGCGCGCCTACCCTTTTAGTGATAAATGACAAGTGGGCGGTGGGTCATGCAAGCGAGTGGTATATGGTAACACGCTTATTCCGCTCAAATTTTTAGGTTAGCACTAGGAGCCAGTTAGGACACTGGTCGCTAAACTGTTTCGTGGCTCAGTAGCCGTTTGTGGCACAGACATTCGGTCTTATGCTCTAGGGCGACCGAATGGGGTGGTGGCGGGAGAAATGCCAACCTTTTAGTTGGTCATTCCCCATCTACGTCGGTAAAACACACATACTTGAGTAGAGGTATAATAATTTAAAAATATTAATTAAGTATTTAATTGCTCTATATTGCATGTTATTACTATCGAACTGAACGACATTAGAAGTAAACTTAAAAAAAAAAAAAAATTATATATATATATATAAATAAACCCAAATTTAATGAAAAACTCGACACATTTGCTACGGGCCCGTAGGTAGAAACTGTTATTTAAAGCAACATGTTCCATACAACAGAAAACATCCACTACGAGGAAATAGCAGGAAGACGCAATAACATGAATTAACGCACTGTTTTTTTTGTTAAAATTGAGGTCAGAATGTTATAAAACTAAGGAAAATAAAAAATTCTGATTTCAAAACACAAAATTTAGAGTGTACAAGGAAAAACACTGTTGTAGTAAGTGCGTCAAAAGGGCGGATTTCCGCTTTCAATTAACCTAGAAAATGTACCCAAAAACCCAGTTTTTTTTTACCTGTAACTCCGATTCGCCTGAAAAACAATAGGGCTCTCTTTCCAACAAGTTTACATCGCCCCACCATGCTCGTCAAAATCGGTTAAGATTTTCATCTGGTAGAGCGGACGAAATTCTTACACAATACATATAAACATGGCCGGGCGCAGTAATGATTTGCAAATTCTTTGGAAATCCGCTATTACACATGTGTCCCACAAAGAAACGGCAGAAACTTTCAGGGCATGTTCTACTGGTGAAAATAATGAAAAAGTTCATATAAACATAGTTCTGGAAACGCTTTATTTTCAAGTTAAATAATTCGCCAGGATTTCAGATCTTCTAATAAAAAAAGCCTAACTACAAAATTTTTGGGAACCAAATTAAGGAGTAAAGTTAGTGGATCTTATGTAATGGAGCTGATAAATGGGATAAAATAGGTCCCAGAACTATAACTTCAATAGTTTTTAAGATATCCCACATAAAACACAAAATTTCGTGTCGAAAAACCGGGTTTTTTTGGGTTTGTAGTACAATAGCTTTGTTAAATAATTAGTAACAAAACTAGTAGTAAATTTAATTCTAAGAAAATTAATGTAAATTCAACCAATAAAAAGTAAATAAATTATTTGTATTAAAAGTAAATCTTCAATTAATTGCTTTACATATTCTTATTTTTTAATTTAATTATTTACTTATTTAAAATTTAATTTATTTAATCTCCCTCCTCTTCCACAGTTTCCCTTTCCCCTTCCTCTTTTCCATTTCTATTTCCTTTTCACGTTTTTCCATTTTCCCCTTCTTTCCTTTTACCTTTTTCGATTTTTCCCTTTCTCCTTTCTTATCCGCGCGTAAATCGGTCCAGTAGTTTTTTAGTCTATAGAGGCCACACATATCGGAAACACTGCAATGTAATCGTAAAGATATTTAATATAGCGTATGTTGCTTTTACGTCCAACAGATATTGCTGTCAACACGAAATTTAATTTTTTATCGATTTGAACCCCTTAAAATCAAAATTTCGCAAAATCCTTTCTCAGTGCAAGCCTACTTAAAGATACGAAGGTACGCTGAAAATTTCACCTATAATAGTTTTAGTTGTACGTTGATTACGAGTCAGTGAATCAGTCCGGACATTCTCTTTTATTTAAGAGATTACCAACAAAAACATTTTTGATGATCTGAAGATTACAAAACATTTCCTTTTTATACCAAAAAAACTCGGGTGTTGTTCCAGTTTCAATTTTTATTTCCTTATTCTCATCAAGCCTTTAAAGCAAAATAAATTATGATTAAAAATCTATGTACTTTTTTTTTAGGAGTTACAGTTTAAAGTAAGACTTGTACTTTCAATAATATGGAATGGATATATTTCGAAAGCTGTCTTTTGGCTTTACTGATAAACGTTACATAAAAAACGTCGTTTGTATTCTTTGATACTAAGCTTAATTAAGGTAAGAAAGCCATAATTACCTTGGAAAAATGTATTGTAAAAAATTATTAATAAAAAACTACTTCTTATAAATGCTCTTACAGCATTTTTATAAACACAAGCATAAAAAATGATTAGCGAATCAATTAAAACAAACAATAATTACTGACCCTCAACAAACAAAACTACAAACAGTAAAAAATATTACGTATATCTTTTTTTTTTAAATCTAACTCATTGGATATTAAGGAACATAACCTCCTTGACAGAATGACGCACGTTAAGAACAAGTAGACAGAACAAGAACGTAAGAAAATAAATTTATTTTAATTTTTTTTTTTCATCAAACAAGTAATTGTTATTCTAATTTCATTTTATACGCAAACATTTTATCATTACATTAGACATTCTTACTTTCCCGGTTATAGCTCTAACGGGAAAGTAGGGACGATGGACCCAAAATTTCAATGTCGTGTTTTTCATGAATATCGACGTTTCACGACCCCGAAATCAAAGACAAAAAAAAAATCTTAAAAATATCCGATAAATTAATATACGAGCTTGTGTTGTCCTGTATTTTAATTAATATTCCCAAGCTAACATAAATTCTACGAAAACGGTTCAAAATAATTATTTGCGTGGAGCATTAGTGGCATTAAATTTTGAAAAAATTAAAAAAGAGGGGAAGTAGTTTCTTCATTTTGAATTGCAACTTATTTTATACAGACTGTCCATTTTAAAACGCAACCCACCAATCATAATATTTGAAGTGACTGCCCATCTCCCCTGCTTTTTATTTAAATGGACTCGTCCAACAAGTGAACATTGCGCCGACACAGTAGACTGCTACTAATAGTCATAACGAAGCGATCATCTCTCAGCCGAGATTGCAATCCGTGTCCGAGGTGGGGGTGGCGCAGGCGCGCAGACTGTTCGGGAGAGCGGCTGTGTCCGAACACAGTCATCTCCGGGACATCTGCCGAGAGGACCCAACCCCGACAGTTGAAAGGAAGCGGCATCACGCCGTACTGGACGAACCACCGTGATGGTGCGGTGCGGGAGCCGAGAATCGACAAACCAGGCTTAGGGGCCTCCATATCGCATGAGGCATAAACGGAAAAACGCGTTAGAAACGTTTCCGGGGTCGAGTGAATAAGTTTTGAGTATTAATTGTGAAACAAGGCAACAAGTTATACTGTCTCGATAAAAGACAATAGAATGCGGTAAGTTTTTCCTTTTTTTTCCGCGTGGTATGCTCTGTTTCTTTTGTTACAGATACGGGAGGTCGTTGGATCACCGAAATAGAGAGGGAAACGCCTTTTCTTTTAATCCCGCCATCCCAAAAGAAAAAATATAATTTTTTTTTTTTTTATGATACGTAGTAAAGAACCTGCTTCTTGCTTCTTCCACGAAGGCGATCGCCGCCCCATACCCGCGATCGCGAATAGGTATCATCAAAAATTCCCTTTCCTTTCAAGAAAGAAGAAGAGGGAACTAGCCCAGTAGTCACCTGCCCAGTAGCCACTGACTGAATAGAAGAAAGAAGAAACCTGCACTTTTTCCCGCTCAGTCCTTCGGGGCCAGGGGAATTTCAAGGTTAATGGCATGTAACTTCGGTTACTGCCAATTCTCGGAAATTGCAGGCCAAAGAAGAACGAAGAGGTCATCGGAAGGAGAAGAAGAAGAAGATAGAAGACCGTCTACGCGACCCAACGTCCCGGACGGGAGTTCGAGAAAGAGCTCAGCAGAGATGCGTCCTGAAGGGCAGCCAACAAAGAAATGGTGAAGAGCTTCTACTCAAACTTTCCCTTAAAACTTACAATTAAATTAGTTTAAATCAGCAATTGCGACTCCTCCGGAAAAGGGGGCGCATTGCTCCCTCCATATAGTTAGTGCTCCGTTGTGGCGTATTCCTGCTAGCCTATGTAGCGTTAGCACCGAAAGGACTTCAGTGGACGGTCTGAAGGGGAATTACGTCGGGAGGACAGGTTTTCAAAAGCCTAGCCTTCCGCGGTCGGCCCATGAAATGGGTTCAATAACGCTGGTTTAACAACGGATTGGAATGCAATTAAATCCGTCCTTAAAATCGAAATATAAAATAAAGACAAAAAGTGAAAAATTAGACCCTTCATATACAGTAAACCTTTAAAACACGCCCGATAGAATCACCCAGCAGCAAGGGACACTGTCCAGGCTCTGCAATCCGAAGGGAGAATTTGCAAACTCCCGCCAACTTTGCATTCCATTCCATTCATCTCTCAGTCCATTTTTAGATAACCCATCGGGTTGGTCTAGTGGTGAAGGCGTCTTCCCAAATCAGCTGATTGGAAGTCGAGAGATCCAGCTCTCAAGTCCTAGTAGAATCAGTTATTTTTACACGGATTTGAATAATAGATCGTGGATACCTGGTCGAACTGAGACTGTACAAGACTACACTTCATTTACACTCATACATATCATCCTCTGAAGTATTATCTGAATAGTAATTATTGGAGGCTAAACAGGAAAAAGAAATGAAAGTCCATTGTTAGAGAAAATGATGATTTCACAAGACGAACGTGTTTTTACGCTCAAGTCATACTTTAGCACGCGATCTGTGGTTGCAGTGTAAGAATCTTATCGCCGAAAGTACCGTGATAAACCACCAGCTAACAAAGACATTCGTTTTGAGGTTAAATTTAGACAGGTTCTGTTGATAACAACAATGAACACAAAAGATCGACGATAGTGTTGAATGGCGACTCAGTCCCAAATCAAAGACCGATTAAGTGCCTCGCCAAAAAAAAAAATCAATTAATACTTGAAATTAATTTACCAAAAACCGTTTATCGAGCGACAAAAAAAAAATTAAACCTGATCTAGACAAAGAAAAAACGGCTAAAACACTGTCATCGATTCGTGCGTGAGGGTATTCATGTCATGGACTCGATTAAAGTGCTGAAACTCCAAACGCGTATCATGAAAAATAATCGTACTCGCACAAGATGGGCGTAAGATGTGAGATACTACCAAAAAATTATTAGTCCTCTTTCTTCAAGTACACAATTACTGCAGAACGATATCAGAATATTTTATTACAATTCATCGCACTCTTGGAAGAATAAGATCGATGCTGCTGGTTCCGACGTGACGATGGCATCACACTATACGACCATTCAATTTCTCATTTCGTAAACGAATTCTTTGATAATCGTGTATTGGACGTGGTTTATAGCCACCAGGATCTTCACATTTGACTGTGCCAGATTTTATTTACGCCAATTTCAGCATTTACTATAGAATTTAAGTTACTGGATAGTTTGGAAATGAAATAATTTAATAACTTCCAAATGCCTTTTTTATTTACTTATACCTATTGACATAGATGGATTGCGTTTTATATAGGACCCTCTGTATATTAGTCATAGAAAATTGACCTTTAGTACAATGAAAATTTTAATTAGTCTTTACTAAGCATCATAGTTTTGGCCTGACTTTCAACCCCAACGAATAAGGAAGCATTAAGATATTCATACCTTTTTATTTATTTATAAATATATATATATATATATATATATATATATATATGTTAAGTTCGTTTGTGTACGCTTCAAAAACTCAAAATGTTCTGCACCGATTGAGCTCAAATTTTAGTACGATATATAACCCGCATCAAAGATTGTTTTCATCGATTTTTAATAAATCTCTATCTATTTTTAATTTGGAAATGTAAACAAAGGAAAACCAATCAGATCAAGGCAAGATGGCCGCTGTCAAACACGACGACCAAATTTCTTTGAATTATATTTAGCAGCTAAAACATCTGTATTTTATTTTTAAAAAAAACACGATAAAAAAAAATTTAGCACGATATATAAGCGTTAATTTGGGAATGTTTGATTGGACATATGACTGAAGATCACCAATGTTGTAACTCTGTTCACGGCGTAAATCTACATCAAATGAAGCAATCGCAGCTAGGGTGGGTACTGGCATTCCCAATTGACTAAGAACTTTATTTGCATTAGCTAAGCACTTATCTTCAATATTTATCAATGCTTCGTTGTAAATGCCTTCTGTAAATTCAGACAAAAGTGAATATTTAACCTAACAAAGGATTTTTTGGTCATTATGTAGGGATATTATTTTCTGTGTATTTGGTTATTTCGACTTTTTTTGTTTGCATAGTCTTAAGTATCTATTTTGGCTATAAGAAAGGTGGGTGTTTTAATTTATTTACTGTAAGTCATCCTTCTTGGTGGCTTTTCTTTTTGTTTTGGTGTTTTTTTTTTTTTTTTTTAAAAATAAAATACAGAGGTTTTATTTGTTAAATATAATTCAAAGAAATTTGTTACTTAATCAGTTGTGAAGTTGTGATTTTGTTTACATTGGCAACGGCCATACGGGCTCATTGTGATTGGTCGTTGTGTTTGACAGCGGCCATCTTGCATTGATCTGATTGGTTTTCCTTTGTTTACATTTCCATCTGATTTATTAGCCTCTTATTTATTAAAAAACTGTACAAATTAAAAATAGATAGATAGATTTATTAAAAATAGATGAAAACAATCTTTGATGCGGGTTATATATCGTGCTAAAATTTTTTTTATCGTGTTTTTTTTTTTTAATAAAGTACAGATGTTTTAGCTGTTAAATATAATTCAAAGAAATTTGGTCGTGTTTGACAGCGGCCATCTTGCCTTGATCTGATTGGTTTTACTTTGTTTACATTTCAAATTAAAAATAGATGAAAACAATCATTGATGCGGGTTATATATCGTGCTAAAATTTGAGCTCAATCGGTGCAGAACATTTTGAGTTTTTGAAGCGTACACAAACGAACTTAACATTTTTATATATATATATATATAGATTTTAAAAAAAATCTTGTAAATGTCCTATCGTGTTTTATTTTTCCTTTGTTCGCAATTTTGTGGTTTTCAATAAAAATCTATATCTTAAGAACGCATCGAGATATATTAATAAAATTTAATTTTCATCTGCCGAACAACATTTATAAAATAAATAAGCGGTTTACAAATTTAACCTTTGAAAATTCCAAAATGGCGACCATTTTAATCATTAATAGTTCCGAAAATATTAGTTTTATCGAATAAGGTTTTATTAGATAAATTGTTAAGGCTTTTATTCTGAACAAAATGATATATCATTTATTCAAATCGATTCATAAACAGCCGTGATATGACTGAAATTGTTATAGTGTAAAGCAAAAATTATGCCTAAAAAAAGCATAAAATAAAGGGGTCAGACTACACCCCTACAGACAACCGAGTACGGCGATACCCGATTTCACATATATTAGTTTCCTTTTAATATCATTAAACATATTTTATATTAACCACCAGCTAGATTTACTTAATGTTTCCTTATAAGAGAAATACCCAAAAGGTACTAGTGGAATATTACCAGAATCTCTAGTAACACTGTAGAAACCAACATCAAACATTTATTACTAAATCTGTAAACTAAAATCTATTTTCGAATACTTACAATCTGGAAGTCGTAAACGGGACACAGGTTTCCAGTCTGCCAGAGACCAATTTAACAACACGGCTAATAAGTACAACGGGTACACTCTCATCTACACAGACGGGTCTATCTCGGGCGACGGATGTGGCTGTTCTATTGTACTCCCTGACACCGAGATATTATATAAACTTAATGCCTGTTCTTCTGTGAGGCCTTTACAATTTACTCCGCCTTGAAAGTTATCGAAACTCGTAGTGATGACAGTTTCCTAGTAATTACCGACTCTAGGAGTGTACTTAAGATCTTGAGCTACAAACATTCTGAATCCATCGTCCAGATTATTCATGATATCCTTTCAAGGATAAATAAGACTGTGGTACTGGTATGGATTCCTGGCCACTGTGGCATCCTCGGGAACAAACGGACCGATGAGGTTGCCAAGAGAGCTATAATAAATGACATCCGAATACAATCGACATGTAAAAGAGACTTCCATGATCAGTCCGTGTAAAATTGCGGGCTCAGTGGAATAGGTTTTTGGCTGCTGAGCCCTCCCACGACATTAAGTAACATCCGGGAGAATGTGCTCGAGAAACCTCTTTCCGCGAGCAACAGAAGAGACCAAGTCATCTTAACTCGGCTAAGGATTGGACACACCAGGCTTACCCAAGCTCATCTACTTGGCTCTCCTCAGAAGATCTGTGAGGCTTGCAAGGTTAAACGGTCTGTGTAACAACTGCTCTTTGATTGCCCAATCTTTGGAACCGTCCGACAAAACTCAGACCTGGGTCTGTTATTATCTTCGGATATGAAATTTCTATTAGATCAGAACGAAGGTATAAAACGTCTGTTGCGGTTCCTCTTCTACAGTGGAATGAAAAAAGCGATTTAGTGATTTTTGTCTGATTTATGCATTTTATTTTTTATTTATTATTTTTACTTGTCTATGTTTATTCTTTATTGATCCTGTTTCTTTATTGTATATTTTTGTTGTTTTATGTTACACTACATGATAGTTTTACTTTAGTCGCTAATGACTATAATTGTTGATGCGACTGTAAATAAAAACATTAAAAAAAATCTGTTTCCAAAATCGATTCCTATTTGTACTTCATAATTTATTTGATCAATTTTAAGTAAAATTATAGTCATTAATATTTTGAAATGAAGGTTGTCCATCAAGGGTGAAGAGAGAAAAATAATGAAATCCTTTTCCGGTTTTTTTATATTAATTTTCTTATAAAAATAAAAACATTAGTTTGGGGTGGAGGGGTAACAACTCGGTAGGAAACAACATTATCTTGTTTTACATGATATTAAAATTATTTTATTAAGAAATCATTTAACAACAGAAAATAAAAACTTCTTACTTTTATTAAAAATTGAAAAAAGCTACTTTTAATAAACAACTGCTGTGGACAACACAAGCATCGCTATTGTGCCACAATGATCGACGAATATCATCTTATGACATTGAAAGAATCGAAAATGAAAATGGAATACAAAAAGCTACAATACATGGCATTTCAACAAAACATTTGGACAAAAATATTTGTAACCTTATGGGTATTACTCCAACTGAATAAACACCAAAAAACTTGTCTCGAAATTGCACGAAGACTGCTTATAAGATATGAAAGGGAACGCGAGTTCTGGAATCAAATAATTTCTATTGATGAAACATGGATACGTCATTCTGAACCTGAACTGAAGACGTCGTCGAATGTAGTTAAAACTAAAGAAAAAGATTTTCACTAACGATAAAGAGGATGTTATATCTACGGACAGAGTACCGAATGATATCTGTACGACTGTTACTACATAACTTCATTGGGAAGGTTTTGCAATCAAAATTTCGAAAACTACGTCCAAGATAGTGGTGAGTCAATATTGCATGATAATACGCGTCCTCATATTGCGAGTTCTGTCGTTGATATTTTTGTCGATTATGTTTGTGAAACGCTTTACCATCCACCATACAACCCTTGTTTTTTTTTGTTTGAGCGGAAGAAATGATATCTCTCTCTTTTTCCTGTTTAGCCTTCGGTAATTACCGTTCAGATAATACATCAGACGATAAATGAGGATGATATGTATGAGTGTAAATGAAATGTAATCTTATGCACTCTCAGTTCGACTATTCCTGAGATGTGTGGTTAATTGAAACCCAACCACCAAAGAACAACGGTATCTAGTATTCAAATCCGTGTAAAAATAACTGACTTTACTAGAACTTGAATGCTGGAACTCTCGACTTCCAAATCAGCTGATTTGGAAAGACGCACCATATAACCCTGATTTTGCGACACCCCACCGGACTTCATTCTCTTTTCAAAGCTCAAAGAACCACTCCGGGGAATTCGTTTTAGCAATTTAAAGTTATCATTTGTCGTGACCCTGAATATTCTACTTCTAACATAGATAATATTTTGACAAGAATATAAAAGTTGCTTAAGCATTAGCTGCAATACAAACGAGGGAGAATTATACTGAAGGGCTGTAAACTTGATTTGGTGTACAAAGAAATTTTGTTTGAATGTTGATGAACTGTGTATTATTTTTGGGACAATACTCGTAATTTGACTAAAACCACTAACTTAATTTTTATTTTTTACGTAACATAATTAGACACTAGATTCGTAATATTAATTTCTCCCTTAATTAATTAAATAATTATTTAAATTATATTTGTTTTTAGAATGAAAATAAAATAAAATAAAACACAAAACGTTAATGATTTTCATGCAACCAGCCGAAATAATTTTACGGTAAATGTAACAAACAGTATTGCATTGTTTTAAACATAATCATTCTTTGTTTTTTATAGAGGCAGACAGAAAAAATTCTTATAATGTAAAATATCTTTAAAACAAAAGATTTTTCCCATTCATTGTAATCCTCTGTTTTATGTGAACGTCAATGTTTTACAGGAAATGAAAGCTACAGGTCTAGTACAGCACCTCAGTTGTAAGACAATACAATAAAAAAAAAGTAAGATAAAAATCTGGCTTTACAAATCCATTACGCTAAATGCAAATTTAATAAATAAAAAAGCAATAATAATAATTAATACTTTATTATTTGATTACAATTACGAACAATGTTTTCTTTTAAAAATATACAGGTTATTTAATGACTAAAGACAAAAAATAGTTAAAAGAATATAATAAAGGTAAATTTCACTTAGTAAATTGGCAGCACTGTAAAAGATATATTTACTCCAGTTGATTGCAAAGAAATTATCAATGTGGCTGTAAATCGATAATTGTATTTATTTTTTTACAGACTTTTCGAAGATAAGTATGGTATAACCTTCGCTCGTACGATGGGATTAGTTATGAAATTTAATTTTCTTTACGTTTTGAGGTCTAATACAAAAATACCATTCACTTAAATTGAAATTTCATAAAAAATTACGCGCGCGCGCCCACACATGCATTTATTTATTATAGGCGTCTATTTATTAATTAGCGTTTTTGGGTAATTTTATAGGTAATTAGCATTTGTTTTTAAAAAGAATGTTTACTAGGTGCAGAAAGAATAATACGATTTTCTGTCCATGCTTCAGTAAAAAACAGATTTTTAAAAGTTTTTAATTAAATTATGTACCAAGTTTTGTTGCCAAATCTTTTGCATCTAACAAAGTTATTGTACTACAAACAAAAAAAAAAAAAAAAAAAACATGGTTTCTCGACACCAAATTTTATGTTTTACTTTTTATGTTCCAGTTCTGGAACCTGTTTTATCCTATTTCCCAGCTCAAATTACATAAGAAACCACCAACTTTACTCCTTAATTTGAGTCCCAAAAATTACAGTAGGTCTTCATTTTATCGAAGAGCTGAAATCCGGACGAAAACAAAGCGTTTCCAGACCTGTGTAAATGAAAATTTTCCAATATTTTTACCAGTAGAACATATCCTGAAAGTTTCTTTGTGGGACACTCTGTACCACGAAGAAACGGAAAGAATTTCAGGACGAGTTCTAACAATGAAAAACGTTTATATAAATAAACATGGGTCCGCGGAAACGCTTCGTCATCGAGTTACGGCTGGTGAAAGAATTCGCCATGATTCCTGAGAAAAGAGTTAAATAAAGCCAAACTGAGATCTAGGAACCCTAAGGATAACTTGTTATCGAAGCGGTTCCATACCCTTGTTTATATAAACCTTTTTTCTTATTTTCATTGGTAGAACTCGTCCTGAAATTCTTTCAGTTTCTTCGTGTAACACCCTGTTAAGACTCTGATTTCATTTCATATTCTTTAAATTTTATTATTAATGAGGAACAGTAAGTTTTAGTTTTATTTAAAGACCCGAAGGGTCTTTAAATAAAACTAAATTAAAACAGCCGCTCCGGGCGGCTTCCGGGCTTCCTCCACGCTAACTAAAAGCAAAGCTTTACGAGGTCTGTAAATAAAATAATGAGACTGGTTCAGAAAAACCTTTTATTTACAATCCAATTATACATGGACTTTACACCTTCGAAATAGTTCCCTTGGGAAGCCATACAATGCTTCAAACGATTTTCCCGCTCTTTATAACAGTATTGGAACTCAGAAACCGGAATATCCTTCAGATGATCGGTTAAATTTTTTTTATCTTTCTACTGTTCCAAAATGATGTTGAGGTATTTTCTTATAATCGGGAACGGGAAAAAGTCGCAGGGACTAAAGTCAGATGAATAAGGTGGTTGAGAAACTACAGGGATGTTTTTCTTTTCCAAAAACTATTAATTGAGAGTACAGTGTGACAAGGTGCATTGTCACACTATAATATATTTAATCGATCCATTAAAGCAAAAGATTTAGAATTAAACCTAACCAAGGTACTTCACCAAGGCGGCAGTTATTTATCATTTTGGTCCTCCGGGTCGGATACGAACCTGCGACCTACGGATATACAGTCCACGTTTAATGCATGCAATGTTGTTTAACTTCCAACTGGTTTGTTTCCTCCATTGTAACAAAAATGTAGCTTAACTAAAAATCACCTGCCACCAACAGTTGGAAATCAAAGATGGCTTGAAAGGAATGCGCTTTAGCTGAACCTTTTGCAGTTCTTCCAATTAAATCTGTATTCTTTTCAATTATAAAAAAAGAAATTTTATAATAACCAGGCCACACAAATAAAGCAATGAACTTTAGTACAAAACGACGATATTCACACTAAATAAAGGTATATTAATGGGTTGTAATAGCGTTTGTTTAAATGTTCTATTTGAATAGAGATTATGAGTTATTTAAGCCTGAAATGGGAATATCATTTTTAATCAGTTTTGTAGCACATCATAGTGATTGTTAATTTGTTCACAGATTGCTTGCTATTAATCGGTTTTTGTGATAGGGATTTGAAAAGGGTGTTAATTAAACTCTTCTCAGGATGTATTTCTTTTATTTCCTGTTTAGCCTCCGGTAATTACCTTTCAGATAATACTTCAGAGGATGAATGAAGATGATATGTATGAGTGTAAATGAAGTGTAGTCTTGTACAGTCTCAGTTCGACCATTCCTGAGATGTGTGGTTAATTGAAACCCAACCACCAAAGAACACCGGTATCCAGGATCTAGTATTCAAATCCGGTAAAAATAACCGACTTTGTAGGACTTCAAAGCTGGAACTCTCGACTTCCAAGTCAGCGGATTTGGGAAGACGCGTTCACCACTAGACCAACCCGGTGGGTTCTCAGGATGCGTTATGTTTATTAGAATTTGAACGAAACAGGCTGTTGTCTGATGTTGTAAATGCATAGAGATCCATTTGCAGATTTAAACAAACTTATGTACCCAGTTTTCAAGAATTTTGCCTTTCCGATACATCTGAAAGTGGAGAAATAACTTCTGTTTCAATTGAAGAGTACGAGGAACCTGTCACGGATGAACAAAGTGTCCAGTCAGAAAAAGCTCTCTTGGAGCTCCGGTGGATTTAAGCTCTCTTTTTGAGCTTCCTTCAGTAAGAAGTACAGAAGAAATAAATTTAATGGATGATGTACATACACTATCACAAGATACAGAATCATTTGGAGTGATACGTAACGATATGTTAGATATCGTAATTTCAGTTTTAGACGAAGATCACTTAGAACCAGGCCCACCAGTGGAACCTGAAATTCCTGTTAAGAGCAGAAGTACATAGACAAAGAAGACACTGGCGGAAGAAAAGAATGGATGACAGAGCATTTTTTGGAGTTTAATTTTGTTTTCCAGTATATTACAATAACCGTTCGGCAAAAATCTTCTATTTGCGTTAAAATTAGTCTTTTTAAGAGATAATAAGCAGAATCATTATCAGAATAAAAGAAGGAAGAATTTTTTTTGTCTTCAGTCAGTTGACTGGTTTGATGCAGCTCTCCAAGATTCCCTATCTATTGCTAGTCGCTTCATTTCGGTATACCTCCTACATCCTACTTCCCTAACAACTTGTTTTACATATTCCAAACGTTGCCTGCCTGCACAATTTTTTCCTTCTACCTGACCCTCTAATATTAAAGCGACTATTCCAGGATGCCTTAAAATTTGGCCTACAATTCTATCTCTTCTTTTAACTATATTTTTCCAAATGCTTCTTTTTTCACTGATTTGCCGTAACACCTCTTCATTTGTCACTTTATCCACCCATCTGATTTTTAACATTCTCTTATAGCACCGCATTTCAAAAGCTTCTAATCTTTTCTTCTCAGGTACTCCGATCGTCCAAGTTTCACTTCCATGTAAGCCGATGCTACAAACAAATACTTTCAAAAATCTTTTCCTGACGTTTAAATTAATTTTAGATGTAAACAAATTATATTTATGACTAAAAGCTCGTTTCGGCTGTGCTATTCGGCATTTTATATCACTCCTGCTTCGTCCAACTTTAGTAATTCTACTTCCCAAATAAAAAAATTCTTCTACCTCCATAATCTTTTCTCTTCCTATTTTCACAGAAGAATTAAACGAATAAATCAATACAGAAATATCTTGTAATCATGTTAATAGAATACTGCAAAAAGAAAAATGAAACAAAAGCAAGAAAAATGAGAAACGCAAAAGAAAAAGAGTTTGATTTAAAGAAATGTCTTTTAAGTATTACGTGTATGTTTGGAATATATTTCTGTACCACTGTAAAACGTGAATAAGAAAAATGAGAAAAAAGGAGGAGGATACTGCAAATTGGAGAAGATTAAATAGACAGGGTTAAACTGAAAAATGAAAAAAATATAAGAAATGTTAAGAGAATAAAAGATTAATCAGAAGGATTCAAAACAGGAAAGCTAGCTGGATGAGACAATCGTAAAAGGTTGATTAAATTAGTGCTAAAAGCATCATTAGCAGTAAAACAAAAAGCTGGCGAAGAATTGCATGATTTTCCCTGTTACGCTGATCAAGTCATGATTACATAAATAAGATTAAAGCATTAAAATTCCCAAATTTCAAATAAAAAAGTTTTGATTTTAAGTGTTTTCTTACTCTGTACAGAATATTTAGTAAAAATTTATTTATAAAAAAATGATTCCTGACAAAAAAAAATTAAGTTAAAGAGAATTGTTTAAAAATTTATTTATGAAAGAAATGGAAAAAATATTGCTTCTAATTTTGGGTCCAGAATATAATATGTAGCCAAAGCTACAACATTCTGAGACAAAAAGTGTTCACACATATACATAATTGAATTCAATAACTGTTTGTTCTATGAAAAAAAGGTTAAAAAAAAACACAGTTGGTCGATTAATTTTAAAAAAATTACCAGTTGATTTGAATACATATATTATTTTAATACCACTTTTTTCGAATAGATTTATTTTTGGATGGCAAAATCTGAGATTTGATTTTGGATTAAAAATCGTTATAAGACTACAAAATTACACGAATGGCCGTCAAGTTCACCTCAAAATAGCCGTCAAAATTAAAATTTTGTAAAGATCATTACGTAATAACGGTGTAAGCTATCACGTCGATTCAAACGCACTACGCACTAATGTAAACGCACAATGTTTAAATGTTTCAAATGTTCAAACGCACAATTTCGTTAATAAAGTGTAAGATCCCAAAAGGGGGGAAAAACTAATTTTTTAATAACTGAAAAAAAAAGAAGAGTGCCATAAACCCCCAAAACACGAGATAAATAAATAAAATTAACTTAGCGCATGAAGCAAGAGTAGAAATTAGAGATAATAACTTTGTCGGTTACTTCATTACTTTTATTACTGTTATTATTATTGATTTAAAAAGGAATGGAGGGAATAATTGCCCTAGCAGCAGAGAACATTACTATTACTTTCGCTTGCTTTTTAATTTACCTTTTCCCTACTCCCATCACCTGACCTTGACTTACTCTGTACGTAAAAGATTTATTCACATTCACTTTCATATGTTAAAATAAAGAGTTTAATTATGAAAAAAAAAAAATTAAAAATCGATTAATGCAAAAAAAATATTAGGTATAATTAAAACTTAACGTCCGATACGGGCATACCTATTGATAAAACTGCGTGTATATAATAATTTCTGCGTATTAGTACATACAAAAACAAATAATTATACGTAAAAAAGTGTGTTTCTTTTGAGCTTACATTTTTTAGCCCCGCCGTAATAAACCGTAGATAACTAATTAGCGGGATTTTTCGACTGAATTAGGCTACAGGAAAAAGAGGTAGATAAATAAAATAAAATTATATTAATGGAAAAATACTAATCAATAAGGTAAACAAATAAAAATTAAATTAAAGAAGGGTGAGAAACGGTTCAAACAATTACGTGTACAAGGAAGTATTAACTCGTGAGGGAAATGAAGTGAGGGGATGAGCGCGCGCGCGCACACGTGTAAGAGGATTCGAACTCTAAATACATTTCTTGATTTTCCTTTTATACAGAATGTATCACTAAGTAACGGGAAAAATTTTAAAGTAAAAATAAATAACCACGGGTCCGAAAGCTTTTTGTTTAATCAATCTTACAAAAAAAATCGCCAAGATTTCTGCCCCAGAGAAAAAAAATAGCTTTATCGAAATTCTTGAAACTAAAATTTAAAAATAGATTTGAGTTTCAAATGATTTTTGATTCAAAAAATTTAATAAAACAAGTCTTCCAAACTGTACCGGGTGATTCAAAAAGGACTTCACAACTTTAAAAGTATATAGAAATTTTTTTAGATAGATAACTTACAGATTCGGTTGAGGTCTCATTTCAAAGAAACAGACATAAAGTTTGTCACCCAGCATTCAATTTGGTTCGATATGGCTTCCATTTGCAATGCGACATCCACACATCCCAATCTCATTCCAGACTGTAGTCAGAACAAGTCGGATGTTACCTCTGCAGCTGCGGCGTTAATTCGATATCGTAGATCAACAAAATCGGCAGATAAAGATGGTACGTAAATTGGATATTTAATAAAAACCCCATAAGGAAAAATCTAGCGGGGCCTAATCTGGAGAGCGAGATGACCATGAAATTGGACCTTCACGACCGATCCACCAACTTGGATATCTATATCAAAAAAATCTTGGACTTCTGGGCGGTAGCGAGGTGGTGCCCCGTCTTACTGATACAGGGTGTCCCATATAAAACGCAACCCATCCATCACTCATCCATGAAATTTCAAAAGTCAAGCTTACTCCCTTACTCGTTACTGAAATGGACTCGTCCAACATCTGAACATCGCAGTACAACATTACCGATAGTAACAACAATCCAATCATAACGTTCAGTGTATTGCTAGAGACAAGATGGTGTTTTCGCTAGATGAACGTGTTTTCATTGTTGAGTCGTACTTCAGTACGAAATCAGCGGTTACAGTGCAAGATTTGTTTCGCCATAAGTAGTCAGATAAACCAGCTCCTAACAAAACATCAGTATTAAGGTTAGTCGCAAAATTTAGAGACCGGTTCTGTTAATAACAAGGAAAACAAACGATCTGCGTCGGTGTTGAATACAGATACAGTCACTGAAATCAAAGACCGATTACTCGCCTCGCCAAATAAATCGATCAGACGTTTGTCTGTTGAAATTAATTTGTCTAAATCAACTGTTCATCGGGCGACTAAACAATTACAATTACGACCTTATCGCATTCAAACGGTTCATTAACTTCTTGAGCCCGACAAAGAAAAACGGCTACAATATTGTCAACGGTTCCGTCGATTTCTGCGTGAGGGAATTAATGTTATGGATTCGTTATTTTTCACAGATGAAGCACGGTTTTATTTGGATGGCTACGTAAACAGTCAAAACAATAGAATTTGGAGTGCTGAAAATCCCCACGTTTGTCACGAAAAACAATTACACCCGCAGAAGTTGGGCGTGTGGTGCGCGATATCGCGGAAGAAAATAATAGGTCCTATTTTTTTCGAGTACACCATTAATGCAGAACGATATCAAGATATTTTATTTCAGTTCATTGCACTCTTGGAAGAGGAAGACAGACACTGCTGGCTACAACATGACGATGCGACATCGCACTACGCAGGTTCAACTTCTGATTTCGTCGAGGAATTCTTTGGTAATCGTGTTATCGGTCGAGGCTTGTGGCCACCAAGATCTCCAGATTTGACTGCGGCGGGCGGATTTTTTTCTACGGGGTTACTTCAAAGAAAAAGGCTACAGCAACAAACCACGAACACTTGAACAATTGAAAGTCAATATTGAACAAGCTGTATTAAATATCCAGCCACAAACTTTGAAAAAAGTTGCAAGAAACGCTGTAAAAAGAATTGTAGCTAGCCCAACATTTACTCTAAATGTAAGGTAATTGATGGTAATAATAAAAAATACATTTACATATTTACACAAGCCTTTTTATTATTTCAATACCTACCAATATAAGGGTGGGTTGGGTTTTATATGGAACACCCTGTAGTAATGGAGTCCATCTTGGTCATCATCGTCTGAGGAATTACAAAATTTCGAAGCGTGTCCAGAAAAACGACACCATTTACGGTTGCCTTCTGTAAGATGAAGGCCGCACAGCCTTTGTTTGCTTAGGACACAAAAAAAACGTCCACCTAAGGGATATCAAGAATGTACTGTAACGTTTCATGAGAATTTTAGCTACCCCATATTCGGCAGTTATGTGTATTCCACTGGCCACTGATTTGAAACATTGACTCATCACTAAAACTGTATCGTTGTCGGCAATTCGAACAGTCATTTCCACACAAAACTGCAGCCGAGCAACATTGTCGTAATCTGTAATGTGTTGAACCAAGGTTAGTTTACACGGCTTCAAGGCCAATTGTTTATCCAATACGCGCCAAACAGTCGTATGTGGAACGCCAGCCTCACGTGAAACATGTCGAGTGTATTTCTTCGAACAACGAGCAAAGCTTTTTCTGAGTTGTTCCACAGCAGCTTCATGGACTCTTGGGTGTCCTGGTAAATTTGTATGTTTAACAGAACTACCTGTCTCAGCGTAGGTTTGGTGCCAAGAGAAAATTGTACGCTTACTAGGAAGCTCCCTACAGTACTCTCTAAGAAACATACGTTGAACTGTAGTTCCTGACTGAAAATCGTAAAATCAACAAAATCAGTGAGCACGGTCCGCACCAGTAAATGTATCCATTTTTAACACCGTTAACGGTGGCCGAATTCAGTAGTAATGAACTACTACAAGAGTCAAAACTTGATGCGTTTATCTATGAAATGAAACCTCAACCGAATTTGTAAGTTACATAAATAAAATTTGTATATGCTTTAAGTCCTTTTTGATTCGCTCGGTATTTTATTTATTTATTTAATACCAGTTTGCATAGTAACATCGTACAGTGACATTTTGTCCACAGTACTCAGAAAATTCAAGTCATTTGTACCGTAGTCCGGTGTACAAAAGAAAAGAAAAATAAAACTAAAAGGTAAATATATAAAATAATATTAATGATAACAACATCTAAATACAGTCTCTTAAGCAATCATCAATGTGATATAGCTTTCATTCAAGTTCATTCACCTTAGAGCTTTTCCTAATATCTTTTAATAATTTCTCGAAAGTAGACATTTAGTTTCACGAGGCAGTTTATTAAAATAATATATAATTGTATATTTATGATTCCTTCTGACAATTTCTTTATATATTCTAAATAACTGAATGGATTTATGTCTCGTAATTGCGAAATTATTTATAAAGTTTAGGGCTTTATGACTCAATGATTCTAATGTATTTTTCGAATAAATTGATATTTTTATTTGATTTTTTTTTATGAAGTTTACTATTTTTCATGTCTAGTTTTTAACTGTTATTTAATTTTTATTAGCTGACCCTCATGCAATTATACCATAGCTACCAATACCGTAATAAATTTCATTCACAATAGTAAATAAATTTTGGACTGTAAAAAGTCTGCTTAGTGTTGATAATGCAAAAACGGTATATATTTTATTTGAAATTTTTCAATCCAATCTGAAATGTTAATCAATATCTAGATATAGTTTATGTGACATTTTCTTTGAACGATTTATTTTGCCAATTACAACATTAAAATCAGTAAGTAAACAGTAATAATGATAACCAAAAATTAAAACAGACTGTCTTACTTACATTTACAGCTTTTTTCTTTTTCCTGTTTAGCCTCCGGTAATTACCTTTCAGATAATACTTCAGAGGATGATATGTATGAGTGTAAATGAAGTGTTGTTTTGTACTGTCTCAGTTCGACCATTGCTGAGCTGTGTTGTTAATTGAAACCCAACCATCAAAGAACACCGGTATCCACGATCTAGTATTCAAATCCGTGTAAAAATAACTGTCTTTAATAGGACTTGAACGCTGGAACTCTCGACTTCCAAATCAACTGATTTGGGTACATTTAGAGCTAACTTACTGGCATCTAACCATTATTTTATTTAATTCAACAAGTTGCTTTTCCAGTCTACATAAATAAAAATGTAAATGTTCGTTTGTTCAAAATCTTAAATCTCTGAAAGTTCTTGCTTTGAAATTTTGACGCAACGTTGCATTCGAATACGCGCGTTTTTATATACCTATTGTTTTTTTTTTGGGGGGGGCGAAAAACGGCTGTGTGTTATCATCGCCCGGAATTTTCTTTAATAAATAGGTAATATAACTCTAAAATAATAAAACTTATAAGGTTTTAAATTAAATCATATAATAAAAATTTATTAAAACAAAAGTCAAAAAAGTGAAATAAAATTCAAAACTAATATCGCAGACGGAGTCTTTAAAATATAACGTTTAAAATAATAGAAAAGAAACTATATAAAGCTTACCTAATTCCGATAGGTTGTGCAAATGGCTCCCCCTTCTCGGATGATAGAATTAAAGACATAGAACCAAAAAATTCAAAATTGAAAGTAAAGGAAAAAAATTTATCAAAACTCTTCTAGCATAAAAATATATATGATAATATTAAATATTTTGCAGTAACCTGGTACTTCGCAAAAACAGAAACATTTGGTTCAAAATTTCGTTATAATTGTACAAGATACCACGGATGTTTCTGTGTAGATTAAATTTACGATGCAACGCCGTATAACATATGCAGTCTACGAGAATGTGATGCACAGTCATGCGGCAGTTGTATTGTGTGCCACCCACCGGGTTGGTCTAGTGGTGAACGCGTCTTCCCAAGCTGATTTGGAAGTCGAGTGTTCCAGCGTTCAAGTCCTAGTAAAGCCAGTTATTTTTACACCGATCTGAATACTAGATCGTGGATACCGGTGTTCTTTGGTGGTTGGGTTTCAATTAACCACACATCTCAGGAATGGTCGAACTGAGAATGTACAAGACACTTCATTTACACTCGTACATATCATCCTCTGACGTATTATCTTAACGGTACTTACCGGAGGCTAAACAGGAAAAAGAAAAGTTGTATCGTGTGCATAGGGGTGCGTGTCCTCCTGACATTAGGTACTCGTGTGTGATCCTCCTATGTCCAATCCGTAATCGGCAGAGGACAACTTACTCACGACGAGTTTTTCTGCAAGAGGAGTTCCATGGCAACACTGCATCTAAATGGCATCACTGTTTATAAAGATGTTACACCTGTGACCGGTAAAAACACGCTTTTTTTTTAAATAGCTCTATTTGTTGGACTTAAAAAAGACACGCACGGTATACTAAATATTTTACGATTCCATCCATTTCATTGTTTCCGATACGTGTGTTCGCTATAGACTAAAAAACTATTGGACCGATTTACGCGCGGGGAAAAAGGGAGAAAGGGAAAAATCGAAATAGGTAAAAGGGAAGAAGGGGAAAATGTAAAAAAAGAAAAAAACAGGAAAAAAGGGAAAGAGAAATAGGAAAAGGAAAGGGAAAAGGGAACTGGGGGAAGGGAATATGGTAAAAAGGAAAATGAGAAAAAGGGAAAGGTTAAATTTTGTGAAGTTCCGTAATGTTCATTTTGTTAATGTTTTATCAAACTTTCAATTGTGTTCATTTAATACTATACTCAAATCTAGCAATAGCGAAGCATTGCCAGGTCTGCTAGTTTATTATAAATTTCTAATCAAATACTTCCATAACATATTGTAACTATCAACAGCATAAGATAATATTTTACAATCATGAACTTGTAGTTCAAATATTCATTATGTTATACTATTGTTTGATTGTTATGTTATGCTATTGTTTTTGTATTACTTGAGAATTATCACTGGATGGTCCTCTTTCAAGTAATGGTCAGTATACCGACATGCATATAGCTTCACTGTAGAAACTGATTAAGTAAATAAAGGAATTCAGCAAAAAAAAATGTATCATTAATATAAAAAATAATGGTCCAAGAATGGTTCCCTGAGGAACATCAATATTCATATCTTGAACTTTACTTTTTATGCCGTTAATTTTAACATATTTTTTTCTATTCATTATATAATTTTGAAATAACTGAGAAGGTAATCTCTGACACCAATTTTTTAACCTTTCAATTAAAATTTTATGGTTTACAGTATCGTCAGCCAAACCTACCGGGTTGACCTAGTGGTTAAACTCGTCATAGCAAATCAGCTGATTTCGAAGTCGATAGTTCTAAGGTTCAAATCATAGTAAAGGCAGTTAACTTTTATACGTATTTGAATACTACATCATGGATACCGGTGTTCTTTGGTGGTTCGGTTTCAATAAACCAAACAAGAGACTGTACAAGACTACACTTCATTTACATTCATACATATCATCCTCTGAAGTAAAACCTTACGGTGGTTCCGAAAGCTAAACAGAAAATAAAAAAGTATCCTTGGCCAGATCCAAAAATACAACAGCTACGGCTTAACTTTTGTTTAAATTTTAATAAATAATTTCAGATAAGCGAGCAATTACATCTTTAGTTCTAATACCCTTTCTAAAACCATATTGAGTTTATTATATTAATATTTATTCAAGAAATGATTCTATAATAGTTTTTCATATATCTTTGCAAAATTAGAGGCTAGAAAAATTTCTAGTAATTTTTTTATAAAAACCTACTCTAAAACGCAAAAATGTATTGTGAAACAATTTTTTTTAAGTTTAACGTACCTAAATGTTTAATTGTAAACAAAATTAATAAAGAATTTAATTTTGAGAAAATCTAAGAAAATTCAACTCAATATGAAGAAAAGTTTAATAAATTTGGCTTTTATTAAAAACAAACGAGATCAAAACAAGGCAAAATAATACTGCGTTAATTTTAAACCAAAACAAGAATTATTTCAATGTTGGAAATATCTTGAAACAAAATCAATTTTATTAAAAGTAGATAAAAAAACGTATTACAAAACTTACTACCACAATAACTGTTTAAAATTTCCTCCAATGTTTACACAAATCAAAGTAGCAAGGCTGCCATCCGTACTAATTTGGTTTTAACTACAGGTGGATGGATTTTTAGAGAAGGCTGCATTGAACATGTCCATGCAAGGACGTATGTAACTAAAAACTATGTTCAGTACTAAATAAACATTCAAAATGATTATTTGTATAATTAATATGATCTATTGCGTAATTATAAATAAATAAATATTTTATTACTTTAAGGAAACTAATTAACTGTACATTACTTAATTTTATTAAATCGACAACTCCCCCATAACGTTTAAAACAGGGACAAGCAGTTAATACTCGTGGAGTAATCCAGGAAAGAAGAGGTAAGAGACATGTAATTAAAAAGGGGACGACCCTCATCCTCAAAGAGAACCCAACTAACGAGACAAAAAATTCATCCAAAAAAGTGCATCAACGTACACTCTGGGTACATCAATCGGATAAGACATTTTTTTCTATATCGTCCATGGTTTATTTTGGGATAACATTAAATCTTAGAGAGTAGTAGAAGTGACAAAACTTAAAAGATCCGCGTGACAATTTAAGAGGAACTGTTACTCTATATCTTTATTTTATTACAAATCTCTTTACATATTGCTGCAAATTAGAATAAGCACTAATTATTTAAATTTTATGAGCTGACCATTTTCGTATGGTGTTATCATTAAAATATATTATTCGAAAGAAGAAGAGAAAGAAAATAAAAGTAACAGCATTAAAAGATATTAATATACTGATAAATTAAAAAAGACAGTTTTATCTATTTATATTCCACAATGAATGAAACAAAATTATTAATGAAAGTGATCAATTATACATGGAATATACCACTGGAACAGGCAAGCGCGACACACACACACACACACCCGCACGCGTACATAACAAACTCATATAGATTAGATAATCCATACAAGATGAAGGTTATTAAACTAACTTTCACTAACAAATCCATAAATAGTATATACATATATATACACAAACATGCTACACACTGTATACACTGACGACGTTAATGTTTCACTGACAAAAGTAATAAAAATGGATTCATACATACATGACATTTCATTAATTCATACAATGCCATTTACTGCACCCTTAAAAAATAAACGAAAGCAAAAATAATATAAAGCCTTAGCAACACACTGCAACATTAATACACCAATTAACTAAGCAGAACGAGTTAAAACATAAAAGCTGCAATTACTACAGCCTTTGATTGATAAAGCAGCAGAGTACGACCACCGCCGTTTTCCTAAAATTTCCAACAAAATCTGAAAACAAAGTTTTCGGATTAAAGTCGGTAGATTCGAGTGAGAGATCTATCAGAAGTGTGGCAAGTCGTTCCGTATTGTAGGAAGTATCCATAAGAAAATTCTCTGGATGCGTAAATTTTGAACAGTCTTAAATAGACATCGGTATTAACAGTTTCCACAAATAATATTGGTCTGATGATCCGGCTTCCAGAAATTGCACACCAAACACCAATTTTTAAATCATGGACTGGTTTGCAATAGGTTTCATTTGGGTTTTGAATAACACAGTGCCGCGTTTGTTGGGCTAATGATTTGTGAGGGCTCCTTCCAATACGATTCGCTTATTCACCAAATCTTGAATTGTTGATTTTTCAAGAACATTACTTCTAGGATACGTCCCTGGAAACCTTTCACGAACTTAATTCATTGAAGCTGTGCGAACATATTCCTCCACAATGAAAACTCGCCGCTCAATAAAAGACACCTAACACTACAGATTCAATTAACGGGAGTGGAAGGCTTACGAGTGAGTAAATGACCTTCAACTAATTCGCATGCACGACAAACATACCATCTTCTGTCACAGAATCAGAAGATACTTGTCAAAAGACGGTTGAAACCGGTTTTACATTACCTACGCGGTACTATGCCTAGAAAGACATTAAAAATAGATTCGGTTAAAAAAATATGCGATAAATAAAAACATACGTTTTTTCAAAGATGGGAATTTTGGGGCAAATTTCTTTTCTTAAATGGCAAGATAAGTACGCACGTATGTTAGTAAAGGCAATTTGTCATCAAAATAAGCTATATTTGAAAATCCGTACCTACCGATTGATCTTTTGTCCATGCGTTAGGGATGATGAGGGAAGCTTAACCCCAGATTTTTAACATCCCCTCACATAGATTTTTGAAAAACTCGAAAAGTTTTTGAAATGCGTTTATCTCTGAATCTATGCATTTTAGAGAAAAGTTTTTCAAACAAAAAATGTAGAGGACATTCTCCTCTACAATTAATGGCTTTGAAATTATGCCGTAAAATTTGAAATTGAAATACTAGGTGACGCTGAAGTTGTAAAAAACGTTGTAAACGAGTAGACCGGTTTCGAACACGTGCCCAATTCACAACATTTTCACAAGCTACAGCGCCAAAATGGTAAGTTGTACAAGAAAATTGTTTAAATAAAAGTTGTCTGTTTTTTTGAGACTAACAACTTTTCCAAATGCAATACAGACGAAAAACAATTTTTTCCGGTGAAAAAACCGAAAAAACACGTTTTCTACAACTTCAGCGTCACCTAGTATTTCAATTTCAAATTATACGGCATAACTTCAAAGACATTAATTGTAGAGGAGAATGTCCTCTACATTTTTTGTTTGAAAAACTTTTCTCTAAAATGCATAGATTCAGAGAAAAACGCATTTCAAAAACCTTTTGAGTTTTTCAAAAATTTATGGGAGAGGGGATGTTAAAAATCTGGAGTTAAGCTTTACTCATCACTCCTAACATATGGAAAAAACATCAATCGGTAGGTAAGGATTTTCAAATAAAAATACAAATCGACTGTACTATGTACTAAGCATAAGTGGGATTATGTTTGCAGTATTTTGAGAAACTTGACACCCCCTCAACTGGGGATACTGACCTCAAACTTTTACCAAAAAATTCTCCCGTATACAAGAATCTGTAGAAAATGTTATCAAAATCGGTTTATCCAGTCAAAATTTATTCATCTTCCAATACGCCAAACGCACGTACATATGAACATTACTCCCACCCACACGTCGAGAAATGCAAAAAACAAACACCCACAACCCATATTTTGACCGATTACCATATTTTCCTTCTATTAGCATAACTCTTGAGCTATGATGCCAAGAAAGTAAAATAATAAATGATTACATTCCGGAAATTTATTATTAGCAAACGCAGATTTCTTGATTAGTAATTCGTTGACAGCTACTTCCCTTCTTCCCTGGTGCAACAGCTGTACCAGTAGCTTTGATAAACCTGGATGTTATGTTAATGTATTGAAACGGTGACCAGGAGATATAAACGAAAAGTTTTCCAACTTACACATCTATGCAGGAGTATACACAAAATTTAACAATAAAATGACATCCTCTAATCTTTCTCAAACTCGCTGCATAATAATATCATACTTTCTGTTAATTTCTTTATTAACTTTGTTTTTGTAGCATCGTAACATCCTACAACACATTAAGTCTACTTTTATTTTCTTTTATAAGCTCTTATATTTATGAGAAACGTGGTGATAGGGTGATCCCATCACCTTGAAGATAAAATTGAGAAATTATAACTGTTAATTAAGAACTAAGATATTTTTAATTACGACAAAAATAGTGAAATATTAATAAAAAACGTCATAATGGAAATGGATTTATAACATCGATTATTTACGGGAAAATAATAATTGAAATAAAACAAACTAAAAAACTAAATATGTAATATTACAACGTAATATGTTACAACATGATTTCTTTTTGATGTTTCTAAACGGATGTTAATTGTACATAACTGTTATAGAATCATTAATATTAAACAACCTTTTGTTTTCTATTCAAATCACCTAAATTTGCATTATTTTAACTCATAATTAGTTTTACTGATTTCCTCCCTATCCCATATAAAAAAAAGAATTAGAAAATTTTTTTTTTTTAAATAGATGGAAAAAAGTAAATGTGAAATAAACGTTATCTATTGTTCATTTTGTTATTTTTCTTTATTTACTTACTTTTATTGTACTATTCAGGTTATGAAATTTTTTTTAATTTATTGAAACGTTCTATTTTGCCGACTTTCTGTATATTTATTTAAAACATTTAATCAGGTACTTGTTAATATCATTCAGTATTAAAATTTGTCAAAAATACAACATTTAAATGGTAACACAATCATATATACATAAAAATCTGATCTGGACACGTATGATTTCCTTGTACGCCTATTAAATTGCATATACACATATTTTCTGCTGCACTTCATTTAAACTTATTTCATTTGAAAGTGAAATACGATCCACCACTTCTTTAACAAAGTGGATAGTTAGGCACAACTGCATTTCGGTTGACACCACATTGCATTACATTTGTTTGTGGTGTCCGTATCAGCATTTTATATTAGTTTATATATTAATTTTTTTTCACGTCGCTCAAGTAGTAATGTGGTGTAAATAAAAACGTGTCGGATCCGTAACCATGGAACATCGGTTCGAATCCGACTTCATACACATATATATCTTTTTATTTAAATATATTGATTTATTAATAATTATTAACCTCTGTACAAAATGTTGGATTAAAATGAAAAGTACATAAAATTTTATTTCATTAATAACTTCTGATTTTTTTCATATATATATATATATATATATATATATATATATATTTGTTTATGTTATTATTCAACTATTTATTATAGAACTTTTTTAAGAATCACAGGTTAATAATTATTAATAAATCAATACATCTAACTTTAAAAAAAAGGTAAGAGAAATATATGTATATGAAGTCGGATGCAAACCGATGTGCCTTCCCCTTGCAAGATCCAAATATTTAATTAAACTTTTATTTGGCTATATCTCTAGAACCAATGAAAATAAGTATCACTTATATGTCGTTGAAAAGCTCTCAATGAGAGTTTACAACTGCGTTTAAAGTCCAAAATCCAATTTTTGGGGGATTTTTTGGACACTTTTGGTCCAATCTATTGCAATCAAAAGGGGAGGTGCACAAAATTAAATTTCTATATCGTTAGATCCTCTTTTCTCAATATCCATCCCTTTTTCTTAACCTTAACCGCTTCTTTCCAATTTCAAGTTTTGGAAATAAACTTCACCAATCAGTTGCAGAATGAAGATGCCGGCATAAGCACAGTCAGTTCTTTCTCGGTATGACCAGATGATACCTGATTCTAGATCTAAACTGTTCAGCGACTGCTCTACAAAAGTAATGTAAAAAAAAATGTCTACTCAAATAAAGCAGGACTTCCTAACCTCATCTCATAACGAAGAAATACTAGTTAAAACAAGATACAAATTAGAAAACGTATACGTAACCATATTAAGGAACAATACTAATTGGTTTCAATACCGATAATCATTTTACAATAATAAAATACAGAAAAGATTCAATAATGTAGAATACATTTTTAAAAACCGACTATTACAATTTTTTTTTAATTTTCAGAGGGCATTTACATCTTTCCAACGAAATTTTAATTACCTAAACCTTAGTTACTATGATGGCCTAAATAAAACACATATAAATTAAAGCAATAATATGCAATGATGTTTGATATATTAATGGCTTTCTATGTACGACTAAATATTTGCTTATCAATGTTACGTAAAACTAAATACGTATTTTAATTATGTGCATATGAGTGGTTGAAGAGAGAAAGGAGGGCAAAAATGATAAAAGAGAAAGGACAGCACAGAAGTACAGTGAGAAAAGATTGTTTAATGAGCATCACAAAACTGATTCATAAAATAAATTATTATTGTTACTAGTGAATCATTTTTAATCCGAAATAATGTTAATAGTATTACTGTTTTATATCACGTGTTTATAAGTACCATGATAATTTCTTTTTTAATAGCCCCTTAAAATTATTAATAATATTACACTGATAATAAAAAACCTACTTATGGTTAGTTATATCAGTATTATAACCATTTGACATTTTATAACGATATCATAGATAAATTATTACACTGGCAGTAAAAAAGATCTTTACCTATTTTAATCTACTTAATGATTAAATAGAAAATGTTTTTTACATAAGATTCTGAGCCTAAAATAGCACAAACCATAAAATAAATAATTTAAAAATTGAGAAAAAAATACCCTCTATTTATTTTTTTCTCTAAAAATTAAACATTAAAAAAATATTATAAAGTAAACGGTTAAATAAAAATATTTAATGAAACATTTGGTGTAGTTAAATAATACAAATTTTGAAACTGTAGACATTATCTACAACTATACAGTTAACTAATTTTATTTTTTTTGTTGAATTCTTTTTAAGTGTACAGTTGACTTGACAATGTAATTAAAAAGAAATATTTGACATAATAAAATTATCAGAAATATAAGTATGGTGATACATGCTACTGCTGACAAATGTCAACTGGAAAATACATCCATACCCTTATTAGAGATCTATTCTTGTTCTTCCTATGCAACAATGAATTGCAAGTGAAATTTACAGTTACAAAATGACTTATCTTTAACCAGTCTACATATCTATCAGTGCAATGTAAAAAGATGTTCTTAGTAAGAAATAAGACTAGTATTACGATCAGAAGTGAAGATAATGTACGGGTGGTCGGGTCAAGATTATATTTTCATTAAGGTGAGCATATTTTTTCTCCCACCTGGATTAAGATTACGATCTTACATTTATATAAAAGGAAACTGTTTATACAATTACAAAATAAGAATAGATTCAATGTTTCAAATAATATAAAATGATGTTAACTATTTGAAAAAAAAAAAAATTCTCAACTATTTTATGACAACTAATATTTTAAATTAATATTATTATTAAATTTTGCGAGTATCATCAGCCAATATAAAAACTCACAAGTTAAAATGATGTACAATAAATGAAAATTATTAACTTATTCCTAAATCAAAAATTGCTTTATTAAAAAAAAAATAAATAATAATATAAACAAAGCAAACAACCACAAGTGAATAATCTTACAAGTCACTATATTAATTTTGTTTCTCTTTTTCTCATCTTAATTTCAATTATATAAACAAATAAGTAGAAAGAAAGTATATTTACAGTTAATTAAAGTACATGAAGTATATTAAGTGGTTATATTTACCATTAATTAACATCAGTAGATTGATATTGGTTGGTATTTTCTAGCATTTTGTGTAGAGCTTAAAAATTCTGTTAACTAATATTTTATAAAAAAAAAAAAAAAAAAATATTTATTAATACAAATTTTAAAGCAACAAAATAAACTTACTAAAAAAAAAAAAAAAAAACGTAGGAAAATCTGATTTCCAAATATTCTAAGAGTTACATTTACGAAAAATTTAAATCTTCAATCAAAAGTTTTAAATACAAAACATGGAACAATCAATCGAGTATAAAATTATAAATATGTAGGGGAAATAAGCCAGAAAAATGACTGAGCAAAGAAGCTATAATAAAACCAGAACTAGATATGTACAAAAAAAAACAAAAAGGATAAATATAGGAATTGGAAAAGGAAGAAAGGAAAATTCTGAAAAAGACCTAAAAAAGAAAAAATGGAATAAAAGGTTAAAATAAAAATAAATAGCACAGCAACACTGTAATAATAATAATTTAAATAGATTAAAAAATTATACAAAATCAATCTTGAAATGTTCATTGACTAGATTCCAACATCAATAAAACAAGACCTCCAACTTTACAAAAAAGATATATATATATATATATATATATATATAAAACGTGAAACAAACTAGGCCAAGTGCATGACATCATATCCACCTGTACAATAATTTCTGTCTTTGTTGCTCTTCAATTATTTCCGAAAGTAAACCCAATCACTATAAAGGTAGAAGTAAATAGAGTTGTCTAAACAGATGATCCACGAACACCTTCCTTTGTCAAGGTTTCATTAAGAAATCCATTCTGTTAATTAAACAAACGACTAGTTCTTTATCTCTAAAACAAATAAAAATAAATAAAGAATTAAATCAATAGTAATTCGGTTGTTAGAAAAACTAACCGATAAAATTGAAGATGCTGGAAACAAATCCCAAATTCAAAACCCATTTTTACTTTTTACACCCCCTGGGCCAATGGTTGGCGATATAAAAAAACTTTACTTACTAGTTTTAGGCCCTTAACCAAAGAACAGTAGCAACTTCAAACAAATTTGATATTTTACTTACTAAGAAAGTTATAGTGATATTTTATTTTTTCAAAAAAGCCCCCTCATTTCCAACCCCCTGGTCCAACCTTTCCCATTAATGAACTGGACCAAGACTTTTGGTTGTTATATTTCAATTTGAAAACGACTGGCGCAAAATTACAGCAGTTATCGTGTCCACAAGAAAGTGAAATATATATATAAACTTTTGGACTGACAGTGGATTTGGGGTCTGGGTTTCTTATGAAATCTGCTTAATTGTTACAACCATTTTTTTTTACATTTATCTAACTTTCCAAGCCAAGAAATTTTTATAATCACCATTACTTTATTACTGCACTACTTATTTAATAAGATAAATATTATTTTCCAACACTGATGTAAACAATAATTTATGGTCCTAAATTAATGTCCACTACAGTTGTAATAAATGCAAATTGGCATCAATTATTGTATTAATATTTTATTTCATATAATTTATCTAATGTGATCCAATGAATTTTCCACTTCCCCTACCTGCAGACAAATAGGTCCATTGTATGGATACCTAGTTGTTGGAATATTCCACTTTAATGGAAAATTAGTTTTTTGCTGAAGAAACTAGTCTGTTAAACAAACATAACTGTATAGCAATTAAATTTGATTTCTATTTAATTAAGACAGCCAGTATAACGTGTTTTAACCAAATAAATGATAGAACAGATTAAGTAAACCAGCTATGGTAAATTAATCTCCAATACTTATCCAGCTTTAATCAACATCAGTTTAATAATTATATAATAATAATTATTACAGTTATAAACTGAACAAAACATGTTTCACAAGTGTCAAGAACACCTTTGTAGCAAAATGACCGTAACAGTAGAACAAAGAACACAGCTAAAACGTTACAAGTCAGTTAATGAAAATATAAATTAATCATAAGCAATCTAAAATTAAATCACAACTCGAACAAACGCAATGTTTTCATATGGAATACCAAACAATTTTGTCTACATCTCAATTCAAGATGACATTTAGAGATGTAATATTTTGAACAGTTATGCAGACTTAAAGTTAAAATTAAACCACAAAACTACCAAAAAATTAAAAACTATTAAATATCAAACGGCATCCTTTCAAAATCATGAAATTACTTGTTCCACAGGATCTTTCATAGACAATTAACAACTCCTACTTCTTATTGGCTATTAGCAGACCTGGTAATGCTTTGCTATTGCTAGATTTGAGTATATATATATATAGATTAAATGAACACAATTGAAAGTTTCGTAAAAAATTAAAAAACTGAACATCGCACAACTTCGCGAAATTTAAACTTTCACTTTTTCCCTTTTCCCTGTGCATAAATCAGTCCAGTCGTTTTTTTAGTCTATAGCACACACACATACGAACATTGCCTTTTATACATATAGAAGAAGAAAGTCTGTTTGTATATTTGCTTGTTTCATAAATATCTTGACACCCATGCCGCATAGTGCGTATATTTTTGCAAAAAGTTTTCTTTTCATGTAACTAATATATATTCCGAATATGAGCCAAATCGGTTGAAAAATACAATTATTCTAAATATCACAACCCCAGCGCCACCTAGCAGGTCAAAACTAATTAAAAAAACTTCGCGGGTGAGCACACAACTCACCAAAATTTCATTGCAATCAAATGAATGGTATAGGAACGCATAAAAAAAATACAAACATTCATTTTCACACACATATATATATATATATATATTTAATGATCTTATATATATATATATATAAGATTGTTAATCATAATGTTAAAAAAGTTAAGACCCCAATTAAGTATATAATGAAATAATCTATTAGATCTATGTTGTGTTTGTTGCGTCTAATCTATCCAACATAGTATTCATTAGAATTAATGCAATTTAATCAACGTACTTCTGGGTTGGTATGTTTGTCAATGTATGTCCGCTAGTATTCTACAAGAAACTGGGATTTTTGATTTGAAAGCAACACAGTGACTTTCTTTTCCATAGAAATGCTGGCAAGTTTGTATTGCATAATAAGTTAATCGCTTTATTTTTCTTGAAAGTAAATAACGAGATTTTCAATAATAACAGATAATATTCTCAATAAACAGAGGGGGAATATGTTATAAATATTATAAACATTTGAGATCCAAACTAAATTAAAAAAAAAAAAAAAAAAACAGCAATTAATGATAAGTTGAATGACTTTATTATATTTGACAACGATTTAAGCTACTTTACCAAATAAAAAATATCAAATATAAACAGAATAACATTGTTAAAAATATCTGTATAGGGTGTAGTGCTTTATAGTAGGAAAACATGGGCCACAAGAAAAAGCAGGAAACAGAATCTCTTCATCTAAGTATAAATAGACAAACTAGGTTGGTGCTCATTTACATAGCCATTTAATTGTATTAATAAATGAGGTTCAGTTTATTTGGTAATAGAGTGATAACTAGTAAGAAGGTAAAAATAGAGAAAGAAAAGGATTGTAATATATAAAAAAGAAAAAGATAAATGAGAGTTAAATATGTTGAAATTAAAATATTAGAATGTAAAGAATGGAACAAAAAACAGCATCAAAACAATCAAATTAATGACAACTTAAAACTGTTTTAATTAAATTCTGGATATACATACAATACATTTTATTCAGTAAAATTACTAAGCTGGGAAAAATTGAACAAGAGTGCTCAAGGTTAATTAAAATAAAGTGAACTCACTTTAAAATTTAAAGGATGCAGGACAGAATCCTACTGAGACTGGTCAGAACTAGTAGCCCGATGTATGATGTTCTTATACCACCACCCACTCAGGTGAATGTATTTAATTGGTTTAAAAGCTTTAAAGACAAGCAACTTAAGTCTTATGTTTTATAATAAACTGTACAACTTTACTTGCACTACAAGTTTCTCATAAACAAAGAGTTTTTTATCTTCTATTTGTTTTGTAAACACACACACACACCACAAATTTATTTTAAAACTCAAGAAAACTTAAAGCTTGTACATAGGGAAATACTGTAGCACAAAAAAATGCCATACTTCCCTAGAAAGAGAAACTGAAACCCAGAATGAATTATTGTTTTGCTACAGAAGTTGGCAATTATTTTAATAACTATTTCACTTTATTAAACAGTATACTTTTACCTGTTGCATAATTATTTTCCTAGAAAGTATGTTTTATATATGAAATTTTTTTCAGCTATTAGTATAAATTGCGAACAGTAAAGCAAATGTGTGAGAAAACCAAAAATAAATATAAAAGTTAATACACTATTTTTTTTTTTTTTTTTAATTTACCCCAAATCGTAATGAAAAAGAGTTGGTTTTATTCACTCGATTAATTTTAATGGATAAATGCTTATTAAAAAAATTCATACGTAATATTATATACATTTATTATATAAAACCCAAGAGATACGATTTAACAGTTCCGGAATCTTACAAACATATTAAAGAAAATACTTGCACTTGAAATGGTTACTAGAACAATAATTAACAGCAACATTAAGTAATAAAATAACACAATGCAAATTACATAAACAAACATGTTTATATAATTACATGTTTGCAACACACACATATGATAAATAGGCTGTAAAGTTTGATTACTTTGTTTTTAATTACCTGAATAATTAAATAAATGTTTTCATTCTATAAAAAATTCTACAAGCAACTATTTATACTGCAACATATATATAACAAAAAAAAATTATTATGATTATACGCAACCAATAATTAATGTTGGATGCACCAATGGGGGAGAGAAAAATTGGACCAGATCACCTTCAACCTAAAATACTTTAAGTAAAAATAAACAAAACAGTTTAGGCCTATTAAAAAAAATTAATAAAAAAATTATACTTTAAGGAAAAGACAATATATATGGATTAGCCTATAAGATTCACAAAAATACCTCAAAAGGAAGAAAAAAGATACTGGATATTTATATATATGTACACCTCTCAGAAAGAAAAAAATAAAATAGGCACATACTGAACACATCCACCAATACAATACTCCACATTTACGTAATCAAAACTGCTCCAATAAAGTTTTACATTAGGTAAATAAGCAGGTTTTACATTAAGTAAGTTTTACACAGGAATATAATAAAAGAAAGAATACGTATAGGAGGATGAAAAATAAGGTGCATAATGTTGGCTGATATGGTAATTATAGCTGATGGTGCAAACATGCTTCAAAGATTGGTAACAGCTCTGGAGGAAGGATTAAAGAGTAATGAATGTAAATAAATATATGAAAACTAAAGTAATTGAGATAAACAACAAAGAGAATTTAGCGGTAAGGTTAAGTGAAGGAATAAGAGAAAAAGTAAAAAGACTACAGATAAATTTGACTACTGCAGAGTGAGATCTGGAAAATTGCAATGGAAATGCACTTTGGTTGACCTGATCATTGCGGGAATGAAGCATGGATAAGTATGAGGAGGAGGCTTTTGAGATGCAGATATACAGAAGGATAGAGAATATAAAATGGATGGACAGTGAGAATGAGGAAGTAATGACCAGGATTAAAGAAAAAAGAGTAATTACGCAAGATGTAGACAAAAGGAAAGGAAACTGGTTAAGATGTGTGATTAGAGGAAGTGGAATCGAGACAATCACATTGAAAGTGTCAATAGGAGAAAGGAAGCAAGGAAGTGGAAGGATAAAACTAATAGAAGAGAGTAAGAATGGAAACTACAGGAAGACAAAGGAGAAGGCTTGGGACAGATGTGAGTGGAGACAGCAATGGTGTACGGAATTGTTCATCAGATGATATAATTTGTCAAATGATATCTGACATTTGATATAAGATGTAAAAAAATAGGAATCCCATAGCAAGTGTTTACCAAACTTCATCTGAAATTTCAGTCAAACTGAAGAAAAATCCAGTAAATCTTGATTAATAAACTTTTAATATTATTTTTCTATTGACAAGTCTTTTTTCCCTCAAGAAAATTGACAAATCTTCTACATAAGTTATTGCATACATATTATGTACTTGTACACAATCTTAAAACATTGCAGAAAAAATGTTGAAGTAATAAAATGTTTGTCATAAAGCAGAAAAATAATATTAGGCATTTATGGATACTTAAAAAGAATGGAGGATAACAGATTAACAAACAAATTTTTAATTATCTTTATAACTCACATAAATAGTTTAAAGAAAAATAAATAGATCTAAAAAATTATATATCAAAGAGGTTTTGGTCCGAAATATTTTCAGAAATAAAGTAAAATATTTCAAGAGATTTTTGAAAAAAAAAAACAACAGGAAAGAAAAAAAATGTTCCCCAGGAGAGAGGGCAAGAGAGATGAAGTTAGTCAAAGAATGAAAGAGTAATGGCAGAAAAGGAAACAAAGAACCTAAAATTATTTTTTAATGTGATCCATGGATGGTCCAGAAGAAAAAAAAGTTGGTCATTTATAACGTACCCACCGGGTTGGTATAGTGGTGAACGTCTTCCCAAATCAGCTGATTTGGAAGTTGAGAGTTCCACGTTCAAGTCCTAGTAAAGCCAATTATTTTTACACGGATTTGAATACTAGATTGTGGATACCGGTGTTCTTTGGTGGTTGGGTTTCAATTAACCACACATCTCAGGAATGGTCGAACTGAGAATGTACAAGACTACACTTCATTTACACTTGTACACATCATCCTCATTCATCCTCTGAAGAATTATCTAAACGGTAGTTACCAGAGGCTAAACAGGAAAAGAAAAGGAAGGTCATTTATAACGTATAACACCAAATTTCTTGTAATCCAGTTATTTGTCAACTTTCTTAAAATCCAGTTATTTAAAAAAAAAAAATTAAAATTTGAATGCTTAAAAATAACATCTCATAAATATTGTCAGATAATTTATTATTGAATAAAATTAGTACTTGTTATCAGTTCATTATAATACAAAACAATGAAACAGAAAAGGTATTAATCTGGCAAGAATTTTTAATATCTCAGTAATTATTTAACTTATTACAATAAATGAGAAATCAGTTTCTTATGCAGTAAATATCCAAATTTTTTGTCATATATTATTTTTTTTTGTAAATATATATTATATTAAAGATTTTTAATGGGCTGTCATTTTGAAAATAATAATCTTTTTTCTTATTGTATTCAAGATCGAGAACAAAACAATCATTTCCCACAGTTTGGCATGAACTTTTATAGTATCCGGTATATACAAAATAAAATCAACAATACTTAAAATATTTAAACATTCAAATAAATAAATAATGATAGCAACATTTAAAATAAACAAATTCAGTTCAAATCGTCCCATACAGAGCAGAAATATATAGAATATGTAATGTATTATTTCAAATAAAAAACAGTATATTAATTAGTTTTTGACAGCTGTGAATCAAGCAATTAATATCCAATAGATAAATATTAATGGTTGTGGTACTTACGTATTAACGCCACTGCAGCTACAGCTTTATTTAAAAACAAAGTAGTCAATCGGATTTGGTGGAAAATGGGCCGATATAGAGTTTAACATAGATTCAAAACAGTCTCTTTATTAATTTTAATAAATGATAACCCATAAATAACCATATTTATATTTATTTATTTTATAAATATAATTTAACCAAACTTAACCTACGGTCGCTAACCTTGACTAATTAATAGGAGTGTTTTGATTATTTAAATAATAAATAATTGCAATAATTACTGAATTTATTAAATAAATACTCAAAAAATTACGGTGTTAATTAGTCAAGGTTAGCGAGTGAAGCGAGCGTAGGTTAAGTTTGGTTAAATTATATTTATAAAATAAATAAATATAAATAAACATTTATTAAAATTAATAAAAAGAATGGTCATTTTCCACCGAAATCCGATTGACTACTTTGTTTTTATTTTAAATAAAGCTGTAGCTGCGGTGGCGTTAATACATTAAGTACCATGGTTGTTGCTTTTCTAGAAAAAAACATGATGCTCATAATGTTTAAAATAGTTAAACTGAAGCAGAGTACCATTTGATATGTTTTGTCTTAATGTGTTATTGATGGAATGTTTTTGAGCAAACAACATACTCTCATTGGCAAATTTCCAAATAAAGAAAATTTACTACAGCCATGGATCATCATCATTTTCATTTTTAGTAAATCTGATTACAAGTACATGGAACATTTTCTATTAACTTTTTCAGTTTTTCATGCCTGAAACTTGAACATTCGTTTCCATTAATCTACATTGATGGCTTGGCCACTAACCAATACTGATAAAAAAGAAAATTAGAAAGTAAATGAAAACAACAATAATGACAAGAGTGTCATGTTTCTACTCACTAAATGGCAGACTGAATAAAGTATGACAGTAACGAGAAGTCATCAATCTAATAAGCAAGTTTTTAATGTGGTCATATCAAATATCATTTATAGTTTTATTGCTGGAAGGAGATAATTCATTTTGTATTTTTAATTTTGTCTTTTCTTTAAAACTGATTGATTTTTATACATACATATTCTTTTAAATACAAAAAAAAAAAATTTAATAATATTTCTATACAAATTTAAATTCAAATATTTAGCAGCTTTTCAAAAATTGGGTCATGATCAAAGTCTGAAGAACACTGACATACCAAGAACAGGTAATAAAAATGATACAGAGCTAAAATACATTATATTTTTAATGAAAATTAACTGATAAATCACTCACTTTTACATGACTGTCCAAATAGAGTGTAATATATTTAGGGTGTATGTTTGTATTTATGTATTATGTTTGTTCCACTATAGGAGCTCAATACCTGAACCAAATTAGATGTATGACCCCACATTGGAATCCTTACATTACCAGGAGTGTCATGGGCTATATAAATATATAATAAGTACATATGTAGTAGAGATTTGCTGGTGGAAGCAAAAACGAGTTGAATTAATGAACTATGAGCCTATCACCTGAATTTTAACTGAATGATTCAAATCAGTCGAATGAATAATATTAAAAAAATAATAGAATTAAATTTACATTAAATAAAATAATATTAAATGAATAATAATCTGTTTAATAATAATGGGCTTCCTGTGGGGAACTGCGTGAGGCTAGAGTTGTGAGGTGATGCGAGTACCTCGTGCAAGGCTAGACCAATCGTCACCATCAACTGGTAACAAACGGGGTGCCCCTGGGGTACTGTTTTGGGAGGTGCAATGAAGTGCTCTTATAATATTGTCTGATTTTCAAAATTCAAATGTAGTGTTTGTTAGTAGGTTAACTTAGTTAGTAGGCTAACTTTTGCATGCATCAGGTACACTCCCAATCTTAACAAATCACAGTTATTCAGAAATGTTGTTATATCATCACAACCAATCTTCTGATTTTCAAAATTCAAATGGGTATTTGCTAGTATAATACAAACTCATAATGGGATGGAACCAAACCAGAACAAAATGTGCAATGTTTTTTTTTTTCAACAGTCATGTTTTTTAATATTTATCTGTTGTTTAAATATGTACCTACAACACCAGTGTGTATAATTATTGCACTAAAATTTGAACATGATGTATTCTTTTTTTTTTTTGTAAATCTTGAAAAAAAAAGTTTGATAATATATAATGGTGTAGAATGTTTAAAATTTCAAGAAAAATAAGACTGAGGCATTGAAGTATTATTTTTTATGTTCAAAAATAGAAAGGAAAGCCGCAGTGCAGAAAGAAGCAAGATAAATATGTAACTAGTCATTTTTTATTTTATAATTTGAACATGAAAGTAATGAATTAAGAAGTTAAAGCTTTATTTTTTGATACGGTCATTGACATAAAAACTTTTATCCCTTAGAAGTAATACAGTGATACGGTAACAAGTAACAGAAATTCAACTTGAAAGTAAATAAAAGTAATTAAATGAAACAGAAAGTATAATATAACCAAATGTTAAAATTCTATATAGAATCCTGTGTGATATATTCTGTTATATAACAGAATATCACACACAAGTCACAAAATTTTATAATTCAGATAGTAACATTACAAAGGCGGGATCAAATAAGAAAGATTTCAAAGTCATCCAGGGATAGGCAAGGAGTGTTTGTATATAAAAGTTAGCTGGAAACAAGCACATTTGAAAGTTAAAAACGCATCCTTAAAAATATTTGTGTGAAGTTAATCCTTTAGGGCAACAAAATGACAGAAGAGAAGCCACAAAAATAATTGGTGGTTTTTTAAAAATATATATTTGTAAAATGGATAAAAGTAGATTAAAGTATTTTAAGAAAAATTTAAGTGAATACAGAACATTTTTGATAAATCTTTTAAAAACAAAGGCAATGCTGATCATAATATATTAAGGTAAAGCAGGGTTAATAAATTATTTTTTACAAGGAAAAAAATAATAAAAGAAGAAAAATATAAGAATGTATAACAAAACAGATAAAAGAAAACACAGAGATATGTTGATACTAAAAGGTTGGTAGAGATTAGAAAGTAATGAAGTTCATCAAACTAGTCAAGCAACTACAGCAAGTAAATAAAACAAAATTTACTTATGTTACATTATTCACTTTTAAATAAAATAAAAAAATTCAATATTTGTATCTAAAAATGTATAAATAAATGAAAAACCCATTAATTAAATGAAAAGTAAAAGTACTGGTAAAAAGGGAATAGATCTAGGAATCAATTATTATATTCACAATTTTATTCAATAACATGTAGTTTTTTATAAAATTCTTCTTTAGTAAAATATCTTATCTCTACATGAAGTTATTTTCTTATATAGTTAAGAACTTAATCCAATAAATTAATAAATAATAATTTAGAAAATTCATGTTAATATTGTAGACCTAACACGCCATTAATATATTACTTATGTTATGGTTTGTAAGTTTAGGGACTATTCCTGAAATATTTCAGTCATTAGAATTCAAATTAAAAACTATTAACAACTTACAGACCATTAGTTCTACATAACTACAAATAGTTGAAATTTAACGAATTTAAAAATATTATTTGTTAATTTTTGGTAAATTTTATTAAGTTTTAAAAAAAAAAATCATTTTAATTTACATTTTTTATTCAATATATGATAACACCTAAAAAAAATCTCCATGAAAACATGCCATTTGCAAAATTATACAGTCAAGAAATCCATCACCATGATAATTGAAGACAAGGAATGCATAGAAACAAGAGATGCTACAGAACAAGTCTAAGGTTGTCAACAATGATATGAGCCTGTACAGTTACAGTATTAAATACAATCCAATACTACATAATGATGATGACAAAACATAAATAAAAATATATATTTTCATATCATCTGTAGACAAGGTAATTTTTATAAAATATTCCACTTAAATTACCTGGAAAAACTTACAAGACCATAAGAGAAATATAGGCCAACCTTTATAAAATATAAAACATCAATATGCAAGATTAAAACCATTCCAAAGTTTTTCATCATAAAAAAAAAATTATTCAAATTAATACTACTTCTTTTAGTAAAAAATAATTCAAAAAAGGTCTATTTTATAGCAATACGCATAACATGATGGAATTTGTAGATTTAATTTCAAAACAACTCTCATTTAGCAAAAACTTGAAATTTTTAAAGTTAACATTCATCACGTTGGGTATTTTAATACTTTACACATGAATGAGTTACTAGTCCTAAATGCACATCTTAAAACTCTAATGCAGATTAGACATTCATAAATATTAAAAACTATTTTTTCGTGATTAAATATTTGTAAACCATTAATGAGAGTGACAAAAAAATTTTTGTAGTATACATTACACATATAATTGAACCGTATTGTATAGCACATTGCCAACCGAACTGTAAAATGTACGTCATGGAACATTATGTAAACTAAATATATTGATATCCAATATTCAACCAGACCATCGTGTAAGTTATAAATTTCTAAAATAAGATTAGCAAATTAAAATTTACTACACGAATTAACGTACGATCATTCAGGGTGCACCATGAAATACATGCTGTCTCAGCGCGCCATATTTGAGCACATATCAATGATACCCATTTTAATTATTTTCCAACAGAACTTGTTTTAAGCCGGTGTTTAAAAATAGGCCAACGAACGGTACTGTTAAGGTAGGTGTGGTTCAGTCACGGTTAGGGGAACACCCCCATAACCAACCGGCTTTCTACATTCGCAAGAAGTTACAAACTTATACAAAATATATTTTTCAAATAGCAATTATCATTTACCTTTATTCCTATAGAGTTCTCTGGTAAACAAACAATATTTAACTACTATACATCACCGAATTAATACTTTATTTACGATAAATCGTTTTCGCACCGCCATATTTCACAAGCACTAACCAATCTCAGGGCTGCCATCTTTACATCATGCGTACCTAATTGTTTGAAATCAAGTAAATAAAACACAAAATAGTAGTATAAAAGTATATTTTAAAGATGATTCATTATCACAAATAAAATTGCAGGAAATGATAATTTATTCAATTCTTTTCATTGATGTATTAAGTACATTACAATAATTAAAGGATAATTTAGATAATAAAATGTTATTATTCATCCTCTCAATTCTTCCTTGAACTAAGTCAGGATTCTTACTTTTTATATTGTGTAATGATAAAAATTCTCAGTCAAGTGCATTCAAAGTAGAACAGACAATTAATTTTAAACGTATCAATAAAACAGCTGATTTCTGATAACTGTCACGTCATAGACATTACGTAATCGACAGGAATATTAAAATCCTTTGACAGCTGCTGTTAGGATTACATTTGCAACCTTCGAGGAAAACAACTATGCGTTTAACGAAACTGGTGTAGTTGTTTTTACCTACTTGAAACATCTATTTTGTACCTTATGTGGTAAAGAATATAGTAATTTTTAATAAATTTGTAATCAGTTGTTTAAAAATCAACGTAGAAAGACATTTTTTTAATAAGTTACGTAAACAAAGAAAAATGTATTAAACTACAGATCTTATTTCCTTTTATACCTTACAATAATCGAAAATTTAAAAATGTTTCCATTAATAGACCCACACAATAACTTTAATGTTAGGAACGTGTACTGGATGGCGGGAAAGTTAATAATGGACTCCAAATAACACGATTACAGTGTATTGGTGTTTTAATTTCACTTGAAATAAAAATGATTCACCTTAAAAGAATTATATATTTCGTAATGATGCCTCATCGATTTGTAAAAAAAAATTCATTTCAATTTAAATTCTTTGCTGATGTATGTTTATGATAACGAAATTCGAGATTTTATGGTGAAAGTATCTTATGACTTATCAGTATGATTTGTATGTATTTAAAATTAAGTAAATGAGGTAAATATTTATTAAATGAAGTAATTTTACTCTTCTTAAACAAAATTGAAACTAGTGCAGGTTCTCTTAATTAGAAAGTTATTGCTACGTTGCTCAGGCTTTTTATGTTTTAGATAGAATTCATAAGAAAGCTACCTATTGTAATGGGTACCACGATTCGATATGAATCGATTCGACAGAAAATTTCGACATATCTTCGCGTTTCACATTCCCGAGACCCCAAAACCACCGTCAGCTCAAAAGTTTACATATATATAAATATATATATATATATATATATATATATATTGTCGCCGAATGGCTTCGACGGCACGTAATTCATAACCTTATGGTGGCCCTGAAAAGGCCCATTTTTTGCGTTAGCTCTGAGAAGAGCCGTTGGGTCCGGAAGCTGGTCTCCGGCGAAGTCGGGGAGTTGCAGCTCGTCCATTGAAGTCCGACTTTCTCTCAGCGGCAGTTTGGTCCCCACTAAAGCGTGGCAGTGGTGGCCTCCAGAGCTCTGCAGTGTAGTATCAGCGTCGAAAGAAGAAGAAGTTTTCTTCTTTTTTAATACTTGAAACAATTCTTAATTGACCACACTATAAATTTAATACTGAAATATCTCTCTCAAAAAAAATTACAGTTAGATAGTTGTAAGTACTGCATAATAAACATTAAAGAAATCTACATTAATAACCATACTCAGTTCCCACATTTTACAGTTTTTTAAAACTGACGAAGAAGATTACTAGTAAAATGTTTTGTAATCTTTAAAAATACACTTATACAAACATTTTTAAAGTTTTTATATACATTTAAAAATATAATTCTAGCCTAAAAACAGATATAAAATGTAAAAAAAAAGTTTAGGTGGAACTCCAAGTTACAACTAGTTAGTAGTGCTACTACCTTGTTACTACTTAGAAAATAAATTAAATACAAAATAATGACTATTTTGTATTTAAATATTTTGGTAGATCTATACTATTAAATAAAGAGGAAGAGAGGGATTTTGTTTGTTAAAGGATAAACAAAAAAAACTACTTGATCAATTGCAACAAAATTTTTAACCACGTTTCTTGGCATAACTGAGAAGGTTTAGTTTATTTCATCTTGTAAAAAAAATGTATATATGAAGTAGTGGTGGAGATTTGCTGGTTGAAGCACAAACTTTAATGAATTGAATTAATGAACTATAAACTGTGAGTCTCTTATCACTGTGTGAGCTGGGTTTGAACTGAATTATTCAAATCAATCGAATGAATATTACAAAAATAATAGAATTAGATTTACATTAAATAAATTTAAAAAAATTTCTGTTTAACAATAATGGGTTTCCTGTAGACCGAGTGTATGGCTAGAGTGGTGAGGTGGTGCTGTCTACCTTGTGGGAGCCTACACCAATCATCACCATCAACTAGTAACAAAGGGGTGCTCCTGGGGAGCTGTTTTGGGAGATGTAATGGGGTGCTCTTATAATATTTCTGCTACCAATTATCTGATTTTCAAAATTCAAACGGGGTATTTGTTAGTAGGTTGAACGCTAACTTTTGCATGCATCAGGTACACTGTTGGTCTAACAGATCATGGTTACTCAGAAATGTGTATATATATATATATGTATAATGTTTATCTGTTTGTTTCTTATCGCATAATGCGAGAACCAACCAACTGATTACTTTCAAATTTGCAAGATACATCACGTTTTTCCAGGGATGGTTTTAAGCCATCAACCAAGGCCCTTGATCCCTTGAAGGATAAAATATTATAAATATTCATTATTTCTTCGCCTCCAAGGAGAGTGAAATTGTGAATTAAAAATATTCATGAAGGGAAAAATAGATTAATCCTTTTATGTCATTATTATATTTCTACTACCATGACAAAGAAAAAAGTTATGAATTTTTCGTCATCAAACATGTGTGTAGTTTAGTTACCATAGTTACTATTATTCTCTGTTTTGTAATTTAGTTTTTTCTTTTTCAGGTTTCTATAAGCCTGAATACTATAATTATTATTTATCAGTATTATTCTCACAACCATGAGGATAATGTATAGTGTGGTGGTCCAGGGGGTAGAGCTCTCTGGGTAGATGTGAATGGCGACTGAAGCAAGCTCTGCATGTATCCATGGTATCAGTCCCCCTGGCAAATTGGAAATGGCAAGCTTAGTGAGCTCTGCAGCCATGGGGTAGGCCCCTTGGGACCTGTAGGCCCTGAGTTAGCTCTGGGATTCACCTGGGCTGCCTGAGCCCCAAGGGTTCAGGTTCTAGCTAGAGAGGCTGGCTAGTTAATTATAAATCAAGCAATAACATCAATAAAACTTTGTTTAGATCAAAGTTATTTTACAATAAGTGACTATTTGTAAGAAGAGTTGTGAAGTAATGGATTCTATTTTAAGCAGTACATTATCAGAAATATTCTAACTACTTTAATAATAAAAATAAAACAAAGTATTTAGTAAAATGTATAGTTGTAAACAATAACTATAGAATAAATCACCCAAAAAATGTATAAATAAACTTATGTTCAGATGATATAATAAAATAAGTGGGATTGCATTCACCATTCTTCAAACCATCACTGTTGGAAACTTACAAGATAATGGCATAATGTATCCAATTTTTAGTGCATTTTTTAAAGAATGTTTAGATTTTTCTTGGTAAAAATTTATCTTTTGTATAAGTGGAGTATTTTAAGTTATACTTAATTTTTCATAAGTTGGGTGTTTGACTGTAGTGATTATTGATTGCTTGATGACATTGCCAACCATTTTTCTGCCTTAAAATTATATTTAAATAAAATTTTTTCTTAAAAAACTTTGGGACGCCTTATAATTTAGAAAATATTGGGCGTTCAAAATTGTTTTTAAAAATCTATTGTTAGTTAAAATTTATTTATTTTTTAAGCTGTAAATAAAATCTGAATTTCACAAACTTGTTTATAGGAACAGGCAATGAAGTTTAAGATTAAATTAGAGCTGGAGGTAACATGGTTTTAAATAATATCATAGTAGTGCGACATTTTGCAATTATTTTACATTTACTATTCAATATAATAGATAAAATGATTTTGTAAACTTAACATTTTTTCCCTATTGAATAAAACAAGTGTTAGAAATATATTATTGTTTCATGACAAAACTGAGAACTATAATTTATCATTTTGCACTATCTGCCCCCAAATCTTCTCATATAACAGATACTTAAAAACATGTCCAATACACGAGACATCATCAGAATTGGTGTTTTTCTGATAATTGATAGTAACCACCAAACAACCGGTCTGTGTGGGGACAGAGTGAAGTGTCACTTGTAGAACTTGCATATATCACCTACATTTTCCTGAACTTTATAGCAAGACTCTTTAACAGGCTTGCTGAAGAAGTCAGCAGGAAACCATTTTTAGCTTCCCCTATTTTGTTTCAACACTGAGTGTGAATTGACATAAGCAAGATTAGAACATTTTAGCAGTGATTTATCTCATGTTGGATCACTTACAACCACTTTAGGTTTGTTATCCAAAAATGTACATTATGTCATTAATGTGATTTTTTTTATTTAATTTAGGTGATATTAGTTGTATGGTTAATGGTACAGATTGCCAGTGGTTGACCTGCTAATTTCTTGGATGTCAGATGTGTACAAACTGCAGAAGCTGTTAAAAAGCTTTTACAATTGTTACCTCTGATCCTAAGGTAATTAATTATTTATATATAATTATCTTATAGTTTCTTCAAGTTATTTTTAGGTTTTTTTTTTTATTATATTCACCTCTGTTTGTTTTCTTTTTTTCATTCATGAATTAAGAGACAGCTGAATCCAATTGGATTTTATAAAAATTTTCCCTTTAATAGTTTATAGTAGTAGTTTACAATTGTTTTAAAAAGTGACAACTTTTTGGATTGGAATTAATTGCCAAAAAGAGAGAAAATTGGTTTTTTTAAAAACAAGGATTGCAAAACATACTTTTGATGAAATAATTTTATTGATCAGTGTTATAATACTAAGATACTGATTAAATGATTATTTTAGTAGATCTATAAAACATTAATGGATAATATAGTGGATTAGAATACAAAATTACAATAGATGATAAAAAAATTTATTCATGCTATAAAACAAAAAGAAAAGCTTATCTTTGATGAGAATACATTTTATTTTAGATCAGTTCATTAAAAATATATTTTAATTGTTTATTTTATTGCTTTCAGTAAGGATGGGAAACTTTTTATACTGAAGTGTATCTTGTTAATAGAACCATTACAGTCTTTGCACAGTTTTATAACTTTATTTTTAATGTTAGATAGCAAAACACTTATACATTTGAATATGAGATCTGTACTATATACTACAAAAGTTGTACACAGCAACTACACATTTCTTTCACTGATTCTAGAGATGCTGAGCAATTTGTTACAAATACTCCTTTTCTTCTCACTGAACTTTACCAAACAGTACTTTTCTTTGAAGCTTTTTTCATTTTATAATTTATTAGATGAAAATATGTATGTACGCTATTACTCTTGTAATAGTGTAAAACTATTACAAGAGTAATAGTTTAACTACGGTTTTTTAAAAAAAACGGTTTTAAAAAAAGTCAGTATAGCAATTTTTTCTTATTTTTTAACTGTTGCCATATTAAAACCAATCGTAGAAAACAGTTGTTTAATTACTTAGATGCCCAATAAAAGTTTGCTTTTAATTAAGTACACTTTCATTGAAAAAAACCTATTTATTTATGTCGTAAAAATACATCCCTTAAATTAAGTAATTCTTTAGAAATGTTTATTGTAGTGTAATCTTAAAAATTTAGAGTTTGAAGGTAGGATAAAGCAAAAAAAGAAGCCATATTTCCAGTTGAGTTAGAGGAAATTAAATGCACAACAAGGCCCTTTCTAATACACTTCGTTTTCACACAAGTATTGTGCTTTGTTATTCAAAAATATTTTGGTTGTCTATTATGATAGAGGTGGTTATTTTTAGTATTAAATGATTACTTTTTTCTGCAGAGGTAGTTGAATATTTGTAAATTTAAAAACAAAGACTAATTAAAGTTTTTAATTTATTAAATGTTGGTCTATATGATTTGTATTTGTGGGCATTAAAGAATTATCTGCGAGCCCATCTTTGATCTTGAAAAGTTGTTCTGATTATTTGAAGGAGGTTTCAAGAGATAATCCTATATTTGATGTAGGAATATATAAATATAATTAATGAAACATACCCATTTTAATATAGTTTTTAAGCCCTTTTATTAGATAGCACAATTTTAAGTTTAAAACAGTTTTTGTTTCAATATGGAAAAATCTTTTCAATTTACCTTATTCATTCACTGTCTCTCAAATACAGTAATTGTGGTAAATTTTTTTGATAGCTAATTAATGAACAGGCAGATGTTCTGTTGTTTATTGTGGCATAAAAATTTATGTAAAATTATAAAACACAATTTTTATAATCAACATGTTATAGAAATTGTGATTCACATAACCAGATTGTTTCTATAATTAGGTTGAAGTTATATTTTAACAAGATTTTTATTGAGATGCAATTATGAAAAAAATACTAGGGCAGTCCTATTTATATGTGTAGTCCTCAAGTAAAAATAAATGTTTATTTATTTTAACATAATATAGTGATGGGATCACTTTTGCCTCTTGTGATTTTTTCAAAAAAATCATCATTCTTGAGATATAAGTGAAAAATTTGTTCAGCAAAAGTAATGCATTTTTTTTACAATAATTGATGCAAACGTAATGTGAGTGATGTTAATTGAATGGTTACTATTGCAAATTGTAACTCTAGCATGTAATTATTAGCTGTAAATTTATTGATGGAAAATGTAATTTAAGCGAAGGAATATGTAATGTTGCTGATATAATCAACTTCAGCCCAGGAGTGAAACAATCTGTAATGTGTTAAAAATTTTAGTCGGTAAACAATAATAATTATAATGAACTGATATATATATATGTGCATTACATGCAGATACATTATTGTTCATTGACATTCAAATTTCTCTTTAAATAGCACGTTTTTAAAAAAAGTTAATTTGCATCTACCTATTTGCAATATCCAGCATTGCATCTAGATGAATATTATATTGAATCGTAAAGTTACAAAAAAAAGCAACAAAAAAGCGCTAAATAAATAATTATTAAAAAAACAAAAACCTAACTACTAATTGTAATTGTACACATCTATCTACAATAATTATGAAAAATGCACAAAAAATCATTTAACAAGTTTTTATTTCTTTTCTTACAGGTATTTTTTCAGGATAGAGTAACATTTTCAAAGTTGTTGGATGCCTGTTAGTCTTAACAAAGTGGAGGCCATTAAAAGTCACCATCTCATGTAGCATACATAGGCACCTGACTACAAATAAAATGTAAAAGTAATATTAAATTTCAGATCGCTGACTAATTTACTCTATCCTGAAAAAACCTACCTGAAAGAAAAGCTTGTTTAATGATTTTTTGTTTGTTTGTCATAATTATTCTCAGTAGATGAGTTCAATTATTCGTCAGATGTTTTGTTTTTAAATAATTATTAAATCATGTAAAAAATAAAACACATGTTATTTTTCCTAACATGTATTTCTGTCTATAATTCAGAATAATCTGTTCTACTGTTTAGATTATTATATTAAGAAACCATTTTTTAACAAACTGGGGATTGTAAAACTTCATTGTTTAGATTTGTGTATAGTTGGGAGGTGTCCTTTAATTGATGTTTCACAGTATATATATATATATATATACCTCACTTACCACACATGTATGTGTGTGCACACGTGCACTCATGCATAAAAACATACTCGTTCCAAGTCTAAAATATGTATTTATTTTTACTTAATTTTATTATTATTTTTTACAATAAATAAAGTAACAGACAAATATTATTACTATTACACAGAAAAATACAATCATTTTTTATATTTATATACAAAAAAATCATAAGTTTGAGAATTATTACTATTATATTACTTATGATTATGCAACAAAAACTATGACAGAATAAAACGAGATAACTTATTGATCATACTTCAATTCCAGAGTATAAACATTCAACAAATAAAACTTAACATGGTGTTTTTCACTCAAGCAGAACAGACACACATACACGCACACTATTAAATACAAAAGGTAATGTTAGAGTAAATTAAATACCAAATTTTTTTTGTAAAAATGTTAATTTTTGCAGTAAAAAAAAATAAATGTTAAATTTAACGGGAAACTTATCATTTTATATATATTTTTATTGAATGCATATAAAATAATTATCATTTTTTTAATTTATCTGTTTATTATATCTAAAACTACTGGTATTAACATCAGTATATCTAAATTAATACTAAATGATTTTATAGCTACAGTACAAATATAACAACATAAGAGAATTTTTTTAAATTTATATTAATTCTAGAAATGAACCAGAATGCCTATGTACAACATAAATATACAATATAATGATAATGCTTAAAATTTAAACAATAAATAATAAAAACTTTGAAGTCAAAAAAATAATTAAATAAATAGTTTTTGATACCTATTATATAAACATACCTATAAAAAAACAAAACAATTTAAAATGGTTTCACATGTTCTGTTTAAAAAAAAGAAGATATATTAAGGAATAGAATTTAAGTTTATTGTTACGTACAAGTAACCCCTATTTGTTCAGATCTTAAGTCCAAGTTGTATAATTATACTTTTCTGAGAATTTTATATATATATTTTTTAATAATAAAAACATATTGGTGGTACATATTTAAATATCAACTACAGTTGTATCTAAATACATAATTAAAAGAAAGAATTAAATAAAAAAATTTTTTGACTGTTAAATTAATTCATCACGGAAGCTATCAACAAAGAAGCTTGTACGTGGGAATATGAAGATGAAAATTTGTAGCACATGAAAAATGCCATGCACAGACTGGAATTCAAACACGGGACCTCCAATGAAAGGCCAAGATGGTACCACTCCACCATGGAGATCAGCAGAGTGATGTGAATTAATTTATTAAGTAATATATATTTTTTTTCTTTCTTTTGTTATGTAAATGTGTAAATGACCTTTTTAAAAAAAATATCGTGTAATGAAAATTATTGAAATTCAATTTGAATAATCTAAATTATTCAATTTTTTTATTGTTCTTAGCATAATGATAATTTATACTGCACAGCCTTTTAATTCAAAATATTTACAGTTAATTTGAATAAATTTTACTGTAATTAAAAATGATTAAAATTCAACCAAACATCTGGTCGATTAACTCTGTATAAATACTGTATACATTGCTTCTTATTGAAGTTTACTTTTCTAGGATGGTTAATTTATTAAACAGGTAAATACTGCTGACTTATTATGATATAAATTGTCAGGCTGGTGTGAATTATTACCCCTCCTATAAACTTACTGCTTTCTTTCTATTTACTACTTCATTTGACACTATATCATATTAGTTTTATTTTCATTCGTTATCTAAATAAAATTTTTTCTGTGTTAACTGAGTTCATATATTTTAAAATAATAATGAGCATTACTTTTAAATAAAGCAATACTGATAATTTTCAAAAATTACCAAAGGGAGAGATCTTAAAGATGTTGGCCTGATGGAACCATCAGGTCAACAGCCACTCATACATGGTTAATCTGCCACAGGTCAGCCTCGGTCAAATAATTTCTCCCCAGTCTAAAGGATTGGAACGCAGCAAATAATTCCATCTATAAATAAATCAAAATAAATATAACTGCCACTAAATAATTACCCGCCCAATAAAAGGAAGATGCAGCTCAAGGACTTTTATTCTGCTTCTGCGATTAGTAGGGAGATACAAATTCTCCTGCTATCCTTGTGTTTCGTTCTGTTTCGTATGTTAGTTTACTGGATCTGTACCACTTTGAAAATTTGGGTGAGAAGCAAATTGTGGAAAAAAAGAGTAAAAATATTGAAATTGTTCATTACTTGTTAAAATGGTTTAAGGAGCATATTAGAAAAGTTTTTCATATATATATATATATAATATATATAAATTAAAAAAAGTCCATGCTTCTATTTTAATAAAGTTAATTTTATTTAGCCATTATGTTTCCATTAGCTGACTAAGAATACTTTAAACTAATAAAATATCAATAAATTTATTAACTTTTTTTTACAATATTTTGTTCATTGAGGTATTGTAACGTATATATATATATATCTGTGGATAGTTTTTGGATTATATATGTAATCTAGTTATATCTAATCTAGTGATATATATACTAGATTCACAAATTGTTTTATCCATTTATCCAGATAAATAGGGGTTCCTATATAATAATTCCTGATTTGATAAAATAATTGTTCGTTATTATTTGTTTTGTAAGTATTTATATTTATACATGCATAATCTGTGATGTTCAAGGTGGTACATATTAATTCATTTTTGTAAATAAATTTGTTTCTAGACTATCTCTTTTCAAAATTAAAAAAGAAATAGGAATAAATTTATCAACAGATATTTTTAAAAAATGCCTTAATTTTTATTTTACAGAAAGGAAAAATATTATGGCCCCTTTATTCATTTATATAAATAATTGTATTATTAATTAAGCTAGGTTCTGACCTGACCTAACCTAACCTAATATGTTGACGTTAATGTTTTGTTGGCGATATGTTTATTATAGGAACAATATGGCAAGATATGGCCTGTATTAAGAAACTTATTTTTATACAGGGAAAAATTTAGAGTAAAATCACTTCCTGTATTTACTGTAGCACAGAATTTTTTTCATATATTTATTTTCCCCCTAATTAAAATAATACAGTATTTATAAAAATAATAATTACTTACTATGATTAATTATTATTTAAACCTAAATTGTCACAGTGACTCTTTAGCTTCTTTATTAATAAAAGCTCTATTTTTCAGGCTGTCTCGTGAATTCGTCGTATAACTTGATTCCATAGCTTTATCTGGTTGTTGGTATGCTTGTGTAATTTTTCCATTTGCTGATCCGTTTGTGATTGCTGATCCATTTGATAATGCATCATCATCTTTCTTTGATGTACCTGGTTGAAGCTGAAAAAAAAAACATTTATGACTTTCAGTGGATTTAAAAAGGTTTTTTCTATGTCTATCAGCTTTTGCAACGATAACTCTAATTTTGGATAGTTTTTGGATTAAGATCAATAATGTATACTGAATCTAAACCAAATGTTTATCAATAAATAGTGTGATTTTTTATAACTAAATTGGTTGGCTGACCAGTACACCATTGTTTAGGTGTAATTCAAAATTGTACTTCCTAATTTAACTTCGGTTGATTCACTGATGTTAGTCATAGTTGACAACCCCCACTACAATATTGAGAACCTGCACATGAACATTTTCATAAATTTCAATCCATAATAAAAAAATTTATTCACATCAGGCCTGGTGTACAAAGTCCTCTACTAACTGTACAGGCCCACATAGACTTCTTTGGGATGTTTGGTGTATCCTCTATTCAATACTGTCAGTAAACACCATGTGCTGTTGGTCTTAAAGGTACATAAAAATATTATCAGACATTAAACAGTCCTCAAAGTTTGGTTGGGAAATAGAAAGGTTGATAAAAAAAAATAATAAAAATATACAACCAGTTAGAAATGTTTTGATACCATTGAATCAAATAGAGCCTATTGAATATTTTAAATGGACAGCAGTATTTATCTTTTTGTAACTATAAATTGATAAACATGTTAGTTGATTTATGAAGTAGCCTTATGAAAAGAAGGGACCCCCAAAAGAAGGGAGAGAAGCAAAAATCAAGCCTGGATTACAATTTTAACTAAAATATCTCATTATTTGTTTTTATCAGCAAAAATGAGCCAGAAAAAACAATTTGCACATTTTTTCTAATAAAATTTCAGAATAAAATAACAGACTGCTAAATTTTTTTTATAAATATCTGCAATTATTATAATGAATCAGCTATAAGAAAGCAGTGAAATTTCATACATCCATTACAGATATAACTTAAAAGATAAAAGAATGTATATATTTTATATAAATATCAAAAATGTATAATTCCTAGAAGTATTTTAATTTGAAGGCTGAAAATTTCACTTTATATTCAACATCTCATTGTTACTCTTAAAAAATTTTGTTTCTATCTTTGTAGTTGTGCTTTTTCTGAATCCAGACTGTTCTCCATCTATGTCTAGTTCTTCATCTAATTTTCTAGTTGCAGCTATGCAACCAGAATATTTTAGGAGGTAGATGTCTATTAACCATGATTAATAATAATAATTATTTTAGTATAATAATTTTTAAAGTATAAATTGAACTTATTTCAAATATGATTCAAAATAGGTTGAATTTCTAATTTGAAATTTCAATTTTTTGTACCATTTAAATTATATACTTAGGTTTATAAAATCTAAAATGTTTTTGTGATTTAATGCCAGTATGATAATAAGTTTGTAGTTTTTGCATTTTTTTTCTCATACACTGTCTGATATTTTTTTCTGCAAAAACAATGCAAACGAACACAAATAATAATAATAAAAATTATTATTTTATTGAGGGTAAGATCATTTTATTGTTCTAAAAAAAAAAAATGAATTGGAAAGAAATTTTTTTCAGTTTTGATTTTTTTTTAGATCAGATATGAACGAGGTAAGTCTTAGATTCTGAATTTCTTTCAGTAAAACTAAAAAAATTGTCTCTAATCTTCCTGGAATATGACAAACCTGCGAACATGATAATGAAATATGTAAGCCTGAGCATCAAATTGTTGGAATTAAATTGTGTTTTATACCAAAAGTAGATTTTACACTGTATCTGTTCTGTAACTGATTGATGATAGTAATTATATTACTTCATTCTCATAATATTTACATTCATTTTTAAATATTTATCTTTTTGAAAAAGCAAATGTTTAATAATATTCTTTATAGTTTTGTGGGGGTGTTTGGATCCCCCAGAATCTCAGTCAGGCTATATAGAAGTTCAATATTTTGAATGTTTGTGATGACTAAATAATAGTGTAATAATTTAACATTTATTTATTCCTGTTTTCTTTAGGGGTTGCAAATTGAAATCTAAGGTCATTTCTCTAGTTTCCTATAATTTTCATACAATTTTTTACAGACTATTTGATTGCAATTCACTTTGTTTTACTTTTAAAGCACTTTGGTTCATACATAATGAAAATGACAAGTAACTGAATTATTTCTAAAAAAAAAGAAGTTTACAAAGTAATGCATGCAATATGGACTACCACTGTGATAGAAAATATCCTCTGACAGCTTATGAAAATCAATTTTAAAATTAAACATGTATAACTAAGAAATAATTAAAATAAACTTACTTTTTTGTTTCCTTTTTTGTAAGCTTGATTGTAGAAATCAGAGAATAGGAAGTAAAACATAATGGCATGTAAACCTATCCACCAAACAAATGCTTTTGGATAGTCGCATTCGATAAAGAGAAGCTGGAATGCATGAACCATGACAAGAACAAATTGGACCTAAACAAATAAATAAAGGAATTAAAATTGACGATATTAAAAATTTCTACATAGTAATTTATATTTCATAATATCTATGCTATAAATGACAAAAACTAATTTCTTTCTGAAAAATGAAAGTAATTTCATTTAAGTCTTTTTTTAATTTTTTAATAAGCTGAAACAAATAATTAGTGCACTAATCACACTTTTAATCACGCATTAAAAGTCATTCATAATGGTATATTGTACTCTTTTTTCTTCTTGGTAGTGTCTTGACTTTTTTCATCTGGAGGTCCCAGGTTTGAATCCCGGTCAGGCATAGCATTTTCACACACGCTACAAATCATTCATCTCATCCTTTAAAGCAATACCTAATGGTAGTCCCGGAGGTTAAACAAAAAAAAAGTGCCATTGACTGTTAAGGATTTTCAGTAACTTATTCACTAATCCTAATCCAGTAAATAAACACAGATTGAGTCTTTCGTTGATAAACGTCTTTTATATTGCTCATTTATGCTTCTTTTATGTCAAATTCAGGCAACAAAGTACTCTTTTTTAAAGTCTTAATGTGAAAATCTTCTTAAAATTACCAAAAGCAAACCACTGAAGCTGTTTGACTCAATTTAAGTTAAATTTTACTGAAAAATTAATTTTTCTTAAATTTCTATCACAAATTTTATTTGTTTTTTTAAGTCTGCTTATTTCAACAGTTTTCAGTTTTTTTGAGGGGGAGGGATTAGGAAGCATGATTTTACAAACATAAATAGCACTTTGATTATTATTATACCTGTTGTAGAATCATAATAATACAATTAGGTTATTAGGAACTAGGTCGTTTAAACTGATTCAAGGTACAGTAGCCCTTCAAGGCATGGATATTCAATATCATGTTTTAGGGCAACCAAATGGGTGGTTGTGGGAGAAATGACAGTAAATCCAATACCTGTTGTACAGCCTGTGAACAGAAAAACTATCTGTGGCATCATAAAACAGATATGCATCGGCTGCTCAGGACCTGACATCCTCAGTATGAATAATGTTGCAAGGTCAGACATGCATCCACAGAACTGATAATGGAGAATAAGGGATTAAGAATAAAGAAAAGGAGTTGAAGGCAAGAAAAGATGATCATCCAACAACTTAATCGTCATTGCATTAAAAAATTACAAATTGCATTAAAAGATTGTTTTTTTTTTTTGAAAATAATATATATATATATATATATAAATATATATAAACCAATACTAGCTTAGACCATCAATCAACCATCAACTGGTGACATTTTTGGTAATAAGATTCATTCATCTAGTATTATGTTAGAGTGGGGTAATTTAGACTTGTTTTGCTCATGACCTTCTTCCTATATATATATATATATATATATATATATATATATATATTGTAACAAGACTGCTATAATGAAGCTTAGTAACGGATTCCTGCCCAGAAAGTAGTAGAAAATATAATAATGGGAGGAATCCAACAGGGAACTAAAAGGAATCCTTTAACAATTAACAAGGTCTGTTTAACAATTGTTCTTTGTAATACTGTCCGCTGACAAACCTCAACACATGTTGTTCAGTGAGAAGAATTACTAAACCAGGGTAGGAATTTATGGAAAAATGAAAGGACTCTGGCGATCATTCTCACGCTTCAACTTCGGTCTGGTTCTGTAGGTCAAGAGGGTAGGAGTGTAAATACACCAGGAAAGATGAGTTAAGTTTAGTTTTGAAGTAGCAAGTATAAGCATGTATGTTCGATGCGATTACAAGACAGTGTTATCTGTCAATGTGTAGTACTGCACTGTGCAGGGTGTGTTTGATGTGATGTCACAAGCATTCCAGTACATGGACAATACATGAATTCAGGAAGTTGTTTGGTGTTACCAATAGCCAAGTAATGAAAGGGATCAGATATTAAATTCATTCATAAACTATAGGGTAGTTTTAGTTGCAGTGGAAGTACTTTAGTCTAATCTTATTTTCATAGTAATACAATACCAGTTGTTAAAGGTGTAAATATTAGCAGTCATTATAATGTCATTTGTCAATTGAACGGAATTCTGGTTTATATGATTAACTACCTGTAAATCAATCCTGACCTTACTTTAAATTCTATTTTGTATGTAATAATTGTTTATTATTATTAATATTGTTATTGATGTTCATTATTATTGTAGTCACTATTATAATTGTCACGGTTGTCATTGACTTAATTATTGTTATTCACAGTTATTATTATTGATTTGTCTTATTTTACTTATGTTATTAAAGTAATAAATTGTAATTATATAAACATTTTCAATTGTTAACCTCTCAATATCCTGATCGAACCATGAACATGCAACAATATATACTTCATTCATCTCATGTCTACAAAGTAGGCAACTGTTGATATAAATATTACTCTAGTTCTTTCTTTTGGAATTTTAAATGATAATTTTATAGTAGATATTTTTATGAATAATAGCCACTAAGAATTATAGTTGCTTGCACTGAAATTGCAATTGGTGTCATTAAACTTTAATGGCCTATATGTTGCTTCATCACAATTTATTAAATGCAACTTTGATCAGTTGAATTTTATCTTCACATCCTTCAATTTTCAGGATGTCGCTTGATGATATCACCACATAAGCTTGAAACTTGTGCATGGGATATGGAAATGTGGCACATGAAAAATGCCGTGTCTGACCGGCATTCAAACCCAGGACCTCCAGATGAAAGGCAGAGACGCTAACATTCGCTCCATGGAGGCCGTATGATATTTCATGAAATATTTCAGATATAATGGAGCCATCTGAACATTAGGAATGCAGTTTTTATTGTTTTAGTCAGAACTTAACATAAATTTAAATTCACATAAAAAATATTTCTTCTTCTTTCGTTACGGCCACCTAAGGACCATGTAACAATTTAATTTCCTTCTTTGTTGTTTCCTTATCTTCCAGTGCTCTTTTATCTTTTTGCTATATGTTTTTTCCTTTCCTCAGACCACTTTGATCCAGTTCTCTTCTCTTTACCACCTTGGAATCCTATTTTTTGCACTTTCCTAGAAATGCATCTTTTTCTGTTACTTCATCCTCTTTTATATTGTTTATTTCTAGATTTGTTTTGATTTTTTGGATCCAGCTTGTTGTTAACTTTTCCCAAGGATACTTGAAAATTTTTTTCATTAACAATAGTCATTCATTCTACACAAGTACTCAAAGAAAATTATAAATAAAAGTACTTCATTTAATCAAATATACAAGACATTATTACTGTTTAAAAATCTGATATATTTTTGCTCTATGATTTCATTGTGTTATATAATATGGTTAAATGATTTGTATTTATGGTTAATGATTTAAGTATTACAGTGACTCACCATCTGGAGTGCAGTTAAATATCTCTTCCACCATAGGTATTTCTGTACTTCAGGTCCAAGAGCCGCCAACAAGTAATAAGTATACATAACAATGTGAACAAATGTGTTCAACATACCAAAGAATGTGCTGTGGCCACCTATAGAAACATAATAGTTATAAATAATACATTTAAAAAATAGATGAAAAACAAAATTATCAGAATGAAATACTAGCTAGATCTTACAAAAGATAAAAGATCCAAAAAAGATACAAAAAATAAAAAAAAGATACAAAATAAATAAATAAATAAATAAATAATAAAAGATACAAAAAATAAAAGATAAAGGATAAAAGATAAAGATCTGATAATGTAAAGTGGAATAAAATGTCTATAATTTAAAAAAATTAGCATTGAAATATAAAAGAAAAGAAGTATTATTGATAATTTGTACAAGAATCCAATAGGTGTAATAAGAATAGAAAAAAATAAGCTTAAGTACAGAGAGACAAGGTTGCGGCATACAGAGATGAGATAAAATTAAATTTTAAGAAAATTGAACTTGGAAATAAAATAAAATTTGTAAATCTTGGGACAGACCTTTTTTGGAGAAAAATTTACTTTGTTTCAGAATTGTTGATGGTTTTATTTAAAAAATAAATTTAACAACAATTCAATTTCTAAGTACAGTTGTTTCTACATTTTTAGAAATTGATTGAATAATTTTATTTCTGGCAAAATAATTTACAACAAGCTAAATACTATTTTATAAAATTTTAAACTAGTAATTTGAATTTATATCCTAAAGGGATATTTACATTAATATATTTTCGATGCAAGCTTTTTAATGCAGGCTTTGGCATGGGGAGTCAACTGAGAAAAAAATGAGTGTCAAGAAAAAGTCATGCACTTTGATGTAATACAGGTGTGATGCAATATAGCTCACCATATAATATAGAAAAACATGCTTCAACGCGTGTTAATAATCTTAATAATGATTAAACTTCAGTTTTATATTTAATTTTTTCTGTTTTATGTAAATAAATATTTTTTATAATATTTGTATTTCATTGTTAGTTCATATTCTTATTAATAAAAAATTGTATCATTTGGGTATATTCCCAATGAACATTTCCCATAGTCAGCTGTGGGAAAAGGAAATGAAATGTTTAACATTTGATATCACATATTGTTTTTTTAACCATGTGTATTTATTTTTATCCATGTGTATTAGGTAAATTTTTTAATATGTACATATTTTTATAAATCAGTCGACAGATTTAGACAATTAATTGTGATTAATGACTGATTATAATGTTTTGATTCATATACAAATTTTTTTCTTTAAATTTAAACCTCCTTAATCAATATTTTTATGCTTTATTATTAACTCCCTCAAGAAAGTCTTGGTGTATACTAGTCTGCAGTCTCAACTAAATGTGTCATTGAGTATACATTATTCCACTATACCAATAATTATAACATTGTAGTTACAACATAAGGTTACACTTTGGTTTATAATTAAATTTTGCACTCATTAAAATGCAGAATAGATAAAGATGTAATTCAAAAGTAGTAAATCAGATTAAGGCTATCACTAGATGATAGATAACTAAATATTTTGATAAATGCTAAATTTAGATCAAAAAATAATTTAATATCATCAATGATAAGAAGCATTTTTTAATGTGTTCCTAAAATCTCACTTAATGTGTCTTAAAAGAAAATAGAATTTAAAAAAAATTATTTTCTAAAGAAAAAAAAGAAAAACCTACTTATCAAATAGTAAACAATTCATTTTCATTTCTTTAAATTTAAACTTTCAAAATCCCATTCCAAAAAAAAAAATTAATTTAATGTTAAAAACATTAAGATTGAAGGACAGACTATTTTTTCTATTTTAATTGGTTTTGCCCATTTAAAATTGAATTTTATATCAAATCTTTTAGTTTAATTTAAATATGAATAAGTCTGCAAAAAATACTTTTTGTAAGAAAAAAATTTTATTTGTTAGAAATATGAAATACCAGTCACGATAAAAAAACATTATGAGACTACTGTGAATTAAGTAAGGCTGTCTACATTCAAGAAAATATAAATATTATTTTTTACCCCCTCCCTCAATCATTACATATACTGTCATAAAAAATATAAAATCAAATGAGTTTTTTACAGATTGTTTTTAAATTAAATTTTTTAATTTAATATGAATTTGAAGTTTTTTATGACAATATTTTAAAGATCAGAATGCAAGTAAAGTACCAGGATAGAAGATTTTGGAATGTTTGCGTCACTATAATAAATAAAGAGACAAACAGTGAAATAATAACAGTGACATAATAATAGTCACTAAAATAATAGTGACATAATTATTAAGTGCACTTAATGATTCAATATTAAGTGCAGATGATGAAACACAGAAATAAATATATCTTCAAATTTTCTATTTAGACAGACCATATAAAATTTTTCATTTAAAAAATCTCCTACAGTTAATTGAAAGTAATCTACTTTAGTGCTACCAGAGGAATTTCAATTATAAAATAAAAAAAGGAACATTAAAATTAGTGGTGTACATACTTGAAAAATAAGAAATTTTATAACATTTATAAGTTGTGATATATGCTTATTTTGGATTGATATCTGATATTGATATTTATATCTGATATTATACTGATCTGATATCTGATGTGATATTTGATCACACTAGGGAAAATAAACACAAAAATGTATAAATATAAAATTATAAGAAATCAATAGCAATTAATTTAAATTCCATAATCCTCAAGAAAATAACTTAAAAAAAGGGACCAATGAAATCATAAACTAATAAACAAGTAAAATTTAACACAAGAATTGGATTAATGAAATATGAGGTTAAGTCAATTATTATCCGCAGTTTAGTTATATTTTTGTTAATGTTGGTAGTACTGTCGTGTTGCATAGAAGACGTATGCGTGGTTTAATTGTTGTTATGTCTGTGCAAGTTTGATGCTGCTAGGTTAGTTCCATTATTGCTGCCCTGCCATTAACCATGGCTGCTCCGCTTTCTGTTTGCACAAAAGAAGAGCAACATTCAGTGATCTGTTTTTTGTGGTCGGAAGGTGTATCACGGGCCGAAATTCATCAAAGACTTTAAGTACAGTACGAGAACAGTGTGTTGCTACAATGGAGTGTCTACAAATTTATTGAAAAATTCAAAATGGTTGCACAAGTGTTACACACGATGAAGGAGCTGGACGACTTTACTGCCACAAATGAGGAAAACATTGAGTGTGCAAGTGACATGGTTTTCTTAGACAGACAAGTAACTATTGATGAAGTGGCACATCATCTGCAAATTAGTCACACTTCTGCCTACTACGGTTCTGTTGTTCCACACATATAGTTGGGTTTCATAAAGTGTGCAAGATGGATCCCAAAACAACTCACACAGTTGCATAAACAAATGCGCTTGGACATCTGTCAAAAACATTTGGATCACTATGGTAACGAACAGGACATCTTCTTAGACTGAATCATCACTGGTGATGAAACATGGATCCATCATTACGAGCCAGAGAGTAAACGACAGAGTATGGAATGGAAACATCCAAATTTGCCCGGCAAAAAAAAGTGAAGACCCGACCGTTCGCAGGAAAACTGATGCTTACAGTTTTTTGGGACTCACAAGGCTCAGTACTGGAACATTATGAGAAAAGGGGCACGACAATAAACAGTGTGCATTACAGTGAGATGCTTAGTGCCAAGCTGAAGTCTGCAATTCGAAGCAAATGCCGAGGACTGCTGTCGAAAGGTGTTGTGTTGTTGCACAACAATGCCTGTCCACATACTACTGCCCACACTGCTGAAACGCTCCAGAAACTCAACTTTGAACTACTGGCTCATCCTCTGTATAGTCCTGATCTTGCCCCTTCTGAGTACCACTTGTTTGGTTCACTCAAAGAGGCATTAAGGAGCCATCAATTTACCTTGGATGAAACAGTGAAAGAAGCAGTGCATTCCTGGCTCACAGCTGCTCAACTGAAAACCTTTTTTTATGAGGGGATCAGGAAGCTTGTGCAACAATGGACCAAGTGCGTTGAAATGCAAGGGGACTATATTGAAAAATGAAGTACATGTAAGTTTCCTATTTATACTGTAATAAAATGTATAACTACATTGTGGATAAAAATTGACTTACCCTTGTAATACATTAAATTTAGATTTAAAAATATGTAAATATATTCAAACTATGGTACCAAAAACATCCACCACAGATGTAATAGCAGGTGAGTGGTTCATTTTATATCAATGATTGAGATGATTTACATTATATGCTTTAATTACAATATTTTAAATTATGTTTTAATTAAATTTTATATAATGTACATTCTGATTAAGCAGAATTCTTTATAAAGTACTAAACATGGAGGAAAGAAACTGCAGGAATAAGTGGAAAAAAATTAATTTTATAATTAATTAATTATAGATTTAGTTATAGAATGAAATGCTTAAGGGAGAAATTATAAGAAAAACAAAGATTAAAATATATAGAAGAGATAATATATTGAAATTAGAAGACTAGTAGTGGGTGACGGAAAGAGATTGAGAAGTGCACAAAATCGATTAGATTAATGTGACCAAAATATGATCTTACAAATTAATATATTTTCTAATATATAAAAAAGATTACATGACTGCATCTACAGAAAATTCCAAATAAAAATTCTAAGACACCTTGAACTATGTACCAAATTAATAAACATGATTACCCTAAATCAAAGGTAAAATTCAGAGGCGAGCTCTTGGAACCATTTGAGATGAAAACAGGACTGTGTCAAGGCAATGGGTTCTCGCTGCTATTATTCAACTGCGGTGTAGAAATGGTAATTAGGGAATGGCTCAAAAAATGCCCCAAAAAGTAAAAATAGGCCGAAAGATCAAAACAAACTGTCTTGGTTTTGCCAATGACTCGGCACTGCTAGTAAATGAAATCGACGAAGCTAAATCACTGATATTAGAACTTCAAAATATTGCAAATAAAATTGGCCCCAAAATATCATTCGAAAATATAGAACAAAAACACTCGCAAGAAAAAACTTACAACACAAAACATTTTCAACACTAGAAAGGGCCCAAAGATTGGAAGGTATGAAAAAGTACTGGAAGGACTTCAAGGCCCAAACAGTCCCATCAAAGAGATAATGGACTGACTAAAGTGATCCTATGCAGTCATAAAGATAATGATGATAATAGTAAAAACGATTACAAAAATACTCATAATTATTTCTCTTTTTTTTCTTTTCTTAATATATTTACTACAAACTTAACATTTACTGCAACTTAACATTTTTTAGTGCAAAACATTTTGAATTACAATGGTATCTAGCATTAGGGACACTAGCTCTCTCTCTCTTTTCTGTTTAGCCTCCGGAACCATCATAAGGTATTACTTCAGAAGATGAATAAAAATACTTCAGGATACATGTGAATAAAAATGAAGTGTAGTCTTGTACAGTCTCAGTTTGACTATTACTGAGGTGTGTGGTTAATTGAAACCAACCACCAAAAAACACTGGTATCCATGATCTAGTATTCAAATCCGTATGAAAGTCAAAGCCAAAGCCTTTACTAGGATTTGAACCTTAAAACTCTCAACTTCAAAATCAGCTGATTTGCTATGATGAGTCTAACCACTAGACCAATCTGATGGGCAGGGACACTAGCTGCAGTTTGGTTCCAATTACAACTATTATAGGTTATTTTTTTCAATTTTTTTTTTTCTTAAGTTATGCTTTTTTCCAAACAACTATTATGACTACTTTTTCTTGTTTATTAGGCCTCAGTGACATATATTCAGGATGCAAAGTATATTCGATTTAAACTTTTTAAATGTGTCCTATCAGTATACTCCATGTGGTACTTTTATGAATTTCAATATTTCATAATGTTCTGTTAAGATTCTGTTGTTTTTTTAGGTGTATGCAGAGAATCTAAGTTGGTTTTACTTTTATTATAACTTTTTCTATGAGATAATATGAAAATACCGACTAATACAGTGTTTTGGTCAATACATCAAACATTTATCCTATTTGTCCAGTCTAATAATTTAAAGTGAGTAGTTTATACATTCTTAAATGCCTTCTATTGAGTAGAAGCAATATACATAATGTATTGTTTTTTTATAGAAGGAGATTGGTTTACATTATCTATCCCAACCTTCCTTGTGGTTGTAACACACATAAAGAACTGACATATAAGAGGTTGGAATTACTTTCTCCATTTGCCAGACTCTTTGGTAAACAAAATGAATATGTCACTTGTATAGCACAAAATATTCTGCATCTCAGTGGGTTTTTCATAACAATGTACAATGGTAATGAGAAACCACTTCAAGAAAAGGTAATGTAAAAAATTAAGAGATATATTTATACACATTTACACAGAGTTCTAAGGTATAAGGTAAAAGTACAAAGTGTAAAAGATAAAAATTTCTAGATGAAAATCATTAGGTGTAACAAAACTAAATAAAGAATGCAAAATCGATTGTAATTGGAACTAAGGTAAAAAATAAAAGTTAGACAAAGGAGATGCTTGGGTAAAGTAAAGGCAGAAAATATTAATGTTTCATTATAAAATTGTTTTATAAATATTTGTACTACACCATTTTGTTTTGCTATTAGTAATAACAATTTCTGAAAAAAAATTTTCTTAATTATTCTAAAATAATTAATAAAAATTATATTAGTTGTATAATTAATCAATTAATTGGTACCTGGAGTGAATTTAACACCAAACCATGTGCTGATAGGCATAACACCATGGTGAATTACATGAAGTCGTGATACTTGTTCATTTTTCTTTCTCATAACAAAGAATATCTGTAAAAAGAGTAATTTATTAATGTGTAAGAAGGTGATATTTGTGTATGAAAATTATTAAAACTGAAACATTATTAAAAAAAAATGTAATAATGTTATACAATTTTTTTTAAACAACTTTTTTTTGTTGAACAACTTTGAAGCTTATAAATGGTATTATGGTATGAATATCATTATTTTATTTTATTAAAAATAATAAAATATGATATTATTGTCAATTGCACGTTTTTATAATTTCCATACAACATGTAGTTTTAAGTTTTTATCAACTGTTGATGAAGCTTTTTTTCCAAGTACATTAAACTAAATAAAAATTAACTAAAAAGACTACAGGATTTATATGCAAGTACAAAGTTGTATAATTTACCAATTTTACTGGTGTACCTATTGATGTATCAGTGTATCTATACCTAGTCTCTTTTTGGGCATTGCTTCTCAGCAGCTTACTCTTTCCCAATGAAACCCATATACTGGTTAAAAAAATCTGGTGTTTTAAATATATGCAAGAGGTATCACTTCTTCATTATGAATTATAATCTACAGTTGTTTGTCTTGTTTGAATGCTACTTTAATAAATAAAATTAATAATAACCAAAATTAAATTTTCATAAAGATTTATTAAACCAAGTTTATATAAAAATGTATTTGATAAATTTGACATTTTTTAGGTTCTTATTCGTATTCTGTTGATGGAAGAGGACATTCATATGCTTGTAACACTGGCTTACATTATAATTATGTTAAAATGTAAGTAAAATATTTATTACTATTCGGTCAGAGCTTGCTTCACTTGTCTTTCCCATCTAGCCAGGTCCTAGTATGACCCCACTGTGTTCATTATCCTCCTGTTTGTGAGAATAATATTGATAAATAACGATTAAAGACTGTTCAATTTATAAAACCTGTCATGTATTGTAATTTCTTCAGAGCAACAGTTTGGTCAGCACAGGACTTGAAACTTTGAGTGATCTGAAAAATGCAGGTTTCAGAATAGTTGGCTCAGTTTTAAGAATAGCTGGTTACTTGACCTTTGTACAGATAAAAAGGTATTTTACAAGGTTCTTAGCATTACCAGACAAACATCACAAGAAGATGACTGCACTTTGTTTTTCATTTTTTATTTTATGTTCTTTAGTCAAGTAACAGAAGCAGATACGACCAGTCATGTCGCACACACAATCGTGACTTGATGTTATTGGTTGAATTCAGTTATCAAAACAACAAAGAGACCTTTATTGTACAAAATTTAATTTCAAATACTATGTAACTATAGACTGTTCCCAAAGGAGACTGTGGAGCAAGTAACATATAGTCGCCCGTTTGAGAAGTACTGACTCTCCAAGTGGAGATCAGCCATGCCGAATGTTCAATTTCATGTTCTCCTTATTAGTGGTAAATAAACTATCTAACTTTTCTTCTTACTTATGTAAAGCATATAAATTTGTTACTCAAGTTGATGAGTTCAACAGCTGTTTTATGATACATTTTTTCTTTCTAATTGTATTGTTAGTCTAATGCAATCAAAGAATAACAGACTCAGACACACAATAGATTTATATATAATCAGATCAGATTAATAATTAAAACAAAGTATTAAAACATATGCTTTCTGATGGCAGATTCTCTGTAGCAGATTTTCAGACTACTGCGACCTCGACAAATATAAAACAATAATTAAAAAAAGTTGTTATTTACTATTTTTTTTGTTATATAGTTTAGGCACTCATTGGAGTAATTCTAATCAATATTGGGAAGATTATTTCTGGGAATTTATCATCTTTGCCCAATACTCTTTCATTCTTTTAGAATTCTGGAATCTCTGTTCACGTGTGATATAATTTCTTTGTTTTGGAATTTTGATTTTTAATTGTGTTTTCTTGTTTTTAAGATAATTTTTTCTTCCCTGTTCAAAATCTGTTTATTATCATAAAAATTTGTTTATCTATTTATTATGTACTTTATTTTCATTTAATTTTAATATTTTTTGGAAACCTTTTTAAATCATTTAAAATTTTGAAATCATAGTTGTGATAAAAGAATTTGTTATATTATTTATGAAAAATTTGAATATTTAAATTTTATGAAATAACTATTTCTTAAACTTTATCTTCTATTTGTTTAATTCATTCTAGAATTGGTTTTACATAAAAAAAATTGGGCAAGATTTATTCTTTAAATGATTCTTTATTTTAGGAGTATAAAAATCATTTATCATTCTCCTTCCTTCTTCTGCAATTTCCCTAATATTATTCTTTATCACTTCTTCCTTGATAGGTAACATAGAAACTGTGTTAGTTGCTAGTGTTTTTCTCTTTGTATTATTTAATGGCTGGTAAAGTCCAGTTGCTGATAGGGACGCTGTTTCTTTACTGAAATTCAGGGGTAGTGCCTCTGCCTATGGGAATGTCTGGATAATTTTCCTATAAAGGGTACATGTTAAAGTTAAATTAATGGTTGAGATTTCAATCATATAAACTTTTTAAATCTAAAAAAAAATTTGTAATTAGTAATACTCAAAAAATTGAAACTTTTAAATTTATCATATGAATGATAATAATCTTTCAAACAGTCTATAATTTTTTGGTTTAGTTAAAACATTAACTAATAAATAAATACTTTTTCCTTAACAAATAATTAAACGTAGAACACAGTAGCTTTTCAGTCTATTAAGAAATACTATTCTTCATCCAGAATTAAATTTGTAACCTTCTGGATGTAAGACCGGAACATTACCCATTCTGCGATAGGGTTTAAATCAGTTACATCTTGTACCATACGAACAATCCATTACTTACTTTATTCTGTTTTACTTTCACAAAACGTAAATTAATTAAAATTTCTATAAATTTTTTTACGTAGTAAAATATAAAAATGATAGAAATTTGATATTAAATTTATAGTAATATTTACACTAAATTTTTAGTAATTTGATATAGTAACACAAAAATAAATGATATTGTATTATAATTTTTAGTATGATTATGTTTTATGTTTTTTTTTGAAACTAGTTGTTCTTGTAAAAAGGAGGATTACCGACATATATGTTTAACATACATTTATATAAAATACTGGGTTAAAAAATTAATAATAAAACTTACTGTATCAAAAAATTCTGTAAACTTTGAGAAATAATACCACCAACATCCAGCAGCAGTCTGAAAAAAAGAAAAATTGAAATTAATAAATTTAAAATTCAGATAAATAAAATGGAATCTCTTAAATGATTTATCTGTGTTTTGTTTGTTATTTAGTAGTAATAATTGATTTCACTGAAATCATTTCTTTTTATTATTACTGACCAACAAGGTTTATTTTAGATACCTTTGTATCAGTAAATTTGTGTAAAAGTTTTACAATTATTATAACGATTCTGGGGTATATAAAGCTTCTGAGATATTATACAGTTGAGATTGATTACATGCCAGTATTTACATGTATGTCAAAGGTACGGAGAGATAAAAAGAAGAAATATAAGCAGAATGCAGCCTTACAAAAAGGAATTTCTGAAGAATAACTAGAAAAAGGAATAAGTAGTAAAAGGCCTAGTAAATTTCTCAAAAAGGTTAAATGAGAAGGAAATGAAAAGATAAAAAATTTGGTAAAAGATGAACTGTTATAATATAAGTACAGTGATCAAAAATGAGATGGTATGGAAGTATAAAGAAAATAGAGGAAGTATGAAGTAAAAACTGAGGAGGAAAGATATGGGTGTGTGTGTGTATATATATATATATATATATATATACACATATCTACGAACGAAGAATATTCGTTCGGATATTCCGTTCTAACATGTCGAGGTGTGTTCAGCGTATTCTCGATGGGAGTGCCCTATCGACCGAAGTTCCAGTCTCGCTCATCGATGAGATGTTTGGGTACTGGACCGATGTATGTGGTCACTACGACTTCTAAACCTGTTCCTATGAAGCGCCGTTTCCCGATGCGTTCATCTTTGAAGTCTGAGTGGGGCCCTGTCATGTGCGAGGAAGTCGTAGCTGAGCGTGTTCCACTCAGCTCGGCGCCTGGCCCTGACGGTGGCTCGCTTTTTGCAAGCTGTTCCCGTTATTCTTGTGGCGCTTTTCTTTAATATTGTTCTGTTTCTTGGCGGCTTTCCAGTGTCTATGCTGGCTAGTTGCACTGTTTTTTCCCCCAAGAAAGGGAACGCTGATCGGCCACAGGACTTTCGTCCGATTTCGTCTCTTCTGTTGTAGTCCGGCATCTTCATAAGATCCTTGCTCGTCGCTTCCATGTTTCCCGTTTGGGTGATCCGCGTAGTTTCGACAACGGCTGTGCGGAGATTACCTCTATTCTTTTCGTTGGTATCCATAATGCTCGCTCTTCGCTTTCGCCTTTGCACGTCGCGTCTCTCGATGTTGCAAAGGCTTTTGATTCAGTCTAACATGAAGCAATCGATTTTCCCTTGAGGTCTTTGGGTCTTCTCTCCTCTTTAGTTGACAATATCTCAACCGTTTATATACCTCCTTCCACTACCTTTTCGCTTCATGGTAAATTTTCACCGCTTGTCCGCGTTTCGCTTAGTGTCCCTGCCGGACACTAAGCGAAACGCGGAAAGGATCCCGCGAAAAGGATCCTTTTTCGGCACTTCTATCTTCCTGCGTTATTGACCTGGTTCTTAGAAAGCTCTTGGAAGAGGTATTTGTTGAGGTTCTGTACAGTCGGTTATCGGCGATGGCATATGCTGACGATGTGCTGCTGTTCGGCCCCACAGTTTGGGGCTTGCAGTCGTCTTTCGATGTATTTGAGCGTGCTGCAGCGCGGTTCGGTCTTGTATTGAACGTTGGGAAGTGCTCTGCGTTTTCTACCGTTCCACATGGTAAGTACAAGGGACCTTGAAAGTTCTGGTTGAGAAGCAATTTCATCTGTCCTCGGGGACCATACCGCAGCTTGATGCCTTCCAGAAATGGAGGTATCTTGGTGTGGAGTTTGACTCGATTGGGCCAATCAGTTCTCAGAAGCGTCGTGATGCGTCCCTCCAGCGACTCACTCGTGCTCCACTGAAATCGCAGCAGAGGGTGATGGGAGTGCGGTCGTTTCTACTTTCACGCATGTATCATTCTCGTGTGTTAGGAAAGTTCAATGCAGCCGTTTTTAATCAGCTCGATAGGATGGTCACGTCTTTCGTGCGGAAGTGGCTGAGGCTGCCACGTTATGGCCCCATCCCCTGCTTTCATGGTAATGTCCGGTGGGCTTGGGATTCCGTGTCTCGGGCTTGTTATTCCTCAGTTGCTTTATTCCCGCCTCTGCTTTGGAGAGTTCGGATTTTCCGATTTCTCGAGCTATCTTTTCTTCGTCTTGGGTACAGGGTAGGATCTCCTTTGCTCAGCGTTCTCTCAGTAGAGGGAATGCATTTATTTTCTTCAAAGAGGTGTGCTGAGTATTGGTGTGGGTTGTTGGGTAAATCGACGGATAGGTACGAGCTGCGCGAGGCAGGAAAAGTTTCTTCCTTGACCTCCTGGATCGCCTCAAGGTCTCTTGCGATTCCAGGAAGGGATTTCGTGCACACCGCTATTAACTGCCTTTCATCTGCGGTAAGAACATCAAGAGACCACAGACAACAGCGTAACATCAGATGCAGAGCAGGCTGTAGTGTGGATGAGACCGCAGAACATATCATCCAGGGCTGCTATCGAACTCATGGCATGACGCTGTCGCGAAGACCTTGGCGGCGGTTCTTTAGAAGCGGAGTTCCAAAGTTCGTCGGAAGCACCTCTTCAACACCAATGAAGGTAAGCCAGATACTATTGCAGTTAATCACTGATCGGCAGAAATGATCGATGTACTAATAGTATCAGGTACCAGGACCATTGTAAGAAATCATGAAAAGAAGTGCTATTATGCTAGGAATGCTTCCTTGTTGAATGTTATAAAAACTTTCTGCGGAGTGGCTTCCCTAATAGTTATTACAGCAAACAATTACCTGGCAGGGGGTTTGGTGCCTGACATCCATTAATGACCTACTTTCTTTTGGACTCACAAAATTACTTCTGTCTGGAGTTCGACGACTGTTCTCCAGGGATCTTCAACTAATTTCAACCCCTGGCAGGCAATGATAAAGAAAAGGTTTAATAATCAACAGAATGAGAGACAGTGAAGAAATGTGAATCGGTAGCAGCATCCTCCAACAGGGATAGGTTAAGTGTTCGACTGGAATCTTCTTTCTTCTGAGCTTAACGCATCAGGTCATTCTGTCTTTTTTCAACTTTCGTCTTTGGCTTCGACTTCATCTTCTTTTCTTCTCTACTTCTATCCCCTCTTTAATCTTTGTAAGAGACCCAGGATCTTATGATCCCAGTGATCCCCTCTCCTAGCGCCAGCTTCTTACTTATTATTTCTCTGATGCAAAAAGGTAATAAAAAAATAAAAAATGAGGCGTATTTATATGCCTCAGCCCCTAGCCTTAGGCGTATAAATACTGCTGAAAAGCTACGATTTTTAGTTTCATTTCAGTGTGCAATAAATGTAAGGACAGTATGTGGGAGCATTAAAAGTGAGTGTGCAGTAACAAATGAGCAAAGAGTGCGTCATGAGTATCCGTTTTGGAATAGCATTATCTGCGGTTAAATACGAGAAGCTGTTTGGTAAATTTGTTGCCAATAGGGGACAGTAACATTATTCATTTACAAAAATGTAAGCTAGTTTCTTTTTGTAAACCTTGAAAGTAAATAATTTTTGTATAAAGTGAATTGTTAATTTTGTGAGTGTTATCTTGCTGTTGTAATCTCTTGTTAATTTTATATTAATTTGTATTAGTTACTGTGAGGTTTAGAGTAAAATCGAAATTGTATTTTGCTATTTATAATTGACCATATCTTGCTATTCATAGTTGTATGTAGTAAGTGATTCTAGAATAAATAAGTTGTACTTGTAAAAATCCTTCATGTTCTACCTCCCAATAGTCTTGCTGAACTGCGAGTATATATATATAAATACAGGTGGGCCAAATAAAACCAGCCCCAGGAAATAAACATTTAAAAATGAAAATGAAAATCAAAAAGTAATATTAAATTACATTTATTGATTCTCAATTACAATGCTTTTGAAATAAAACTTTTACAATATTGCAATGTAATTTTAAAGTCTCTATTCAAAATACCCATCACCAACCGCTATATAAAGTTCAGCATGGTGAATTGTGTTCAAAAACATTTTTGTTGTTCTTATAGATTATTCCTTTCAGGTAAGCCCAGAAGTAAAAATCACACACGATAAGTCTGGAGATCGGGATGGCCATAAGTCCTTATGGTTGTTCTATCCTTCGTGAAATCTCTGTGGATTCGAGTGAGAGACAAATTAGAAGTTTGGCAAGACTTGTTGGAAATATCCATAAAAACATCTTTCTGTAGCCAAGTTATGCGTAAATTCTTTGTACAATCGTAAATAGATGTTGGTCTGATGAAGAATATTGATCTGATGATCTGGTTTCCAGAAATTTGACATCAAACACTAATTTTTAAATCATGGAGTGGTTTCTGATGGATTTCATTTGATTTTGTGTAACCCAGTGCCGCATATTCTGAGAATTAATGTAGCCTGATAAATGGAACCACGCTTCATCTGTTGAAATGAAGAGAAAAAGATCATGGAATCCTTCGCTAACATTCTAGAAGAGCCGCTGACAGGGATTTACTCATTTATCCTTATGATTTACTCATTATCATTTATTTATGTTGTTTTAATTCATGTACAACACTCACACGATAGGCTTTTATATGTAAACTGTGAAGTATATGCCGACACAATGTTCCAGAAACTCCTGTTGGGCTAATCGTTGTGTTGACTTATGAAGACTCCTTCCAATACGATTCGTTTTTTCACTAAATCTTGAATTGTTGATTTTGCAGGAACAATACGTCTAGGATACATCCCTTGAAACCTTTTATGAACCAAATTTATTGAATTTGTCCAAACATATTCTTCCACAATGAAAACGTGCTACTCAGTTGAATACACCATGATTTTCAAACAGACTCATTTAATAGAGGGGAAGGATGAATGCAATAATCAATAAGAATAAGTCAATATCTTTGAATAATACACATGTATGACAAACATACCATCTTCTGACACAATATGTGCCAGAAGATACCGTGTCAACTGAAACCGATTTTATATGGCCGAAATGGTGTATATATATAAATATAAATTTGCCTGAAGTCAATTTGATATTCAATGTATTTGCATGGGAAAGGCAAGAAAAAGTTTTAGAAAATTTAAGGGGAAATCACATACATATGTTCTGCATTCCAGAAATCCATATCTTGTGTTCAATAATAACTATTTAATTATGTTTTTCTGCATTGCTTTCTTATTTTTAGAAGATAATGCTTAATAAAAATAAGATAATTTTTAATCATATTATAGAGAATCACTTTTAATAGTAAACACATTATTATGTCTATAATTTATTAAATTAGTAACATTTAATAAAAATTAATAAATTTCTAAACAAATTATTAATTAATAAAAATATATGTCTACATGATTTTCTATTTATCAAACCCAAATTAGGTATTTTTATTTAAATATATACTCTGGTCGATATTAACTACCATGGTCATTAGCCACTGATTATTCTCAGCTATGTTATACTATTTCTATGTTAAATTTGAGTAAATAAATAGTAAGAAATAGTTTTATAGAAAGTTTTAATTGAATACTGTCAATTTGATAAGCTGTACATATTTGTGGAAAAATGTTCTGTGATTTCTAATAAATGAAACCAAAAAAGTGAGATAAAGCAATAGAATTCAACAACTGTCTTTTAATCCTTATATCATTTTACTCTTGATTTTTTTTATTTTAAATTTCTAAATTATTAATGCAGTAATAATGATTAATATAAAAAAATAAGTAAAAAATAATTTAAAAAATATATATTGTAAAATCCTGATAATCTGCTTATGAAGAAGTGTAAATAAAAATATAAACAACAACTTATAAGTATTCAATATTGTTAAAAATAATAAAAATGGTAATTAATAAAAACAACTAGAAAAAATAAAATGTTTAAATATAGTGTAATCATTTTATCATGAACATCATGATAATATACACTATAATTCCACTATGGACTCTAAAACAGAGATTATCACCTTTGATTTAATTCATGGAATGTAATTATGTACAACTGGAAATGTCCTACTGTAGGAGTTGGAAATGCTTGCCATATGCCTGAAGGCAGATCCGAACCCTTCGCATAATATTTTTTGACACCGTTTGTAGGACATCAGGGCTAATGCAATTCATTTCTGCAGTAATGGCTTGCTCCAGGTCTTGTAGAGTATTGGGTTTGCTTGATATAAAAATTCTTTCAAAAAAACTCCAGAGAAAGAAGTCTGGTGATGATAAATCAGGGAAACAAGGGGGCCACATACCTCTTTTGAGATCATGCGATTACCAAACATTTCTTCCAAAAACTCCACGGTATTTTTGAATGTATTGCACACTGCACCATCTTGTTGCAGGTAAGAATGGTATTCATAAAAAAAATTGGGCCCACTATTTGTCACTGAGAAATCACATACCAAACCTCCTACCTTCTGCAAGTACAGCAGCAATTCATGTAAGATGTGTGGATTTTGTGTTGATCAACATCTGTTGTCCTGACTGTTGATGTAACCGCTAAGGTCAAAATATGCCTCATCACTAAAAAACACATTATCCAATATGCCATTCCCATTACTTTCTATCTCGTTGATAAACAACTGACAGTACCTTATTTTTTTAACAGTGTCGATGGTGGGGGGGGGGGGGCAGGTTTCAGTGGTGTACGCAATGTATTTGGTATGCATGTAGACCTAATTTCTTTGTGGCCTTTTGAGCATGTCGGTACAATATTTCTGTCTGCGATGATAATTTATGCAAACGTTTCCTTGGAGACTGTTCATGTAATGCACGATAAAATGACCACACTGTATTTTAGCTAAAATACAAAATGACCAACCAGCAATTAATTTATGAACAATTTATTTACGGTGGTACAATATTACGAGGAATTTTAAACTGTTATTTGGCTATAATTAGTTTAAATTTTGAGCTCTGACAAGGGCATTGCAGTCAGCTTATGACAGAGTTTATTGATGAGCTTTTGCAAAGAGTGGTAGGAGGGGGGTCCCTACTTTACATTCAAAATGGCAGCTTCCAATTTGGTACCATTACTAAGTAAACTCCATTTAAAGAGTTTTGAGTGGTTCAAGTAGCTTATTTGAACATGTACAGTTACAGCAGCAGCAACAGATGAATAGTGAGTGGAACATTCATTCACCATTATGAGTCTCGATTATGAGACAAGTACAGACTCATAATCGAGGTATGAGTTCAAGTCCTTGTGTTCTTTTTTAACTTTTATTTTTTTTAACAAATACACTAATTCAAATGATTTTTTATTATATAGCATTTATAAACAATATTTTTAAGGATCAGAGAAAACTATATTAATTTATTTGAATACAACAATTACTTATTTAACGTACAGATTTAATGTTTTATAGAACTTAAAGAATTTTTTTTTGCTGATGAATTAATTCACCACAGAAGCTTTGAAGATTGTACATGAAAATACAGAAATGGAATTTTGTAGAGTATAAAAAATAGCTTTCCTGACCGGGATTTGAACCCGAGACACCCAGATGAAAGGCTGAGATGCTATCACTCTATTATAGAGATCAACATTTAATTCTTTTTTTCCCTTTATTATTACTATCCTAGGGATTGTAACAGACATACTGAAAATTAAAATAGATTTACTTATTTATATATTTTTTTAAAAGTTTTATAAAATAAAATCTATTTGCTATTTATTGGTTAATATTTCATTCCCCTAATGACTCCTACTCCCACATGTTCATAAAAATGTTTAGGTTAATAATGGCTAAATTAAGATAAAATAATAATTAACAAACATGAAATTCATACAGTTTTCTTTCCAGATTCTAATAAATTTTTTTATTACAAGTATTATATAATAAAAGAATCATCTATTGTTAGCACATATGTAAGAAAAAATAAGTTAAAAAAAAGTTACATGGAGACTCAAACCAGAGACCTCTCAATAATGAGACTGGAATACTTACCAATCAGCTGCTGCCATTGCTATAACTGTATATATATATATATATAAATAAGCTATTTGAATCACATGAGAGTCTTTAAATAGTATTACTTAGAGCCAAGTTGGCAGCTGCTGTTTTGGATTTAAAATAGAGAATCCCCTCCTAACTACTCTACAAAATGGTATCAATAAACTCTGTTGTAAGCTTACCTGTCCTTGTGAGTCTGAAATCATAAAACTAACTTCCAGCAAATTAACAAATCTATTTTTTTTTTTTTTAATTTTAATATGAAATATTATTATTAGAATTTAGTAGTTATAAAGGACTAAAAATGATGAAAAAATGTCTTTAGAATTATTCTGAATTAGGTTGCTCATTTAATAATATTGGTAATGGACAATCAATAAAATACAGCAAACACTATTTATATTTTACAGTGTGTGTATGTGTGTGTGTTTAGGAATTTTAAAATGTTGAGTCTTCAGGTATATGGATGTGTCATCATACTACTAAAAGCAAAAAATTGTCCAATCTCACATAAGCTGGTCCTACAGCTGGGTGATTAAGATTAAGGGGTTTCCAGAAGAATATGAAGGAAGAACTGCCAGATAACTACCTCCTACCAATAGATTTCGATCTCAATTGGATACATGTAGGAGTTGAAACTATAAGAACCAGCATGGTCCCAATGAGTAGTAATTAATACAACTGGATTTTACAAAACTAAGTATGTGATAGTTTCAAGATATGCAAAACTTCATAGATTATGGTTTATGATAAACAACACAGTTAAAAAGACAACACAGTATGCAGATCTTTGGCTCTGCATACTAAAAAAACCCAAAAGGTAATTAAACAGAATGATAATCTTCTATATCACCTTATTGCTACCACAATACCAGGTGTAGAAAAAAGAATATCAGGGTTTTATCATTTTCCTTCAATGCGATATGCAATGTTAATTTAAGGCTAGAATCAAAGAGTAAAAAAAACAGCTTTAATTATGCACATGATTGTAGATTGATTTCCTCTATCTTTCTGCTTGGCAATACTACTAGCAAATATGGCGACTTCTGAACAAAAGTCTCCTGTGTTTCACAGATTGCTAATAATTATGGGTTTATTTGAAAAAATAACATACTTAATACCAAAATAACAAACGTAAAATAACACATGTAGTTTGATGTGTTCTATAGAAAGTTTAATTGTGGTTAAACAATAAGATTTATCAATGGCATAATCAGTTTGAAATGACCGGATGTTTATATAAAGGAAAGAGTACGGGACGACTGAGGATGTCTGAAGAAAATGTTAAACGGGTCAGGAAATCTTTCCTGTATAATTCTAAAAAACGGATATGCTGTATACATGGCTCTTCTCTCAACTTTAAAATGGACCAGAGAATTTTATTTGGCAACAAGATGATTCACCTCCTCACTGGTATAACAATGTATGGGACTGGTTGAATGGCATTTTCCCCAACTATTGAACTGGTCGGCATGAATCCAATGAGAGAGCTTATTTGCATTTAACCTCCAAGGTTACCTGATCTGACCCCATGTGATTTTTTTTCCTTTGGAGTTTTTTAAAGGATCTTGTGTATGCGCTACCAACTGATCCACCCAATTTGAGCCACAAGGATTGAAGCAGCTGTTACTTCCATTACTTCAGACATGTCGGTTAAAGAATAGGATGAACTCTCCTGTCAGTTGGATGTGTGTTGCATGACGAAAGGTGCTCACATTGAACACTTTAAGAGTTATTACTTGCTCGTACAAAGTAAAGGAAGTATTGTGATTGTAAAAAATTTCGGTTTTCAGATTTCAATGGAAATATCCATCCATTTTGACTAGTTTCGGTGTGACATCTGTATGTACATATGTATCTTGCATAACTCAAAACCAATTAGCTGTAGGATGTTGAAATTTTAGATTTAGGACTGTTGTAACATCTAGTTGTGCACCTCCCCTTTTTATTGCAATTGACAAAACCAAAACTGTCTAAAAAAGCCCAAAATAAAAATAAAAAAATAGATTTTGAATTCTTTCTTAACTGCAGTAATGAGCCCTCATTGAGAGCTTTTCAAAGATATATCAAAGTGGTGCTTATTTTTGTAGAGTTATAGCAATATAAAATTTTAATTAATGAAATATTTGGATCTTACGAGGGGAGAAGGCACATCAATTCGAATCAGACTTCATTTTTTTTAACCTTTTTTTTTAATTTAAATATATTGATTTATTAATAATTATTAACCTCTGATTGTAAATACATTTTTACGATACATAATAATTCAATAACAATAAAAAATAAAAAAACAAAAACAGAAAAACTAACAGAAGTTATTAATGAAATCAAATTTTATGTACTTTTCATTTTAAAAAATGTGTATATGTATTTAATAGGCATACAAGGAAGTCATGCAGTATCCACCTCAGATTTTTTTTCATTTTATTTGTAATTTGTTATTGTATGTTAACGTTAAGAGATAGCTTTAAATCTCAGATATTTTTATATGCAAACCTGAATAATAACAATAGTAATTATCAATATTAATAAATAAATTATTAAAATATCTTACCCTAAGTGCTTTTGGTGAATTAGAATAATCCACTGGTTGACATCTAAAACTGTATCCATTAAACCAGCCAGCAGTAATAGCCTAAAAAATAAATACAGAGACTATTATTAAAGTATAAAAGTTTTAAAATCATTAAATATCCAAGTTATCAATAAGATGTGACCTGAAAAGAGATGTAACTTCTTTTCTCTTCTCAGGTCAAAAAATAAAGTGAAAATGAGTTTTTAAATCACACAATAAAAATAATTTTGTATATTACCTTAAAGAAGATTAATTTTCTTATACGTCTGTTATTTATTATACTTATTGTTTAAATGATTAAAGAACTACAAAATAAAAATATGATATTAAACAAAATAGAGAAAAAAATCAAAATTGAACATCAGCAGCATCTGTTGGTTGATAAAGGTCAGTCTGCTCTAGATCAATGAATAGACAAACACAAATGAAAGAAACCTTAAAAGCTGCTTTTGATATAAAAACAATAACCGCCTACACTATCTTAAACTGCCACCAATAAAAACAGGCCAAATGTGAGGACTGTCATAATGGTTTGTGGTAATGGATTTAGCATGTGCTGCAAGTAAGCAATAAGTATATTTATCAATAAAATTTTTGTCATTTTTTTCTAATATTTTAAGGCAAATCTTTTTTTAAACTACAAATTGACCTTTGAACTTAAGCTCAACTTACATCCTGGAATTTATGGTATTACAATGAATATTTAAAAATTGCTTATTTTAAGGGCAGTGCTTGGAATACTTCCAGAAGATCTCTTTGTAATTAAGTGGAATTCACATCAGAATCTAGTTCCAAAAAAGTTTCTGAAAGGATATTTTCACAATCAGTAAAGTTAGCTATATTAAATTTACTTTTTGTTTTAAGTTAAAAAAATATTTTTTCATATTTATGTACAAGTTAACTCTAATGTTAGTTTCATTTTTTAATGGATGAATAATTTACCATATGTATAAGCCTGGGGGTGAAACTGTGCTTGTTTAATTAATTAAATTAATTAGTATGTGCTAATTAATTTAATTGTAGTACAGGAAAGTAATCAATTATAAACTGGCTGAAGGAACTTTACATTTTAACAACACTTCAAAGTTCAATGATTTAGTTAATTTGGCAGTCGACCTTGTCAGCAGCATGAACTGAACCACATCTAAAGCATACTGATAGTCTGGATATTCAGTTTAAAATATAAGTAGGCTTAAATGCTTCTTTAAAACCGGATTGAAACTGGTCCTGTGGCATTACAATATATTTGAAACTTGTCACCACTGATGATAACAAACTCATTACTTAAATATCTGCTGGATTATTGCTTAAAAAAAATTGGTGACAAGGTTGTAAAACTTTCATTCTTGTATTTAATCTTGCCACTGGTTACATCCCATCCCTAAGATTTTTAATTTCATAAAAATACTATTATGAGTATTAATGTCCCAAAGATATGCCATCGTATAAAATTTCTTTATTAAAAATTCACTGTTTGATTATTAAGAAAATAAGAAAATAGGTATATGCAAAGTAGATTGCACGTACCAACATTTATATTATGTTTGTCTGTCAAGAGTAATGCTGCTCCTCAGCTGCCATAAACAGGTTGTAGGTTAAAGAATAACATGGTTCCTCAATCAAGTTTAAGTATTATTCATTATACATCTTCTTGTTATGTTTTGTATCTTAATTAAAGTACACCGGGAATAGTAACAAATAAATTAATATGTGGTCAAAAAGAGGTTTCTCAAAAGTTATTTGTAAATGCTTGTAAAATGCTTGTATTTGTTATTTGTAAAATGCTTGTAAAGTAATAGTAAATAGTTTTTTTCTTTGTATGCTACTAGTTTTTGATCAGTTTTTAGCCATTTTATTTGAAACACATAGATAATTGACATACACGCATTTTAACTGAAACAAAAGTGTCCAGAAGTCTGAGACTGTTAAACTGGTATCCAAAATTTGCAATAAGTAACTCCTTTTATTGCAAAATTTTATAGCATAACAGTTGGAAAAGTACAAACTTAAACAATTGAATATATTCTGATGGATAGCAGAATCAGAATAAAACATTTTTCTTATTAGTTAATTAATTTAGAGTATAATTAATATTATTATCTTGAAATAATATTACCTCGTAAAATAGCCAGGCGCTAAATATTACTTGTAGAAAATTGTAAATAATAAGTGTTTTTCTCAGCTGGAACGGTTTTCTTTTTTCCATTATCTTTGGTCCAATTATCTTAACACATAATGCGTATATTAATACTATTAAAATTGTTGGCCCTGGTCCACTCATTAAAGGCCAGTCTTTTACTCTTGGATCTGAAAAATAAAATCATACATTAACAAGTGGTTACAAAAAAATTAAGATTTAAAAAAATATATTTTTGCAATTATTTGACTGGTTTGATATTAAAAAGATTCAGACGCAGTTTTTAAAAGAAATCTAAACAAAATTCAAAAAACTTCAAAATAAAGAACGTTTGACCTTAGCATATGCCTCTGGTCCCATTGCCCATTTTTTGTTTGTTTGTTTAATCTCCAGGACCACCATTAGGTATTGTTTCAGAGGATGAGATGAATGATTTGTAGCATGTGTGAAAATGCCATGCCTGACTGGGATTCGAACCTGGGACCTCCAGATGAAAGGCCGAGATGCTACCACTTGCACCATGGAGGCCGCTCCCCATTGTCCAATGTGGGCTTACCACTGAACTCCACAACTAAAGCAAAATGTAAGCTATACTACAAGACTGAATCGACATTTGTATTTTTTTACATGCTTTCAAAAAGTGTGACAGAACAGAAAATCCCACCAGTTGGGAAGTATGATTAGATTATTGAAAGTGAAAACATTTCAACCCTTTGAAAATTAAGTACAGATAAGGGAACTTTATGGTGTCAAAGGAAATTTTGTATTATGTTTAATGAGGGATGAGCAAATGTATATGATGACATGATGAATATTCTGGTCAACCATTCATCATCACGAAAGAATTCAAGTAAAACATTAACAAAGTGCAGGAGGATATATGTTTCACGTTAGGTGGTTTATATATTTTCTTTCCAGAAATTTCAAGAGCATTATTTAATGAAGTTGTAACAAATTATCATGGTTGCAAAATAAAAATGTTGCTAACCTTGATTACTGTTTGATAAGCACAAAAACCAAAGAATGGAACCTGATTTGACATTTCTACTCATTCTGCTAAAAATGGAGACAAACTTTTGGATCACATTGTTACAAATGATAAGATACAGGTCTTTTGCAAAACACCTGAAACATGCATCCATCAATGGAATGTCATCATTCTAAATCGCCAACAAAGCCAAAAAAGCAAAACAAATTCTCAGTATGCTCAAAGTGATGGCAATCATGTTTTGGAATCGAAAGGGCCCGTTGGCTGATTTCATGTTAATATGAATGGTTGACCTATTGGTTGATTTCATGTCAAGAGGATAGACAATAAACAAAGAGTCATACTGTCAGATGCTTCACTGCCTTAGATACCTCATGCAGAAGAAAACAGTAGTACAATATGTTGTACAGTAACATTGTCTTTGTCCATGATGATGTTTGTCCACTCTCAGCTTTGTTTAATGCTTTGGCTGGGACATTCTTCAGGATCCATCACACAACTCATACTTGGTACCTAATGTCTATAATTTATTCTCTAAGTAGAAAGAGTATTTAGAAGGCAGGCAGTTTCAAGAAGATGATGAGTTGAAAGAAGTTCTCAGTAAATGATTGAAGTACTTGTATGGCAGAAGGGTACAATAAAGGAATAGAGAAAATGGTACCATGGTATGGCAAATGTTAGAATCTGTGTGATGAATATGTTGGAACATAGTTTAAGGGTTCATTTAAATTTAAAATAAAGATTGTTTAATTAATTCCTATCTTGATTTTTCTACATCAGAATGTTCTTTACTTTCAGGATGACTCTTGTATAGAGATAGTACTGCTAAATATTAACTACCAACTACACTGGTTGAAGGTAGTTAAATTTGGATGGTGGTTATAAATTTTTATTTGGAACAAACTTAAAAAAATATGAAATTTACTTAAATTATTGAAGCCGTGAATACGGCTTCAATAATTTAAGTTCTTACTCTTAATGCAGTTTTTCTGAAGTTGGTTTAATTTTATTAAAAAAAAATTACAATTCTATACATTTTATTTAAAGTACCAATAAATCTACAAAAACAATTTTTGTATGAAAAAAGCTGTTTGCAAGAAAAGGTGTCTGTAAAAATAAGAAAAGAAATGTAGAGAAATTAATTATGATTATGGATTTGGGTTTTCTTGAGCGGGGAGAATATATGTAATTATTTTACCAAAAGTTCCTAAGTAACTTTCTTTAACTTTTGTGTGAAAATAACATTGAGCTAATTATTGCTATGCTATAAAAATTCGGTACTAAGCAGATGACAACAAAAATTTAAGATATGTTTTGATAATTTACAAGGGTCAATCAAATATAACCCGTAATTTATTTACATAATTTTATTGATAATTAATAAATTACCTTATTTTTCTACATAGTTTCCTTCAACAGAAATACATTTTCTTCGGCAAATAGATAGCTTTCTGATCTCCTCATAAAAAAAAACAAGATGGCTGCCCTAACCAATTGGGCACATAATGCTCAACTGAGGCATCGTCTTTGAATCTTTCCCCTCATAAAGCTTCTTTCAGCAAACAAAACATGTGGAAATCACATTGTGACAAATCTGAACAGTAAAGTGGGTGTTCAATAAGTGTCAAATGAATTTTAGTGAATTTATAATGAGTCTAGCTGCTACATGCAGCTGTGTATTGTTGTGGAGAAGGAGGGCATTGTGAGTCGTTTGCCAGTGTCGTTTGTTACAATAACCAGCTCTGATGTCATCCAACAACTGGCAGTAGTATGTCACATTTACTGTCCTTCATTCGTGCAGGAAATCAATCAGCCCCATACCTTTTAAGTCCCAAAACACATTTGCCAGAACTTTTCCAGCTGACAGCGTTTCTTGGCCTTCATTAGTGGCCCCTCCACACAGTTCTTCCACTCCATACCTGTTCTCTTGCTTTCTGGGTTTAGTGGTAGACCCATGTTTTGACGCAGGTTAAAATATGTCCAAAAATTGTTCTCCTTCTTCCTCAAAACAATTCAGAAGCCTCTGACAGATGTCTTTCTGGACAATTCTCTGTGCCTTAGTAACTTCCTAAGTAATTTTACAGGAATATTTATTATTATATTCTTTTTTTTGTATTATTATTTCAATGGGGTTTTTCTTTAAGATGTGAAACCCACCTTGCCTGACAAAATTTTATTAAAATGTCTGACAACATTTTATGCATATTCCCAACACTTATACCCAGCTATGATGCAATTTCAGCGAAGGTTATGCAGCGGTCACCTTCCATATGATCACTAAGAGCCTGAATGTTGTCACCATTGATGCTGGTCTGTGGACTATGTTCGTGACTCTTTTCTTCACCCCATCATGGCCATTTCAAAATTTGTTAAGCCAATCAAACAATTCAGTTTTTGACAGGGAAGTATTTCCTTAATGTGCTGGAATTGAGGACCTTCGTGTCAAATTTCAGAGGATTTGACACCTTTATTAGTGAGAAACTGGATTATAATTTGTTGTGAAAAGGACGATGGTACCTCCTGCTCAGATATTCTTCTACTGATGTGGGAATGTGACCTATGGACATGGCTGGCTGGTTGCCTCCTCCACACATATCCAACTAAATACCCGTAGCATCCCACAACATTAAATATTCTTTCTCGAAGCAAAATTCCTATTTATATTTAACTGACCCTCATATGCAAGCAATATAATTTATTTGTTTAAAGAATCTTCCACTTAAATTATCCAAAAAAATTTGCAACAGGACCATCAGCAAAAATTTCTTTCTAAAATACAATCAGAATCATCAAACTGAATTGAGAACCTTGCCTACATTTTAAAATCAGTTAAAAAAAAGAGACAGATTTAGAAAATAGAATTCATCAGTTTGATTAGTTATACTATTCTATCAGAAAGTAATTTAAATTTAACATAAGAAATGATTGAAACCTCATTTGTTTACACTTACTTTCAAATTTACTCGGCTCTTGTGTTAGCATAAAAAAAAATCCTTACTCATATATGCGGATGCATAAATAAAAGGAAACACTTACCACTTCTATTTTCCATTACATCTGTGTAGGTATCAACAATAAACCTGACTATGCTTGTCATTTTGATTTCGGTTTTGTTGTTTTACTGTTATACTAATAAATGAATCTGTAGTTGTAGATACTTTAACCTGCTAACACAAAGAAAAGAAAATTAATATATTTGATTTAGAAATAAATTTAATGTCATTAAGGTATTTTATAAAAAGGAAACTTGTTTTGAATTGATTTACAATTGATTAAAAAATACATATAATTTAAACACAAATAACTTGAGTTTATCTTAATGTTCAGAAAACAAGTTTCATGTGTATAATAGTGAGTGTATTATATAACAATGATATAAAAAATTAACTTTTTTTATCATTAAAGAAACCACTTAACAAAGGAAAAAGATTTGGACAAAGGTTATTTTTAACAGGTCTAATACAGCCTGTTTGTTAGCTGTAACAGAATATATATTATCTATTTCAAATATTTATATTTTGAAATAGAAACTTTCTGTTTAATGATTTACCATTTATTCCATATTCATAATAATTTTATTGGTTTTGGATCCTAAATCAGAAATACTTCTTTCATACACGGTTTTGATTTTGCCTTTAAAACCCTACTTGTTGTATATTTAAGTCCCTGGTGTATGGAGGTTCAGTTCAGATCAGTACTATATATCACTAAATGCTTTGAACTGTTATCCATATATTTATTTATTTGTATGCTTTTTAAAATATTTTGATTTTAAATTCGTACATTTACTCTGGTAAATACATCTCTAAATGTAAATACATAATAAATTATGCCAATTATTGTAATTTACTTCATTGTAGTTTAATAGATTCAGTATTATTACTGGGAAAGTAGAAACTACTTATTACCAGTTATATTAGCAATAAATAATCAATGGAAAGGGTCTTTGAGGGCATAAAACCCCTGAAAATAAAATATGATGAATACAAATTAAATGATTGTGATGACTTGATTGTTTGACTTCAGTTGGTTCATGAAGTACTGCTGTTTCTTTGTGAAAGGCCCAGCAGTGTTAGAAAAAAAAAACATTACAAATAGCAGCAGCAGCCACAGTGAATCATCATTAACTGCAGAGTAAAAGAATGTTGTCAATGTATTTGTTGAATAAAGTAATCAATACAAAATTCATTCAATTCTGTATTAAGCTTGATTTTATAAAATATTTTTTAACTGGTATTTGGTTTATTTTCATAAAACTAATACCAGTTAACGAAAATAAACTTAAAGTAAGGATATTCAACATTTTTTTTAAGATTTAAGTAAAAATTATGTGATTTAGTTGATTGAGAAAGGCGTGTATTTTTTTTCGAATCTGGCTATCTGTAGGCCACAAGAAATAACTCTTCATTTCTGTTTTATTTTCTTCCAGAATTCTCACTCTACTTCTTCCTTCTGTTCAAATGCATATCGATTTATTTTAGGTTTATCATGGAATCCCTCAAAATTTGTTTTTTATGGTTTTCCTATCCAGTATTTCCTTGATTTTTATTTTAATTTCTTACAAATTTGTTTAAGCTTTGTTATGTATTTGTTGATATATTTTTTCTACCAATCTTTATGGATTCATTCTTACCAATATAGCATAGAAACAGATTCTCTTTTTCCTCATCAGATCCAGTAATTTCTACTTTTCCTTGTAGAAAAACTCTATTTATTTATTGAAAATTAATTCATTTGTGTAATATTTTAGTAAACTATAATCTCCATTAGTGTGAATTATGACCAGTTTTACCAGTAATTAATAAACAGTTAATTTGAATAATGTAATTTGCAGATTTATGTAACAAATTCAAGGTTAATTATCTACAATTGGTAACTGTTACAGGGCCAACTTAATTATCACATATTCAGTGCTAAACGACTGTGATACATTATAACTCGCTAAACTAAAGAGTAAAAAAATAAATACACCTAAAAACAAACAAAATATTCTATAAAAATTTCTGAACACTAAAAATTATTCCGTAGTCTAATCTGTAAAAATATTCTTTTACATGTTTTTAAGGCATATTTTACTCAAAAACTGACGGTTCTTTTTTTTAATGCTTCACTTTCTTACCTTATTATTATTTCTTCATTTGTACATCATAAGTGCTTACTAGGATTTTCTCATCGTCAGTTGATAAAAATTAAAAACTTTAAAATTACACATTAAAAATTAAAATTATATATCATATTAGTGTAAAATTTTTTTTTTTTTTTGTCTTCAGTCATTTGACTGGTTTGATGCAGCTCTCCAAGATTCCCTATCTAGTGCTAGTCGTTTCATTTCAGTATACCCTCTACATCCTACATCCCCAACAATTTGTTTTACATACTCCAAACGTGGCCTGCCTACACAATTTTTCCCTTCTACCTGTCCTTCCAATATTAAAGCGACTATTCCAGGATGCCTTAGTATGTGACCTATAAGTCTGTTTCTTCTTTTAACTATATTTTTCCAAATGCTACTTTCTTCATCTATTTGCCGCAATACCTCTTCATTTGTCACTTTATCCACCCATCTGATTTTTAACATTCTCCTATAGCACCACATTTCAAAAGCTTCTAATCTTTTCTTCTCAGATACTCCGATTGTCCAAGTTTCACTTCCATATAAAGCGACACTCCAAACATACACTTTCAAAAATCTTTTCCTGACATTTAAATTCATTTTTGATGTAAACAAATTATATTTCTTACTGAAGGCTCGTTTAGCTTGTGCTATTCGGCACTTTATATCGCTCCTGCTTCGTCCATCTTTAGTAATTTTACTTCCCAAATAACAAAATTCTTCTACCTCCAAAATCTTTTCTCCTCCTATTTTCACATTCAGTGGTCCATCTTTGTTATTTCTACTACATTTCATTACTTTTGTTTTGTTCTTGTTTATTTTCATGCGATAGTTTTTGCGTAGGACTTCATCTATGCCGTTCATTGTTTCTTCTAAATCCTTTTTACTCTCGGCTAGAATTACTATATCATCAGCAAATCGTAGCATCTTTATCTTTTCACCTTGTACTGTTACTCCGAATCTAAATTGTTCTTTAACATCATTAACTGCTAGTTCCATGTAAAGATTAAAAAGTAACGGCGATAGGGAACATCCTTGTCGGACTCCCTTTCTTATTAGGGCTTCTTTCTTATGTTCTTCAATTGTTATTGTTGCTGTTTGGTTCCTGTACATGTTAGCAACTGTTCTTCTATCTCTGTATTTGAACCCTAATTTTTTTAAAATGCTGAACATTTTATTCCAGTCTACGTTATCGAAAGCCTTTTCTAGGTCTATAAACGCCAAGTATGTTGGTTTGTTTTTCTTTAATCTTCCTTCTACTATTAATCTGAGGCCTAAAATTGCTTCCCTTGTCCCTATACTTTTCCTGAAACCAAATTGGTCTTCTCCTAACACTTCTTCCACTCTCCTCTCAATTCTTCTGTATAAAATTCTAGTTAAGATTTTTGATGCATGACTAGTTAAACTAATTGTTCTGTATTCTTCACATTTATCTGCCCCTGCTTTCTTTGGTATCATAACTATAACACTTTTTTTGAAGTCTGATGGAAATTCCCCATTTTCATAAATATTACAAACCAGTTTGTATAATCTATCAATCGCTTCCTCACCTGCACTGCGCAGTAATTCTACAGGTATTCCGTCTATTCCAGGAGCCTTTCTGCCATTTAAATCTTTTAATGCTCTCTTAAATTCAGATCTCAGTATTGTTTCTCCCATTTCATCCTCCTCAACTTCCTCTTCTTCCTCTATAACACCATTTTCTAATTCATTTCCTCCGTATAACTCTTCAATATATTCCACCCATCTATCGACATTACCTTTCGTATTATATATTGGTGTACCATCTTTGTTAACACATTATTACATTTTAATTTATGTACCCCAAAATTTTCCTTAACTTTCCTGTATGCTCCGTCTATTTTACCAATGTTCATTTCTCTTTCCACTTCTGAACACTTTTCTTTAATCCACTCTTCCTTCACCAGTTTGCACTTCCTGTTTATAGCATTTCTTAATTGCCGATAGTTCCTTTTACTTTCTTCATCACTAGCATTCTTATATTTTCTACGTTCATCCATCAGCTGCAATATATCGTCTGAAACCCAAGGTTTTCTACCAGTTCTCTTTATTCCGCCTAAGTTTGCTTCTGCTGATTTAAGAATTTCCTTTTTAACATTCTCCCATTCTTCTTCTACATTTTCTACCTTATCTTTTTTACTCAGACCTCTTGCGATGTCCTCCTCAAAAATCTTCTTTACCTCCTCTTCCTCAAGCTTCTCTAAATTCCACCGATTCATCTGACACCTTTTCTTCAGGTTTTTAAATCCCAATCTACATTTCATTATCACCAAATTATGGTCGCTATCAATGTCTGCTCCAGGGTAAGTTTTGCAGTCAACGAGTTGATTTCTAAATCTTTGCTTAACCATGATATAATCTATCTGATACCTTGCAGTATCGCCTGGCTTTTTCCAAGTGTATATTCTTCTATTATGATTTTTAAATTGGGTGTTGGCAATTACTAAATTATACTTCGTGCAAAACTCTATAAGTCGGTCCCCTCTTTCATTCCTTTTGCCCAGCCCGTATTCACCCACTATATTTCCTTCCTTGCCTTTTCCAATGCTTGCATTCCAATCTCCAACTATTATTAAATTTTCATCTCCTTTTACGTGTTTAATTGCTTCATCAATCTCTTCGTATACACACTCTACCTCATCATCATCATGGGCGCTTGTAGGCATATAAACGTTAACAATCGTTGTCGGTTTAGGTTTTGATTTTATCCTTATTACAATGATTCTATCGCTATGCGTTTTGAAATACTCCACTCTCCTCCCTATCTTCTTGTTCATCACGAAACCTACTCCTGCCTGCCCATTATTTGACGCTGAGTTAATTACTCTAAAATCACCTGACCAAAAGTCGCCTTCCTCTTCCCACCGAACCTCACTAATTCCTACTATATCCACATTCACCCTATCCATTTCCCTTTTTAAATTTTCTAGCCTACCAACCTTTTTTAAGCTTCTAACATTCCACGCTCCGACTCGTAGAATGTTATTTTTTAATTTTCTGGTGACCCCTTCCTTAGTAGTCCCCACCCGGAGATCCGAACGGGGGACTATTTTACCTCCGGAATATTTTACCAAGGAAGGCGCCTCCATTATTGTTATGTGAAAATGCAGAGCCACATTTTCTTGGAAAAAAAAAGCAGCTGTAGTTTTCCATTGCTTTCAGCTTCGCAGTACTCAGAGGACTGAGTGATGTTGATACGGCCGTTTAAGTCGTCCTGACTCACGCCCCTAACAACTACTGAAAGAGCTGCTGCCCTCTTTCAGGAATCATTCCTTAGTCTGGCTCTCAACAGATACCTCTCCGATATGGTTGCACCTTCGGTCCAGCTACTCTGTATCCCTGAGCACTCAAGCCCCCTCACCAACGGCAAGGTCTCATGATTCATAGAGGAGGCTAGTGTAAAATATGCAGTCAAAAATTAAACATTCTTAATAACATCAAATTTTTTTTAATTTTTTGAAATCACATATAAATGCCTGTGGTAGCCACTACATACAGTACTATACTTAATTTTACGAATTTTACTTAATATTTACAAAAGTGCTGCTATCTATAGCAGCTTTGATAAGAAAATCATTATCAAAACTCTGTCTGCAGATTAATAAAGCTGAGTTTTTGTCTATATATAATATTTTTCTAAAATGTCCAATTTTTTATCATTATTTTCATTTTATTTTGTAATTGCAATTATTTTTAAATTTGTTTCTAAATCGGTAATGTAATGTTTGTTAATTATTAAATGGTCGGCAACATTAGAAAATCCTAACTTATTGTTTTTATAATGTCAAAAATGTGCATTGCCCTCAATGATCTATTAGTTTTCCCAATATAAATTTTATTACAATCATTACATGTTATTTTATGTATAATATATATACATATATATATATATATATATGTATACATTAGATGTAAATACATACAAAATATTTTGGCAAGTGTATTAAGATGAATAATTATTAATAAAAATCTAGCATATACAAACCTTCCTTTTTCCTGTTTAGCCTCCGGTAATCACCATCAGGTATTACTTCAGAGGATGAATATGGATATGTATGAGTGAAAGTGAAGCGTAGTCTTGTACAGCCTCAGGTAGACCATTTCTGAGGAATACAGTTAATTGAAACCCAACCACCAAAGAACAGTGGTATTTAAATCTGTATAAAAGTAACTGCCTTTACTAGGACTTGAACGCTGGAACTTTTGACCAAGTGCCACCAATACAAACACAAGGTGATTTTCCATGGCTGGTGGCAAAAAAAGACCATGTAGCTTTTAATCCAAAGTCCTTTTCACAAAGGCACAGATTGAGAAAGTTTTTATACTGTCCTGCACATCCAGCACTATAAGTCATGCTTTTTACCTCTGGAAAATTTTTTTTCAAGAATTCCAACAAACTTTTGTGTTTCATGAACAAATGGTACATCATGCTCCAAGTCATCAGACACTATGTACAAACTAGAAACTATTAGCTTTTCATTGTTGTCATGACATATGTAGATCACAACTGGATGAAGAGAACAACTGTTGCTTGTCCAATGATACCCTTGAGCTTCATTTTGGAAAATGAAAGAATAGTTTTCACTAAAATCAATAAGAATAATGGCTTCATCTACTTTCAGATTGCTTTTGATTTTTTTTTCAAATATCTGGCCGGAAATTTTGTAGTGAAAGAGTGAGGTATTAGTTTTTCTAGGCCTTCAACTAAGATTTCCAGATATTCTTCTAATGTTATGGTGAATTGCACCTATTGAGTTCTGTCAGTAGATATCTAAGCAAAATATGTCACCTCATTATTTGAATCCCACTCTTCGAATTTCTCCATAATGAAGGATTTTTAGATTGTCACTTGAAGAGCAGTTTTAGCAGTGCCATAACATACAGTTTCTGATATCTCTTGAACATACTAAGTTCTCAATAAGTTCATTATAGTTTTCTTCAACTGAACAAGCATAAAGCATTAGTGAAACATTTTCATGAACAATAGAGACGCAAACAAAATGTGTACCAGTAGTACCTGCTAATACAATACACACCATTTTGGTCAGAGCATGAAGAACTTGGACAGTCCAATTTTAAGACCTGGATGTTCACAGTTGAAAGTGGAGTACAGCTCATTCAAATTTCCTAGTAACAGCACTTTGTGCATGAATTCATTTTTTGAAATGCTTATTTTTACCTTTAGCACCTGGCATGACTTGAGAGTATTCACTACTTTGGTAAAAGCTTTTGACAAGCTTAATCAAATTTTCATTGAGTGGATGTCCTTTTCTTGGCTCAGGCAGTGCAATTATACCCTAATCTTTAAGAAGATCCTTAACTTTAAGTGCAGTATACTCACTCACATTGAATTCTTCACTTATATTTTGTTGCTTCATTAAGCAGGAACTAGGGTTAAAATTTGTATTTTTGCTCTTTGTGAAGTGGTAACATTAAGCTTTTCTTTCATTAAGTCTATTAGTTTGTCCATATCCTTTACTTTTTGTTCAATTTTTTTTGTCAATGCAAGTGGAGATCTTTTTTTCATCTGCTAAAGTAAATTCCTTTTCTAAAACCTTGCTTACTTTTGACTTTAATGTACTAGTAACAGATTCAATTTTTGTCTTTGCTAAGCTTGATTTGCTATGTGGTGCTATTCCATGAAGTTTAAATGGGGATTCCCCTAAATTTTGCATGGATGAATTTAGTTCTTCCAATATCTGTTGTTTAGAAATAGATAGTTCTAAGTTGCTTATTTCTTCACTATCACTGACCATTTCTTCAATTTCACTTTCAACATGCAGTAGTGTGTCATGTTTGTTAACTTTTTGTCTACAAACATCAGATATTTTATGCCCAGGGACTGATTTTACACACTTTTGTAAATTGTCAATTTTTTGGAAGAGTTCCAAACTTATTACTCTTAAAGATTTTGATATTTTTTTCTTGTGAAATTGGAATGGGTCCGTACAGAATTTTTGATAGATCTCAAACTTGTTTAAGAAAAATGCTTTATTATGCTCACAGACAGAAATTAATTGTTCTAAACTCACTCACTCCTCAGACTTAATATATTAACTTTTGATTGTTCCATCGATGAAATACTGACCAGCTTTGTCTGTTGTGTATAACTCAACTTATGGCATTCAGTTTCATTTCCTTTTCCAACAATACACTGTTCAGATTGGTTTGCAGACATTTTAATAAATATACTTTACAAACTTTCATTAATAATCACAGTCCAAATAAAACTGAAGGTGAAGGCGTATGCTTGTGGTTTGGGGATTGGAGAGCGGCATTGATGTTAAATCCTGAATTATTCATGTTGGAACAAGCAGCATGCTTCAATAAAGCCTACACCTACAAGAAAAGAGTGATGGTGACTCAATTGCTTAATTTTCATTTTTTACATTTTCTTGTTGCCACAGGTGCCTAGCATTTTCTTTGTTTAATTTAAACAATGTAATAAGTGTAATTATATTAATTCTAATATCAATAATAAATTGATTGTATTATAAATATTTTAACAATTTCAGATCAAATAAAGTTTCATAACATAATTTCACTATCTTGTATATAAACAATTTTATGTGTTTTTCAGGAAGTAAAATGTGTATTATTTAAAGGTTAAAAAATACTGGCAGCTAATAAACCACAAATTTTCTTCCACAACCAACTAGCTCATACTTTTAGTATTATATAAATACTTTAATAAGTGTAACGTCTTTATCTAAAACTTATTTAAAATTTTTTTTTTCAAAAAAAAAATTATGAAATCCAGGTTTGAGCTAATATTTACTGCAGAAATTAAGAGATAAGTTGAAAATGAATTTTACTATAAGTGTATTATAATTTCTTCAGAACAACAGCTTGGTCAGCAACATTCTGAAGTATGCAGGTTTCAGAATAGTTGGTCCCTTGTCTTCAAAATATTAAACTAACCAGAGGCAGGTGCAGCATATTTTACACAAGTAACAATAGCAGTGGCTGTTGATTGAACCAGTGCACCTTTAACTTTTTTCAATAACTGAAAAAGTCCTTTATTGTACAAAATTTAATTCAAAATATTGCAAGTGGTCTCCACTTGGTGAATTTGATTTCACCAACAGTTTGCCCATAGTCAAGTTTAATATTGGCAAGGAATATAATTTGGTTATTATTGCAAGCCATTAAAATGGCCATCATCTTGAAACGGTAAAACATTTTGTAACAGCAATAGTCCTCCATTCCTTCCAGGTATAAAACCAATGTTCATGCAAAAATTTCAGCTTAATCAGTTGAGTATCTTTTGCATAAAAGAATAACTAACTCACAGACACCACTAGATCTTTTATATATAATATTTATGTTGATGTATTACCTGGTAATGATATGTTTTAACTGAAGATGAATTGTGGAATCAAAAAGGTTTTACATAAATTGTTAAGTCTATTTTAAGAAATTATTCTCTTTAAGAATTCTAGTTATTCAAATTATTCTATTGCATTTATATTAAATTTTGTTTTCATTTTGCTGTGTTTATTATAAAAATAGTAGATATTGAAATATGTGATTGTAAAATAAATGCGTTAAATAAATAAATAAATTTAATTTAACATAAAAATAGCTGAAATCTTTAATTATTATAAGATACCTTATTAAAATACAATATAATTTGTAATTGTTTAATAAAATTGTTGCCCTTCCTGAATACCAATTATAATTTTAGAATAATCATAGTTCTAATTTACTTGGGAGATGGAAAATTATTATGTATAGGTAATTATTTTTGAAAAGTTATTATCTAATTCTTGTTAATATTATAGCAGTAAAGTATACAGTAATTGAATTTTTTTAAAAATTAAAATAAAATGTTATAAACATATGTCTATTATTCTCTAACGTTGAACTATAACAATGATAATTTACTCTCAAATTAATTAAAACTTTACATATATTTGAAAAAATCTTTAATTAATATCAGTTATTATGCAAAGAATATTAAGTTAAATATTTAAATAAATTTAATAAAAAATAGCTCCTTGTCTTTGAAAGAAATGACAGGTATGTTTCAGCATCACAGATCTTTACAAAATAATCAAAACAAAAATAATTCAAAACTTAAAAAAAATACACAAGATTGTATGATAAATTGGCGCAAGCTTTTTAAATACAACAATGCATTACACGATTTAACTTAACTGCATTTACTACACCAATGTACTAAATGCAAATGATGCATATAGTACACAGATTCATCCAGCAATATAATAAACACCTGCAAGTAATAGACACCAGAATTAATCTTTGCAGATCTCATAGGAAGTGGGAAAATTATATACACTATTGACTCAGCTCCGATTTGGATGAAATTTGTAATATACTTTATTTAGGAGCTTATTTGTTACATTTTAAATTATACATCGCAAATGCCTTTCACCCAAGTTACATCTCACATAAATTACACAGTACCCGCACCCAAAAGTTTTTTATGTAGCACTATATACATGTAATATACATTAGCTTACTAAATAATTTGGTTTCATTAAATTTATTTAAGAATAAGATAAGGTTTGCTTAAGGTTAAGTTAAGTAGTTGCTTCATCAGATAAATGAAGTAAGTTTCAACCAAATCTATAAATTACTTATAAACCGATCTAACCTTAACCTAACTAAACTCAATTTAATTTCACTTAAAAGAGGTTAGTTATTTGATCCATAAATAATGTAAAATGCACATTTACCAAAACTTACAACTTAAGCTAACGTAATTCAAGTCTTAAGTGGATCTAATCTCATTCTTTACTTAATTTCACTCTCACTGAAACCAGATTACTTAGTCTGAAAATAATGTATATATACTACATTTGCACATTGCTGAATTATGAAATTTTATGAGGGTACTGTTTAACTTATGAGGGAAATTTCTTGGGTGAAAGATGTTTCTGATGTATAATTTCAATTATTTATAAACAGTGCGTTCAGAAAGTCGCTGTGCAGTATGTTTTAGAATTATGTTGTGCAATCTGTTCTTTTGGTATTAGATTATTTGCCCGGTGGGTTTGTTGGGCTTTGCTCAGTAATAAACCAAGATGTCAGTTGTTGAGTTGTGATTGAGTGTAGTTTTGTTTCGTTTGTTAGAATCAATAGCTGCGATAAACGTAATGGTTTTTACAATACAGGAATGTATTTTTTCTCATTGAACACGTCTTTCATGAAGGTGACAAGTATACTGATTTAGTGAAACACAATTTTTCTGAAAAATTTCCAAATACTCCTGTTCCTCAACACAATGCAGTTCAAACTCTTACCCAAAAATTTTGGGCAACAGGCTTTGTTGAAGATAGGTGGTGCAAGACCACCTAAACTAAATGAGCAGAAGCTGCTTGATATTTTGGATGCTATGGTTGAAAGTCCATCAAAGTCAATGCGTAAGTTAGCACAGCAGCAAGATATAAAATTTACAACCGCACAAAAATCTGTAAGGAAAGAACTGAAACTTTTCCCCTATAAAGTAATGTGTGTTCTAGAACTAAAACCTACAGATCATCCCAAAAGATTGAATTATTATCAATGGTTTAAGCATTTTATGTCCAAAATTCTGTAGGTATTGAATCCTCATGTTTTTTTACAGATGATGCTTGGTTTCATTTGGGAGGGTATATATATCAATTCACAAAACATATGACTTTGGCTGATAAGTAACCCCCAAGAATTACACGAAGAAAAAATTGGAGTCTGGGTCAGTATGACTAGAACGCACACTGTGGATCGAATCGTTTTTGAAAATACAGTTAATAGTGGTCGTTACTGTGCTTTTTTAACAAACTTCGTTAGATGGCGCCACAGCTAACAGGTCAATGATCTTTTTACAAAGTATCTTTGGTACTTACGTATTAATGCCACTGCAGCTACAGCTTTATTCAAAATTGAGTATTTATTTTATTGAGTCTCTTTATTAATTTTAAGAAATGGTTATTTATATTTATTTATTTTAATCTATGTTAAACTCTATATCGGCCCATTTTCCACCCAAATCCGATTGACTACTTTGTTTTTAAATAAAGCTGTAGCTGCAGTGGCGTTAATACGTAATCTTTGGTGAACAAATTGTTTTGAGGGGTTTGTGGCCTGCAAGATTGCTAGATTTAACTCTCCCAGATTACTTTCTATAGGAGGCAGTGAAACAAATAGTGTATCGCAACTGACCATGCACGATTGACAAACTAAAATTTGCAGTAAAGGTATATGTACAAAACACTCCAGTACATCTGGTTAAAGTGTCTGAAAACAAATTGAAATGTGTGTAATGTGTATTGATAATGAAGGAGGCCATTTTCAACACCTTTTATACACTATTCCAGTTATTGTAATATCAGTTTCTATAAAATAATAATTAAGAAGTTTCAGCATTACACTTTCATAATTCTGATGCACAGCAACTTTCCGAACGCAATGTATAATAAACCAATTGCTTTAAAAATTCTGAGTGATTTGCTTGAAACTATTGACAACCACTGACTAAAAGCTTTATTCACTGGAGTACCTATAAGTACTGTTGTTAAAAATACCAGTCTTAAAAAAGATTAGCAAATCATGTATAATTGAATAGATATATTCAATAAATGTTCTTTGAGGTTTCTTAATATTTAATAATTTTAAAGCGCTGCATTTTGTCATATTATTTACAATGTTATGTAAACATTGTGTAATATTTACTTGTTCATAGTGACAACAACACCAAGATGGTACCAAATTATTATAACCTTAATTTTTTCTTAAAATTAGATATACTTTATAATGTTTGAAAAGCAATAAGCCAACACAGTACGATATTACACATAATTTAAGTGCTTTTGATGTTGATTTTCAACATTCAATAAAACGCTATCAATATTAATGAGCCTATTTTAGTATTTTGTGAGCTCCAGCATTGTAATTTTTTAGTATTTTTACTGAAAATATTGGCATTGAAAATGAGAGGAATAATTAAGTACCAGTGAAAGGAGTCAGAATCCTTCTTGGATTGTTTTCTTTGCTTATTAACTACTATTTGCATAGATTAAGTAAATGTACATGAAATTCCTTTGAAATTACAATGTTTTAACAACAGAATAGACAAATATTTAATTAAAGCAGATGACATCTTTAATCATCTTATTTTACAAACTACTATTGCTGTAGCAGATTTATACACATAATCATAGATTATAGAATACACAAAATAAAATTCAACAATTTTTAATGATAAAAATCATAATTACCTTTTATTTCTTTTGTAAAGTATTTTTACAACTTAAAATTACAACTAATGAACAAAAAAAAAAAATTACAAAAAAATTAGTTGAAAAATTACAACTAAAAAATTAACGCTATTTAATAACTATTACATAATTGAAAACAATGAACAACAATTTTCATATCATTAAAATTTTAAACATTCAAATTCAGCAATCAAATCCATGTGTTTAAAGTTATTTGGTTCGTGAGTAAATCTTTCTAACATTTTTGTTCGTTTCTCATCTTCCTCACCATAAAATAATTGTAACTGATTTGCTAAACATTGAGCTTCCATTGGATTCACAACATTTTTATCAAATTCTCCCTTCATAAGAATCATATTTTTCTCATCTTTAAGATCAGGATAATATATCATGGCTAGACATTCAGGTGCATTTTCTTTATGCGTTTGATAAGCAATAAGCGGAGTAAAATGTACTTCATTTCCATTAAACTGGCACACAATAAATTCATAACCTTGTTTTCGGGGTAATGGTAGTATAAATACTGGATATTTTGAACCACGAGACATGATGCTATCATAAGTTTGGTTAGGTATCGTTGCAGCGATCGCATCTTTAGTTTTATGATATTGCAACCATATTTCTGAAATTTCATCTTTATTTTTATCTTTTATTAAATCAGTTTTTAATATATCATTTAATTTTTTTGGTTTTTGTAATGCATTATTATATGGTTTTAAATTACCTGGTTTCGCTGGTTGTATATTTGAAGACAGTTTATCATCTTGTGAAGATTGGTTTGGTTTATTTTTTTTAACATTTACTTCTAACCGTGATAAAAATTCTTCCGGCAAAGACTGCTGTAATGCAGAGATTTTTTTTGAATACTTATTATAATACGGATTATTTTTTAATTCATCAACTGCTTCGACTGCTCTAAACTCGGAAGTCATTATTGATTTAAAATGATTATATTTACTATATATATTTACTTTATCAAATAATGCACGCACGTTTTTTATATTATTAACCAATACCTTAGCCATAACCTCAAAGCAAGGAAACTATTCTCATTGCCTGTAATCGAATGAAATATTACTAAAACGAGATATCGACGTCATGCAACCTATTCATCTAACGGCTGCGTAGTTGATTCGATTGTGTAAAACTTGTTGGCCTCGAACATCGCGAGCGGGTTTTTGAATCTTGTTCTAACCTATACAACTGAACTTGTCGTCGGAAGCTTAGCATTATTCATTTTTTTAGTTGATTGACGTAGATACTGCACTTGCTTTCTAACTAAGAAAAATATAAAACTTTTATATTAAATATAACCATTAATAATGACTATATTTGTCATTATTGATATTGTCGCTGTTTGTTAAAATAATATATAACTATAATTGTAATATAATAATAATTGATAACTGTGAATAATTTTATTCATTTTCAATTAATCTATTAATTAATTATGTACCTTATTATTTCGATTTTAGGACATATTTTTTTCACCAGTCAATTTCAAAACTCTAGCCAACTTAAAATTTTAGAAATGATTTTTTTGTCAGAAATGTAAGAAATCATCTTTATTTATCAAAACTGTACTCATTACGAATCACAGTTTTACCTGTAAATTTACCAGTTATGACAAAATTTTATTACTGAATTCCAGGGGATTATTTGCAAAAAAACTGTTTCATTAAAATAAATTGATGTGACACGTTTTATGTGAAGAGAGCGTTTGTTATTAAAAGAACTAGTAATTGCCTACTTATTGTAGTTTGTTACATATCTCACTGAGTGGGCTAATGGCAATGTAAAACTAATTTAGAACAAAAACACTCCCTTTTCCAAATTGATAATCTAGATGAAATGGCTATGTGATTTTATATGAAATTTAATTTCATGGAGCACTGTAGAAGTGAAAAGAAATATTTTTCAAATCACTAAAGTATTTAAAAAGTGCTTTGTCAGTGTTAATAAAAAAAATTAACATTTTACATTATAAAACTAAATACAAATTTTATTTTAGAGTATGATTGAGACTCAAAAGAAATCGGTAGATGTTAGAATTTATGAATGAATAGTTGAAGATTGGTGCCTAGGAACAATGACAAAACAGGCTTTCCAGGAAATATTATTGTCACCACAATGTGAAATGTACATTTTTGACTGAAATGTAATACTGTATGCATTTAGGCACCTTCAAAAGGACAGGAAGAGTTCATAGATTACAGAAATTGAGCTATCAGATCATTGTTTGGCACTGAAAAATATGATACATGTAGATTAATATTTTTTAATAAATTCAAAATTCAAAAATTTTTTCATGTGTTTATATTTATGAATATGTTTTTTTAATAAACATACAGTAGTCATTTATTTCTAAAAAAAGTGATTTCATGTTTACCACAGAACTATTATCATATAATTTAGTACAATACTTTGACAAGAGAAAGAGCTTAATTATAATTCTGTTATCAATTTAATGAATTACTTACTGATCCATTTAAAAGATATTCACAGCAATTATTTTAAAATTAATTTAGATGCTTTCTTTTTACAAAATCATTATAACTTTGTTAAAAAGTTTATAAATAATACTGATTAAACACAGTAATAAAATGTAAATTTTCTGAATTTTCATTCAATGTGTGTAAACATATTTACTCAAACAATAAAACTTATTTTATAAAAATCTTTTTATTTATTTATTATCTTCATATTACTTACTATTATGACATATATGTTTTAATTATTACTATGAGTGTAGACTTTAATTAACTTTTTATTATTAATTTAATGTTTTGTGATGTTGCTCTGATTAAGACTTCTTCTGTGGAAATGCTGGAATAGTTTATTTTTTTACTGATACAACAGCACATTTACCTATTCCTGATGTAATTTATGTATGTTTAATTAAATACTGATCTGAATAAAATTCTTCTTCTTTTTGTGGTTGCATGTAGTAGAAATTAAGTTATAATTCAGAAAAAAAGGTTTTATCTCATGGTAGTATAATCAGATATTACTGGACAGTTACTATTACTTGATATTCATAAACTATTAAAGATTTAATATGAGAATGGTATAAGGCACAGATTAGTTATAAAAATATCTGTTCATTATTTCCAATTAAGTTTACTTTGTTTGTTTATACTGAATTTTTCAGTTTATTTTTGAAGTAGCCAGGTTTGCCTATAACATGGTAATATTTTTATAATTAATTCAAAAGAAAATCCAATTAAAATTTTGTGTTACTTTAAACACAAAATGTATTGACAATCTGACAAAATTATGTGCAATCTGTATTTTGAAAATTAAAAAAAGTCTTAAAAACAGTCAATGATATATTTTTTAAGCTGGAAACTGTAAGGCTTAGAACATTTTTTTAACAACTTTCCATGTTTAAAAAGAGTATTGAAGTAAATCTTTTAAAAGGTTTCAATATCTAAATTCTTTCTTCTAACACTGTGAAATAATTCATTAATGTATTGTGGTGATCATACTGATTTTAATAATTTAACATAACAAATCTAAGCATTTACAAAATTCAGGGGTGGAGTGATGCTGGAATGTGTCAAAACACTGTTCTGGTACTGCTTTTTGGAAACAATAAAAAATTGTCCTTTCACATAAAATTTGTTTTAACCCTACAAAACTGAGCAGGTGCTGTGAGTCAGTGACCCTTTTGTTTATGTCTAGCAGACCCAAACTTGAGAGACTGGGATCCAGAACCGTATGTAAAAACATGGCTCCAAAAACACTAGACTATAGATGATACTGAACGAGATAAGCAAAACTAACACTGGAAGTTTTTGTAACTCTGTGGAGATATGGGTGCATCAAAATTGGACCAATTTCAATAAATATAACATTTTGTACTCTTTTGTTTCAACTATTAAATGTTAATTTGTCCAAATGTTCATTTTAAATGTTTTTGTGGATAATAAAATTATTTGATTTGATTCCTAACCCTTACTCAATTTTATTTTTATTGATATGTTATTAACAAAATTATGACCCGATAAAAAATATAACCTAAATTATAAAAACCAGACTGAATGAAATTAGTTCTTTTTTTGGATATCCATAGGCAAATGACAACAAAATAAATCACTAAAAATCTAATTCATGAAATAAATTTAAACATTTGACATGAAAAAGGTAAATTATGATTCTTATCAATGTGAACATGGAAATGAATGTACATTTTTCATAACAATGTAACATAACCAGCCATCTGTAGCTGTGGACCACATTCTTGTGGTCTGCTATAATTCAAAATTAAATATCCGGTATTTGAAAATTTACAAGTGCATCTCTGAATAAATTATACAAATTTTTAATTTTTATTACTTGAGTGAATTTTACTTCCTTGTACAAAGTAAAGCAAGTAATGTAATTGCGAAAAATTTTGGTTTTCAGATTTCAATGGAAAAATCCATTTTGACTAGTTTCGGCATGACATCTGTATGTATGTATGTATCTCATATAACTCAAAAACAATTAGCTGTAGGATGTTGAAATTTTGGATTTAGAACTGTTGTAACATCTAGTTGTGCACCTCCCCTATTGATTGCAATCGACTGAGCCAAAAGTGTCCAAAAAAGCCCAAAATCCTGAAAAATTTGGATTTTGAACTTTTTCTTAACTGCAGTAATAGCTCTCATTGAGAGCTTTTCAATGACATATCATAAGTGGTACGTACTTATTTTCATTGGCTTCAGAGTTATAGCCAAATGAAATTTTAATTAATAAAATATTTGGGTTTTACAAGGGAAGTCACATTGGTTCAAATCAGACTTCATCTCTTTTTTAACTTTTTTTTTTTTTTAATTTAAATATATTGATTTATCAATAATTATTAACCTGTGATTGTAAAAAAAGTTTTACAATAAATAATAATTCTTCAATAATAACAATAAAAAAAAAAAATTAGAAAAAATCACTAGTTATTAGTGAAATAAAATTTTATGGACTAAAAATGCATATGTATAATTTAACCTATTAAATTATACATACACATTTTTATGTGTATAATTATACATACACATTATTATGTATGTGCAAATGTAATAGATTTGGTGAAACATTTGATTATTTAACATTAATTGAAAACTGTAATTTAGAATCGTACTATTTTTGGATTTTCTAGTTTAATTTTTGTTTAATTTTATTTAATCATTCTGGAATTTCTGTTTAATTTTATCTTCATTAAAGTTAATTACAGAATGACTGAAAAATAGACCTTCACAAGAACAACATATACACTAAAGCATACATGCCCTATCTTTAATAAATTGCAAAAAATTCTTATCTTTTAGTTCATTACTCCTCTGATATTATTAGACAATATTCTCACTAAGTTGAAGTTGATCATCATTTTGTTTATTTGTTTTTTGTTGCCAATCATTTAATCGTTCTTTGGTTTGATATAATTCTTGTGATCTCAATTTGTGTTCACATTCTCTAGTTTTTAAATTTTCTCTCTCTTTATATTCATCATCCTCTTTTAATCTTTTTATTCTTTTGTTAGTTTTAACATTTTCTACCTCTTTATATTTATCATCTTCTTTTAATTTTTTTATTCTTCCCTTGTTCTTAACATTTTCTTCCTTTTCATATTCATCATTTTGTCAGTTTTTTTGAAATGTATTTTTCATGTTATCTTTCTTTTTCTTGTATGATTGTTTATTTTTCATTTTTGGGTTATTCATCAAATTATCCAATAATAAAAATGGAATATTTTACACCGTAAGGTTAAAATTAATATTTGTAACCAGTATACAGGAGTTCACTAAACGGAATAGTTTTATTATTACTAACTTTTATTTGTATGACACACCAGAAATCTGTAACTTTTGTTAATCAGCAACTCACGAAGATACAAATAATACTGATCTACTAATATGAGTAATAAAGGGACTTTTAATCTATCTTACTATTTCATGTACGATTGTTGAATTAATAATTGTATAAATATTTGATGTTTATAAAAACTAATATTTTGGCAATTGTGTAATTGTTCACTTTATTAAAGAATTGGGGGATCGTATTTCACTTTTCAATGAAATAAGTTTAAATGAAATGCAGAAAATAGTGCGTATATGTAATTTAATAGGCGTACAAGGCAGTCATGTGATGGCCACATCAGACTTTTTTTATCTGGTCCTTAGATTATGTTGATTAAGTCACTTGTTTCGACAACTAAACTATTTTTCTTCAAGTAATTTTAATGGTAGTAGCTATTTCTCTAGTAGTAAAATAGAAAACTATGCGCTGGGCTCATAATAATTTTTTTTTATGTGTTTTTGTTTAATATATATATCTGAAGCAAATGTTCTATTTTAAATTTTGTTTTTTTGTTAATCTGTTTCTATCATTAAAAATGAATGTCTAAATTGAAATCAACAAAACTTTAAATAAAAACAATTAAAATCCTAACTTTGTCTTAAAAATATATTTACAAGAACATAAATTTCTCCTTAATGAAAAAAAAAGTATATTTTTCTCACAGTTACTGACTTTAAACAAAAATAAATAGGGCAAAACTAAAATTGTTAACATTTTTACAACTTCTACAAAATACATTTTTTAATTTTTGAATGTTTTTAGTAGAATAATTTTTTTGTGATTACTTGCTGAACTAGTATATTAACAAATAATTTTGACTAACGTATTTGAATTGTTTAAAATTTTATTTGCTTTATTTTAATTTTTTTTTTTATTGAAATGCACTGGTAATACATGTTTGAAATGAATAAATCACACAACAATTTTCCAAGACAAAAAAAATTGCCAACAAAAGCTCTTTTTTTTGAAGCCCTTTTAAAATTAAACAGGAAACTATATCCAATAGAAATTATAGCTTAATTAGGGTTATGTTTAATTTATCTTTTGAGTTTTTATATGTAAAAATTAAATTTACATACAAATTTTATTCATCTCTGAATAAAATATCCCATGAAAAGATATTATTATTATGTAATTATTCTGAGAAAATTAATGTTCTCATGATTTTATATTAATTATTAAATTATAAATTCTTATAATTAAAGATATTTGTAGTAAAATAATAATCTATCATCAGAAATTAGTTTCAAATAAGTATTTATTGTTCAACTTGCTTTTTTGCATTGACCTACCAAAATAATTAAAATGGAGTTAATTAATTTTAAACTGCGTAGAGTTTAAATAGTGGATTGTTTTTTTTTAAGATCAACATTTTTTACCTACTTTAAAATTATACAATTATTAATGCGGTTTTAAATGTGCTGTAGTAATAATAGTGTGTATGAGAATTTTTTTTTATAATAAAAAAATTACAGTTTACTAACTTAGCATTATATCATTCATGCTGTATAATTATAATTATAAGTATTATATAATTATAAGTACTGTATCATTATAATTACAGTATTTTTCTTACAAATTTTAATGAATACAATACTGTATAGTATATAAAATATACAACTGCTTAAATCTATTAAGATGTGTAAATTTAATTGACTCATCAGCATTTATTTTATTTTATCTTTATATATATATATGTAATGAATTGATAATATAAAAAGATACATTAATTTTTTTTCACATTGCAGTCATTTTTATGAGTGGGATGCCTATAATTACTCTGAGACAAGAAATACTAATCAGGGTTTCTTTCACAGAGTGTAATAATAATAATTAAAGTTTCTTTCTTTGAGAGTAATGGTGCTTTGCTATTCAGCAAATCATTATCATGAAGAAATTGAAAGTGTAACTTATGGTGATAAACATAATTTATATTTAGGTGCATGCTGTTGTAACAATATATTTGGCCTGGTAAAAAAGGCAACAGGAAACAATTTCGCTTTTAATTTCCTTAGAAAACCTGATGTAAGTTGTTTATTATGCTTAAGGTTTCATATTTATTTTTCACAATTGACTTGTTTCTATAAATGGTTCTAAATTAACTAACATTCATATAACTGATTTTCTTTATTTACTGAAAATAGGGCAAAGGATTTCACATTTGCTAAATTTTTTGAGAAGAATTAAAAATTAAATGTAATACTAGAATGAAATGATCAAATTATATATAAGAAATTGTTGCCTTAAGGATTTTGAAGGATTAGGCAATGATTTAGAGGGCTGGTTTAATGATTGCTAGACATATGTTTCTGAAAATAAATGTCATGTTGGCTATGACCTATCTCAGCAGTAAGTTTTTGTAAATTACTGTAGATAAATAACAGAAGAAAGTTTTCTGGTTGGAGTGAACAAAAGTATAAAATGATTTACTTTTTGTTATTGACAGGATACACTAACAATGGACAATTATTTCAGATAAATTGTGAGCCTTTAGATCAAAAAACACACCAGGAAATTATGTATTCAAATTGTTAATCAACATGCTGAAATTTTTTTATTGAAAAAGACAGTATTCTTTTAATAATTGCCAGGCATAACTGCTTAATGAAGCAGTTTTTTTTTTATGGGAATTAGCATTATGAATATGTTAATTATATCTACATTCTTAGAACAAAAGAAGTGTAAGTTAAAACTGTAAATAATTTATTGTAATTGTAAAAATTATAATTAATACATTTAAAAATGTAATTAAAATTAATTCATTCAAAATATTTGTTTTTATTTATGAATTTGCTTAAGAAAATATAAAATTAACTACATTGTTCATTTAATTTTATTTTAATTTATATTTATAATTAACATCTTAATATTAATGCTGTTTTACCAAAAATATTCATTTCTTTGTTTTATTCTTACATGTTTATTCAGTAATACAGCATAAATTAGTTCAACAAATACTAAATATGCATATGTAAGTTTACTGAAAGTAGCTTTTATGACAACTGCTTTTGTAACAAAGGATTTTTTATTTATCTTATAAATTTTAATGAACACCAAAATTTAAACAAACAATTTATTATTGATTTTTTCATTTTTATTGTTTTTTTTATATTTTTTTAAATTTATTGTTTGATTTTAAATTTCATGGCAATTTTAGTTAGTTATCTTTAACTGGTTTTGAATGTCTATGTTACTGTATAATTTGGTGGTTGAGGTTTAATTAATGTTAAAGGTATGAAAGCTGGGAGATTTAGTAATCTTGCTATATTCAATAGATACCTAACTTGTACTTTGACTTGTTTGTCATGTAATCATCAGGTAGGAAACAAGAGTCCTTGGACAGTTCTACAGGTCAAATAAATAAGCAACTGTCCTACCAGATACAAAAAGATGTCAGCATGATCTTTTAGATGAAATCAGGATGGATGGATGATCCTGGTGTATGGATGCCTGCCATAAAGGACGCTAAAGACCAGTTATGATTTAAAGCCACTGTACCATAGATATAGGCAACCTAAAATTTTAGTTTTAATTTTACGATTAATATGTTTTCAACCAGTTACATACAAAGTAAAAACCATTCTGTAGATAGATGCACCACATCAGGTGAGATTAGTCAGATTTTCAAAACTCCCACTTTTAGTTCTTATTTAATACTAAATTCAAGAATAAAATTAAAAATTAAAGAGTAAGTAAATACTTCATTTTGCAAAAAACACTAAAATATTTAAATTTCTAACTGTTTACTACAACAAAAGTGCAAAATTAAATCAATCAATTTTTATTCATAGATATAGATATCTTTTATTACATACATATGTAAACATTCATTGATATGAGTACATAAATATATTATTATTATTCTTCAGAATAGTGCCTTGATATTTTTGTTCTTCACTTATTAAATATATGATAATAATCGATGGTTCTTTTTCATTTTCCTTCTGCCAGTTGTTATCAATGAATTAATGAAGGTCCGCATGCGAGCAACCTGCCGCCTTCTCCACTACTGTCATGGTTTGGGGCCCCACCTGCTTCTTCAACGGGCCTCAACTCCCCACAAAACCCATCGATGACGCATCCATATGTACTCGGAGCATCTCCACACCACATACTCGACCACCTGGTGAAGGTAGAGTCCCACTCTCCCATGTGGCCCTCAGAAACAAACTTTGGCAACCTTAGCAAGTATTACCAGGCTGATTCCACTAGACGTTCCTGACCAACCGTTCCTCACCTTCAGAGGAGTCTACAGCCAGCATATAATTTGAACCACCAGCATCCAATGCCCTGCCGGTCAAATCCATGGTGCGGGGAATACCAACCACTACTTGACCCACCTGCAGTGTGCTCGAGTGAAGCGTCGGTCCCACCCAAGGCATCCCATCCAATAACCGTGATTTGATCCAATATTCTGCATCCCTTGTCAGATCAATCACCCATGCTATCCCCTCAATAGCACTGACGTCCTCAACCACTTCAGTGGATGTCAACATGTCAACACATCTTTTGGCCACCGTTGGAGGACCAGTCAGGGCAGGTCACTATCTTCCACCCCGCTATCGAGCACCATATCCCCGCTATCGAGCAAGCCCTAATCTTTGAGTTGACACTGTCTTTCTCTGTCTGGGTGGTGGCTGGCACAATGGTGTGGCCATCGTCACAGTCACCACAGGTACTCTCCTGGTGTCGATGTATTGTTCTTCCAAAATATAGCGGAACATCTTCTCTATTCCTGCTATTCCGTCCACGTTCCTAGAACAATCCTTGATTTCTGTCTTCGTATTCTTTCGAACCAGCTCGCTCATCTCCTTAACATACTTGACTAAGACGCTCACGTTACAGCCAAGGCATTTCCTCGACCGCCCCTGTACTCTCCTTCATACAGGCCAATCCACTTGATTCCCGGCTAGGCTTCCCAAGTACAGACGGATCTACATATTCACCGCTCTTTTGCTCTTCCACAATCGAGGGAGAAAGCCGCAGTCTTCTTTTAGATGTCTTCCCTTCTGGTAGCCACTCTACCTTCTCGACAGCAAAAGCCACTGACAGAGGAGGGAAGTCCATGCCGCATTCCCCGAGATCGTCACTCCCATTACCGAGCTCCATTCATATGTTTCAGCCCGCCGCTGACGGCACCCAGACTCGGAATCTTTCTATTACCCACCATTTTTGAAAAAAAATTAAATTTTAATTAAAGGATTTTTTCATTTTTCAACGTATAGCATTTTAATTAACTCCTTTATTGCATTTTGTAAGCTCATTTTTTATTGTTTAACTTTGTTATCATAATTTGTAAGCTACAAATAAACAATACTAGACAAAGAATTAAGTCATTTCATAGTCACATATTACATCATATTTAATACTGAAGAGTGAGTCTTCATGGACAAGATTAATCATGTCTCTGCAGGTCAAAACATGCAGCTGAAAACACAGCTGTGTTGTTTGTAATAAGCACTGGATTTAGGAATGAATTAATATTGTTCAGTCTTATTGCTATCTTAAGTTTGTTAACAGTGCTGTGTCATAATGCCTCGAAATTGTGTAAATGATGTGGATACCTTTTGTTATGTATGAAGTGAGTTTACTATAAAGTCAAATAGAAAAAAACTTTACACCTTTAATTAAAAAATGCTTTTTAATTGATTTCATTTAATAAATGATATGCTATCATTTATACATTCACTGTAAAAATAGTGATCAGGATAAGACGTGGGCTCCTCATATAGTATGCACTAATTGTTCTGTATATTTAAGAGGATGGCTGAAAGATAGACGGAAGGTTTTGCCATTTGATGTACCTATGGTCTGGCGTGAACCAAAGGATCACCGATTGTTACTTTTGTTTAACAAGTGTGGCTGGAATTTCTAAAAAATCTAAACATTTTGTAAAATATCCTTCATTGCAATCTGCAATCAGGCCTGTACCTCACAGTGAAATTACTCCAGTCCTGAGCCACCTGTGAATGTATGTTTCGAAAGCAGCGATGAAGAATCAGGCAGTACTGAAGAAGACAACAATGATTTTGATTTCTAATTATCTTCTAATAAGCCACATCTTACATTACAAAGTGAATTAAATGACTTGGTTAAGGATTTAAATTGATAAAAAATCAAGCTGAATTTTTAGGATCAAGACTGCAAGGTTGGAATTTACTTAAAAAGAAATAGAAAGATTTCGGGCTTTCGAAGCCCGAAAGTAAAAAAGAACTTTCTCAGTACTTTCTTGATGAAAATAATTTGGTTTATTGCACAAATATTGATAAGCTTATGTTGCACTTACGACAAGTTCATAAATCTGAGGACTGGCGCTTTTTCATACATTCGTCTAAGTATAGTTTAAAAGCGGTTTTAACACACAACGGTAACAAATATCCTTCGATACAAATCGCTTACGTATTAATTTGAATGAGAAATAAAATACGATGAAAGACGTTCTTGAAAAAATAAATTATAAAAAACATAGCTGGAACATATGTGGTGATTGAAACTTATAGCTATTTTGTTAAGCATGCAGTTAGGTTATATTAAGTATGTGTTTTCTTTGCCAATGGGATAGCCGAGCTAGGGATAAACGTTATGTTACCAAAGAGTGGGAGAAATGAGACAACTTAACTCCAAATGGAAAAATATTATTCATGAGCCCTTAGTTGATTCTAAAAAAATATTTTTACCCTCTCTCCATATCAAGCTAGGACTAATGAAAAATTTTGCAAAAGGAATGTAGAAGGATAGTCCCGGATTTTTGTACATCAAACAGAAATTTCCGAATGTAAGTGAAGGAAAAATTAAAGAAGGAGTTGGACCTCAAATAAGAGAGTTGGTCAAAGATGATGTATTTAACTCGATGCTAAATAATTTAGAAAGTGCAGCTTGGGCTTCATTTAAAGACGTTTGCAAAAATTTTCTCAGCAAATATCCGACAATTAACACAATACACATTATGATGTTAATCAACATCTTACTTCATACAGGGCTATTGGATGTAATATGTCTTTGAAAATACATTTCCACCACTCACATGTGGAATTTTTCCCGGATAACCTCGGAAACGTAAGTGACGAACACGGTGAACGTTTCCACCAAGTCATTTCGGTGATGGAAAGCCGCTATAAAGGGAAATGGAATATTAACATGCTAGCCGATTACTGTTGGATATTAATTCGGGATGTGCCTGAGGCTATTTATAAAAGAAAAAGCATCAGCGAAATCATTCTAACACAGGTATGGCCATGCAAAATTATAAATTTTACAGATTTTAAATATATTTTTCCTTAATTTTTTTTGAAGCGTAATTTATTTAAAACTAAGGGTGATAGAAAAATTATATTTACAGATCTGTATGCATACAAGCAATTCAGGAAATGGTATCACTTAGAGAAACATTAAAAAAATTTTTTTTGTCTATCAGTGTTATTATAATTAGTATATGGGATAAACAAAAAAATTACAGCTTAATAATAATATGGACGGCAAGTTAAATTTATAGTTGATTGTAATTTTCTGTTTCAACGAGAGGTAGCGTTAGTATATTTCTTGTTTTTTGTTTACATCACCCACAAGTATTTCTTTTATTTTACTAAACACAGTACATTATTATGTAATTACTACTTTAGAAAAAATATTTGCATGCTATGTATCGCAATAAAGCGGATTGAAAAGTAATTTCATAATTTTTTTTCTCGATATACTATTTTTTTTTAATGATAATGTTGATCAGAAGGTTATCCGTTTTTATTTTTTTCTCTAATATAATTTAATTTTATTCTAAACATAGTTATGGCTAAAGAAAAAATCTACCTAATTTGTTTTAACCTTGAAAAATCTTATTAATTTTAAAGGTATTGGCTTTTCTTTTTTTTTATTTCATTACTATTTTCTCCTTTTGATTCTGAGAACTTACTTAATTAGAATGATGATTATATTTTGCTCTTAAGATTTTTCTATTACCTTCCTTAAATGAAACAAATATGTAAAACTAAAAATGTAGCTATTTCAAAATTATTTAAATTCTATCATTAAATTGATATATTAACAAGATTTAGGTTTCAGTTCGTTGTATATTTGTAAACATATATAAATGTACAGAATTTCCTGTTGGATGTAAAGGTGTAAACATTATTCCTTAATCCTTATCCTTAGATGTATTTTAAAAGCATGTACCATTCTCAGTTCAAACGTTCCTGAGATATGTGGTTAACTGAAACCCAACCCACCAAAGAACACTGGTATCCACGATCTAGTATTCAAATCCGTGTAAAAATAACTGGCTTTACTAGGACTTGAACGCTGGAACTCTCGACTTCCAAATCAGCTGATTTGGGAAGACGCGTTAACCACTAGACCATGCCGGTAGGTTAACCCTCACTCTCTCAACGAATTTTGAAAATAAATTAATATGATCAATGTCCCATATGTAAATAATATTTGAGTCAAATTTGAAGATATTAGGTTTGGTTAATCCTGAGATATAAGACCAAAAGGAGTGTGATACATATACGTACGTACATATTTCTTTTGGTTTAGATGAATTAGTTGGATCCTAAAAGAAAAAAATTGTAAAAAAACCAGATATTCTATTTTTAACCGGATCACCATACGTTCCCCTTTAATATTGTTATTCTAGCTATATTTTCTGAGAAATTAAAAAGGAGGTTCTCAGTTCAAGTCGTAATCAATTTTTGTTTTTCTTGATATACTTTTCAAGAAATGTCACGAATTTTACTATTATTATTTTTCTTTTTGCATTATCATTGGGTCAGATCTGATTTTTATTATGTATGTAATCACGTTAGAATATACTATAATTTTTAGTGTTTTTTTCCTCTTTTTTTTATTATGTTCGATTTATTTTGTACAGAATTTCAAATTAAAAGGGATATCTGATTTATTGTACTCGTAAATAATTATATAAAGATCACAACAGATGTTAAAACAACTGGTACAATTTTACTATTATTATTAGCACCTTATATACCATACTAATTCAATATAATAGCTGCAAAAAACAAGAAACAGTAAACATGATTTGAAGATGTCAAGAGAAAGTACAATAAAAATAATTGTTATAATGGTAGAAGTATTGTGTGACGTAATTGTTAGAAAAATACCGAGACAATAAAAAATAAAGTGATGTCTACAGTATATTTAACATGATAATCTATTTTTATTTTCACGATTCCATTTTCTTAATAGACCATTACATATAACCTACAATCTGTTGTATATATAGGATATAAGAAGAGATTAATGTTCATGGATGGAATTTAAACGTTTATTGTATGATACGGTTAGATGTAACGATATAAAAATTAATTAGAATTTTGTTATTCGCGTATCCGAGTATACATCTGTTATTTTATTATTTGTATGTGTATATAAACTGTTATTTTTTTAATAAAACGCGTAATATTTTTATAATTATGATCTTCGAAATTTGTGGTGCATGTTAAAAGAAAACATCGTTACTGTTTATTCCAACAAAATCATGATTGAAAAAAGAAAGAAAATAAACAGAAATGATATTGGCATAAGAAACAGTTGCATTAAAAATAATTATTTAGCTGGAAAGTGCATTGATCTTTATTACTGTCAATTCAACCTCGACGTAAACGTTAATTCAGAGATGAAAACAATTGAATCAAGTAAGATAGCATGAAATATTACCATTAAATTTAATTTAATTTAAATATCACACTTCTAATAATTTCTCAGGTTTTCGGAAACAAAAAATTGCTTTACTATTTTATTTGTACTTTATTTCACTGTATCTACGAGAGGTTATGTCTAAAACGTTTCATTGTAAAAAAGTTTATTCTGAAAATGTTATAAATATTTTCCATTTTTCTTAAACTTCATACCTTATACTACTTTTCTATATAATCGCCACATGAATTAAGACATTTATCGTAGAGATACACCAGTTTCAATATACCCTCGTCGTATTCTTCTGCCGCCAGTCCATTTAGCCACTGATTAACAGCATTTTTAAGTTCATTGTCACCTGTGAATTGCTTGCCAATCAAACTTTCTTTCAATTTCCCAAACAAACGGTAATCAGAAGGAGCTAAGTCCGGACTATATGGTGGGTAATCGTTAATTTCCCACCTAAATGTTCTCAGTAAATCACGTGTCGGACCCGCAACATGTGGACGACGTCGGTCAGCCGCCCACGTTACGATTTTGAATGACGCGCCGTAAATTAGGTTGAGTTTCGCACTAGACTTCAGCATTTATAGTCGTTCCAAGTGGCATGAAATCAATCAGCAGTATGCCAAACCGATCCCAAAAGACTGTGGCCATCAGTTTGCGTCCAAATGGCTGTGGCCTGACCTTTGTCGGTCTGGTTACTGATTCAGGATGATGCCATTCACTTGACTGTCGTTTTCTATCTGGCGTGTAATACGAAATCCATGTTTCACCGCCGGTAACAATCAAATTAAGGAACTCATTACTTTTTTCTGTGTAGCGCATCAAATGTTCCAAAGCAGATCCCATTCGGATATTTTTGTGACGTTCTGTTAAGACGTGCGGCATCCAACGTGTACAAATCTTTCTGAGGCCTAAACGGTCATGAACAATGCGATCGATAACAGCTCTTGAAACATCAGGAGAAAGAAGGGCCAGTTCGGAAATCGCTGAGCGACGATCTTTCCTGATTTCATCATCGACGTGTTTCAACAAGTCCTTGGTGATTATCGAGGGCTTTTCCCCGAACGTTCTTCATCGTGCACATTATTTCTGTTATTTCTATATCTTTCACACCATTTTCGGACGTTTTTTCCATTCATTACATTATCATTGTACACAGCAACCAACTGCCTATGAATTTCAGCCGGCTGAACGTTTTGATGGTTTAAGAACCTTATGATTCCACGTATTTTACAGTCGGAGGCAACATCGATTTTACTATTCATTTTATAATGTAATAACTCACACGTAATCAAATATACTACAACGGGAAAACTTACAGACAACAATGCGTGTACATTACTAGCGTGGCCATGAACGACACAGGTTCGCCAACCTTAAGGACAGAAATTTTCCAGGGGTCTTTACTTTAGAGATATCCCTCGTAGGTCTTGTTTCTTATTCCTGATTTATCATTCTTTCTATGGATTTTTAATTTTTCTTCGTTCTAAATATTATCTTTTCTATCCAGGTCTACCTTATCACACTTACGTGTGGGAACTAAATTTGACGAGCACGCGGATTGATTGTTGACTCATGTACGAAAAAAATTACAAAAGCTAAGTTAATTTCCAGCGATATAAATATAACGTCAAAATGTTCACTGTATCAACCAATTTTGGTTGGATTTTTTTTGAATAATAATGGTTCTTATCGATTTGGGTAGATAGAAATGTTGTATTTTCAAACCCAGGACGGGGGTTCTGCACTGCCCGTGTCATTATCCCTGCCATACTTGGACACTTTCTCTCTTTTTCCTGTTTAGCCTCCGGTAACTACCGTTCAGATAATACTTCAGAGGATGATATGTATGAGTGTAAATGAAGTGTAGTCTTGTACATTCTCAATTCGACCATTCCTGAGATGTGTGGTTAATTGAAACCCAACCACCAAAGAACACCGGTATCCACGATCTAGTACTCAAGTCCGTGTAAAAATAACTGGCTTTACTAGGACTTGAACGCTGGAACTCTCGACTTCCAAATCAGCTGATTTGGGAAGACGCGTTCACCACTAGACCAACCCGGTGGTTCATAGTTGGACACTATGCCTTGTTGTGAAATATGCCCTCTTGGGTAACATCCCTTTGATTGCTCGAGGGCGTGAAACAGATGAAGAGAAATAAATAACGCCGTAGAAAGATTTCAATTTTTCTTTTAAGTTTCGGTATTTTGAAATCGGTGCCAAATTAGAAATTGGTAACTTGGTTATAAATTTTAAATTTCGAAAGAAAAATTTAATAAAGTATTATTTATTTTTATTAAATGTTTACTTACAAAAAAAATGGTAAAAAGCTCCTTTGTTAAAGAAAAAAATATTTATAATTAAATCTAGGATTTAAACCTACGGAAACTTCGACTTTGAAAATCAGCCATTAAACAATTAATTTGCATGACGAGTTAACCGCTACACTAACCCGGTGAGGTAAATTTAAAATAAATTTTTAAATACTTAAAATAAGTTTTTAATGATTAAATATTATGGTAGCGTCGAAGCATACGAAAAGTAGTTATACATTTTCTTCTTCTTTTCTTTTTTCTTTTTTTTGTCTTCAGTCATTTGACTGGTTTGATGCAGCTCTCCAAGATTCCCTATCTAGTGCTAGTCGTCTCATTTCAGTATACCCTCTACATCCTACATCCCTAACAATTTGTTTTACTTTTGTTTTTCAATAAATGTTTTGTTTTTTTTTATAAATTATTTATAAACGAGGTAAAACGTTTTCTTAAATAAATAAACTGTCCACCGGCGTGGTCTGGTGGTTAAGTTATTGTCAATCAATAAAAAATCAGTAGAAGTCGCAGGTTTTGAGGTTCAAATCCTGGTAAAAATTAGTTGGTTTTATACGGATTTGAATACTAGATGGTGGTTAGGGTTCAGTTAACCAGACATCTCAGGGATGGTCAGCCCCGAATCTATACAAGACTACTTACTCCTCATTTACCTTCCTCTTGTAAGATCCAATAATTAAAATTATAATATAAAATTTATTATTAATAAAATTAATTTAAAATTATTATATATATTTATTATAATAAAATATTCAATAATTAAAATTTTATTTGGCTATAACCAAATATTTTCATAAATACCGTCCTCATCTCTTTGGGCCATTGTTGGTGGGAGGGGGGGTTGCTTATTGTTCACTAGTTGAACAGATTACAACATATACCTTAGGAAAATAAATAAATAATATATACTCGTCTATTAGATCATGTCAGGAAAGGCTAGGTGTTTTATTCCTAAAACTTTTCTCAACGTTTAACAAGATGAGTCCAGGGAAACTGTTATAAAACCTCTCTCAGTGCAGTGTTACAAAATAAAAAATTAATTATAAAATAAAAATATCTGATGTGAACACTACATGACTTCCTTGTACCCCTATTAAATTACATACAGACATTTTTTTAAAATGAAAAGTACATAATATTTTATTTCAATAATAACATTTTTCTATATTTTTATTATTGAATTATTTATCGTAAAAGTTTTTTTACAATCAGAAGTTAATAATCATTAATAAATCAATATATTTAAATAAAAAAAAAAAGTTAAAAAGAAGGAGATGAAGTCTGATTCGAACCGATGTGACTTCTTCCCCTTGTAAGATACAAATATTTCATTAATTAAAATTTTATTTGGATATAACTCTGAAACCAATGAAAATAAGTACCACTTACGGTATACAGTTGAAAAGCTCTCAATGAGGGCTTATTACTGCAGTTAAGAAAAGTCCAAAATCCAAATTTTTTGGATTTTGTTCTTTTTTGGACACTTTTGGTCCAGTCGATTGGAACCAAAACGGGAGGTGCATAGCTAGATGTTACAACAGTCCTAAATTCAAAATTTTAACATCCTACGGCTAATCGTTTTCGAGTTATGCGAGATACATACGCACATAAGTACGTACAGAAGTCACGCCGAAACTAATCAAAATGGATTCACGGATGATCAAAATGGATATTTCCGTTGATATTTGATAACCGAAATTTTTCATGATCACAGTACTTTGTACAAGGATTAAAAAAACAGATGAGATAAGATTTAATTTTAATAATTTAAAACGTAAAACGTGAAATAATAACAAATTAATTATACGAAAGTGTGATTTACAAATCAAAATTCGGAAGGTGCTAACGAAGTAGGAAATTAAAATATAAATTCTGAATCCTATTCTAAAAATATTCGGGAAAGTCTATGAATTTTTTTTTTACTAATAGAGAAACATATCCTTTTAAATATAAATTAGCTTTTTAGCCTAAAGAAGACAGCCTAAAAATCAACTCTTGATTGTTTTATTAACGATATAAATTAAAAATAAATAAAGTTTGGTTTGTAATTAAGAATCAATATATTTATATTAGCTAAAACCTACTTCCTTTTTATTATTATTACAATTAATACTTGTTTAGTAATTAATTAATTTTATTTGGTCAAAAATTAAGTTAGTTATTTACTCGTATGTAAGCAATTAATTTTAATTTATTTATAATAATTATAAAAGAAAAATAATCATTAATTTAATTTCCGGGTAAAATCCGGGTAAGTCTATATATGCTAATTGCGATAAGGAGAGAAGAGTGCCCTCAAGTTCAATTGAATGGCATTGAATGGCTAATAGCGTGCGATACCTGGAGATACATTTGAATCCGTCGTCTGACATGGCGGATTCACGTTAAAGAGAAACGAAAACAGCTTAACATTAAGTTTAGGGAGATGTACTGGTTGCTAGGCAGGAGGTCGCAATTATCATTATTCAACAAGCAGTTGTACACAACGATTCTGGAAGCGATTTGGATCTAAGGAATGTAGCTTTTTAACGGACGAAGGCCTTCGACCTTAACTGATGACACCCGCATTCAGAAAATTAACGATCTGGTGCGTCCAAATCGGCGATTCACTGTCAGAGAACTTGCAGAAGAGGTTAACATCTCGATTGGATCGTGCCGTGATATTTTGACTGAAAAACTGAACGTGCATCGAGTTGTAGCAGAGTTTGTTCTCGTTTGATGCCCGAACAGAAGAAAGAACATCGAGTGGACGTTTGTTGGCAACTTCTTGAAGAAGCCGATGATGATGAAACATTCATGCAAAGGATCACAACGGGAGCTGGGTTTACGGCTACGACATCGAGACGAAAGTTCAATCATCACAGTGGAACGGCAAAGGATCTCCATGCCCCAAGAAAGCATGTCAGTCTCGATCCAATATCAAAGTGATACTCTCCGTTTTTTTTCGATTTTACTGTAATTGTGTATTTTGAATTCTTGCCTCAAGGTGAAATAGAGAACCGTAAGTACTATCAAGGCGTTTTACAACGGTTACGTGAAAAAATCCGCAAAAAATAGCTAGAGTTGTGGCGAGATAACTCACGGTTCCTTCACTACGACAATGCGACCGCACGGTCAGCTTTGTCAATTCGCTAGTTTTGTGCCAAAAATCAGATAACTGACCTCCTTCAGCCTTCCTACTCGTCAGATCTGACTCCTTGCGATTTTTTCTTATTTCCGAAATTAAAATCAGTGATGAAAGAACGCCGTTTTGAGACTATTGATGACATTAAAGCAAATTCGTCACGGATTTTAAAGGGTATTTCAAATAAAGCTATCCAGGACTGCTTTGCGAAGTGGAAAAACCGCTGGGAAATGTGTGTGAATAGGGGAGAGGAGTTACTTTGAAGGGGACAAGGACCAATAATCTGTAAAATTAATAATAAAGATTAAAAAAATAAAGTTCTGTTATTTTTTTAACAGACCTCGTATTGAATATGTGAGATTAATCAAGATTTGGGGTGGTCATTTACGTTAGGATGTTATGCATAACATCTTTTTTATTCATTGCTATTATTTTTTTATTTCACTGTTTCTTCATTTTTTTCGTTTTTTTTGTTGCGATTTTGTGGGTCTAAAAGGACTTTGGACTCATCATTGTATATACTTGTTTAGCTTTGTTATATATTTAAGTGTACTGTATAAAATAAATAGATATATATTTCAGTAGTAAGTTCTCTTTGCATGTCATTTATTTTTTGTAATAAAATTTACTTACGGTTCCAGCTAATTGGAACAGATTGTAAATAAATATAACTTTACTCATAAAAAAAATAAAAATAAAATGAATCTCTTTATTTTTGTAATTAAAAATGTATATAAATAAAAACACAGATTCAAAAAAAAAATTGTTATACGATTACATGCATTTTTACCCCGGATGTTTTTGACATTTTAGAAACACAACAAATTCAGTCGCCAAGTTATATTGTAGATACCAAAATGTAATTTTTTATTATAAGTTCTGAACATTACGCTAAAATATATATATATATAAGTAAAGGTACTTGGCTATATAACACGTATTACTACTGTATTTATTGGTTTACAGCTGCACCATGAATAGCTTATGACATATATATATATATATATACACACAAACGCTCGCACTGTGTATAGTTTAATATCTTATACATGTCATTTAAATTACCCTATCAGCCTTGTTAGTCCTTTCGTCAAGGCATATAATAAAATTAACTTTCTCCTTACTAAATCCTGTGTATGTAATACAAACATTTGAAGACGATACGATAAATATGTTATATTATATGTAAAATTACACTGTAGTTAAATAAATGCCATTATACTTAATTTTAATACATTTATTATTATTATGATTATAATGTACATATAAAATAAGTATTTATGAAATATATGTTATGTCGTTCTGTAGGTCTAGGTCTCGTTATTCTTACCCCATTACTCTAACGGTTATTCTAATCGTCTGCTCATTATTGATACAGTTTTGTTGTTATGATATCAAAGGTTTTTATTTTTTTTGCATTGAAGTACAGTCTGTTAAAAAAGTAAATTAAAATTAAATCTTGATCATTTTAAATACCGTTTAAAGGAATACCATTTACATTTTAAAAGTAAACGAATAATATTCCTTAAATACATTTTAAAGATTTTCGTGTTATAATATTCATTTTAAAGATTTTGTTTCGCTTTAATATTGAGATCTTTTTAAATAAATTGAAAAAACAAACCAATTTTTTAAATTCAATAAATAAAATTTCTTTTATTAGTAATTAATTTCCTTTACATCCAAAGTTACAAAAATTGTATTTCGTAAAGTTTTTCTAACTTTTAAAGGGTTTAAGATGTAAAATAAAAATTTTTGTTGTACTTACTACACCGATATAATTATTTTTTTAATTTAGTAATTAACTCCCGGTTTTAGTGAGCTCCAGAGAAGGGTGGGGCTAAAAACTATTATTGAATTTTATTATTATTTAGTTTTCCGAACATGGCACCGTTTGGTAAAATAATTATTATATACAATTTTAAAAAAAGTTTGCCAAAATTCCATTAATGAAAATTCCAGATCATAAAAATTGTGATACTCTTATAAAACGCACGTATTTACTTTAACTTATGGCTTTAACATTACAAAATGACTATAAATTGTTATGTATTTAATTTTATTATGTGAATATTACATTTTTTTTATATATTTTAATTATAAATTCCTCCTGAAGATGGCAGAATAGCCGAAAGCGCCTGAGGAAGTCAAATGGAATTTTGGTAAGCTGTTCTTAAAATTGTGTATATATTTATTATTATAGGATGCCGTTTTGTAAATTTTGGATACTTTTTGTTGTTAAAATGTATAATTATTAAATAATTAAAAATAAAATTAATATAAAAGGAATGCTAAATAGAGTATCTTGGAAAAAAGTTCAGAAATGTTTTTTAAAGAAAAAAGTTCCCGTATAAAAATGCGCCCGGAAATCGTCGTTTTCTAAGTTATACCTTGAGAAAAATTTCTCCCTAATATTTGCTCCAGTAGTAAAATAAAGTCATATTAAAATTTTTGGCATTACATTAAGGGATAATGTTATATTCATATTTCATCTAATGAATAAAACAGATCGTAGAACATCTAACAATTTTTTAACAAAATTATTGTAAAACACAGTTTTCTAGGTTTGACATACAAAAACTTTGTTAAATTACATATAAACAAAATACAATTTAAAAAAAAATTATAGATAACTAGCTGGTTTACGCTCCGTTCGTTCGCCCTTTGCGTCTAGCCAAGGGGCTGTGCCCCTTAAACCACACTGCATTCTTTAACCTCATGCTTATGACAATAATACTGATGAGTAAGAATTAAAGCCTGATTAATTTATAAAAACTATTAGTGTATTGTAGTATTTTCAGAGCAACAGTTTGGTCAGCACAGGACTTGAAACTGTGAGTGAGTTTTTAGTATTTGGGTTTAAGAATAGTCGGCTTCCATCTTAAAAATTATAAGTTATCCGTCCTTTGTACAAATATTAAAGGTTTAGCCCGGTTCTTAGCATTATCTGACAAACATCACGAGGAAGTCACTGTATTTCGTTTCTCACCTTTTCCTTTTTTTTAATTATTTTATGAATTTTAATCATGTAACCGGAAGGAGGTGCAGCCAGTCGTGGCGCACACAGAGTAACAGTCGCCGGGTTGTATACAGTCGCACCTTTAAAGCTACTTTCTCAATAACCGAAACAGACATAAAAAAAGATACAGGATATTATTTTCTTTATATAAAATTTAATTTCAAATACTGCAAGTGGTCTCCAAATTCAATTTGACCAACGGTTTGTCCATAATAAAATTAAATATCGGGAAGGAATATAATCCGGTTGTTACCACAAACCATTAAACCGGCCACCATCTTGAAACAATGAAATACATCGTAACGACCATAGTCCTTTGGTCTTTCCAGATATAAAAACTATGTTCATGCAAAATTTCAGCTCAATCGGTTGAGTAATTTTTGTGTTAAACAGTAACAGACTCGCCGATGTTACTAGGTATACAGTCTCCCACGAAGAAACGGAGAAATTTTCAGAACATGTTTTACCGGTGAAAATAATGAAAAAAATTCATATAAACATAGGCCTGGAAACGCTTTGTTTTCGAGTTACGGCGAGTTTCGCCAGCCGTAACCGGATTTCAGTTCTTCTAATAAAAATCCTAAAACCTAGTAATCTAAAACCAGTAATGCATACTGTGATTTATGGGACAAAAATTAAGGAGTAAAGTTGGTGGTTTCTTACGTAATTTGAGCTGGAAAATAGGATAAAATAGATCTCAGAACTGTAACTCCAGTAGCTTTTAAAATAACAAACGTGAAACAAAACATTCGGTGGTGAAAAACAAGTTTTTTTTAAGTTTGTAACACAATAGGTTTGTTAAATGACAGATAAATCCGGAAGATTTATTAACAAAACTTGTAGAGAATTTAACTCTGAGAAAATTAAAGTAAATATAACCGATAAAAAGTAAATAAAAAATGTTAAAAACCAGTTTTTTATTGAAGGAAAACAGACGAAATTCTGAGAAAATCTATATAAGTGAAGTCAATTAAAAATGAAGAAGAGTTGAAGATATTTGAGTTTAATTAAAAACTAAACAAATAGGAATATAGCAGAAAATATAGTATTATAATAATTTAAAACTAAAACAAGAATAATTTCAATAGTAGAACTTACTGAAGTGGCGTAAAATAACCTGTTTATATACATATATAATCACATAACATGTATCTATCTTATCAGTTCAATAATACTTTCAATTTTTTTTTAAATTACCATTTTCTAAAATAATCTCTTTTATTGATGATTACGTGATTATAAGGAATATTTATTGTTAATTTACCGTAAGTATCTGATTATCTGGACTGGATTAACCGGTATATAACTTATCCATTAGGAGCCAAATACATATATATATATATATATATATATAAAACAACATGTCACGAGTGATACACATTAAAAATTTCTACACTCGTTCTTCTTACAGTGTGAGTGCAGACTAAGAAAGGACTTTTTGAAATTCCAAGTTTAAAGGGTAAAAATGGATTTTCGGATTTTATTTGAAACTCTACTATTTTTTTAATTTCTCGGTAAAAATGAAGATAACGTGATTTTTGCGTAATCTTCATGTGAATATCTAAAAAAAATCTAGATTTCGAAAGTTCAATCTTTAAAAGGGGGTAGAGAAAGGCGAAAAAAATTAAAAAAATGAAGAATGATTGTAAAATTTCATTTTCTCCATTTATGAAACTAGTAAACGAGATATTCAGTAGATTTGAGCATACAAATACTTTTCACATGAGTATCTATAAACGAATTTCAGTTTTTCTGAATTTCGAATATTTTAAGGGTTGTACGGCGTCGCGGCTCAATTATCACAATTACTGTACGTGCGACGCGACTGTCTGCTCCTGCCTCTAGTTACTTGACCAAAAAAACATAAAATTAAAAAAAAAAAGACAAATGAATTACGATCACCTCCTAATAATGTTTTTGTCGTATATATTTAGTACTACTTATTTTAGAATCTATAACAAGTGAGCGGTGGGACACGAAGCAAGTGGTGTATGGTACATGCTTAGTTCACTCACGCAGTTAGGTTAGCTCTAGAAGCTAGTTAGAACACTGGTCGCTAAATTGATTCGAGGCTCAGTAGCCGTTTGTGACACAGATATTCGGTCTTATGCTTTATGGCGACCGAATGGGGTGCTGATGGAAGAAATGCCATACAAATCAATCCTAATAATGTTTGTCGGGTAACTCGTAAGTACCGAGCAAAATACATTTTTATCCGTCCTTCGTACGGGTAACCAGCTACAATTAATTTTTTTTTGAGATGGTGGCCCACTAATTTAAAACCCGCTTTCTTCAATTCACTCAAAGTTTTGACCAAATTGTTGCTCTAAAGAAATTGCAATACCCTGATCTTTTTTGTAAATTGAACAAGCTTTAATTTATCATTATTATTCTCAAATACATAAGTTTAATGAACACAGGAGGGTTCAAGAGGCAGAGTCCTGACCAGCTAAACTTCCTCTGACCGCGACGGGAAACGCAAGTAGCCATGTAGCGCGGGCGAAGCCGTGACGGGAATGCTAGTATATATAATTTAAAAAAAATTAAGCTAAAAATTGATTAAAAAATAATTATTATATATTAAATTTCTTTTTTAATACAAAAAGTTACGTTTTTTGAAAAAAAAGTATACTTACAATTCACAATCTAATACACAAATAACATCTAATAACAAATAACATCTAATTTATTATTATGAAAAGAAGATTTGATCTATCTGAATAAGCTTCCTGCTATTAGACAACGCATTGTTCATCTAATCTTATTACGTTACGGATCAATAATGGACAAATATTTTATAAATTATTTACCGCTATTTAATATACAATAAATAGAAAAATGATTTGATGTCTTTCGTCGATATACAAAAAGTTACAATCTATTAAGAAAAGGAATGGAAGAAGGAAACAATTTATAAATATTTTAATTATTTTTATAACATATAATTTACGATATTTAAGCGACAAAACAAAATAAAACAAAAAACTGACAATACCGTTATAGGACTTTCCCGTCAAGCGGGTTTTTTCTGATGTACGCATTAACACACATATAGACATACAATTAAAAATATTTATAATTTTACTTAAATATAATATTTTTTGTTTATTTAATTCAATGATTCTAAATAAAGCGTGCGCGCATACCGTATTTCATTCAGGCGGGTGTGGCGGTACTAGTAGCCACTTTAAATACTTTTCTACACTTAAATTATTCAATTATTTAATTCTATCGCTCACCTGAGACGTCACAACATAGACATCTACAGCAGCTGTACATCATGCTACACTACCGCTCCTTGTGGTTAGAGGGGGTACTATTGACGCAGTATACCCACTTAGCCATTAGATTTTGTAAAAATTTTTTTTGTTGAAAATATAATTTTTTAATTGTTAACAAATGTACCTATTTGTAAAATAAGACCTTAATTAGGTGAAGTCTTGAAATACTGAAGGTAACCTTACTCTACAGCCTTACACCGTTGATCTTTTAAGTTGAAAATTTACTGGCATCAATGCCCCATATATAGAATTAATATGATCAAGTTTGGTCAAAATCGGTCCGGTAGTTCTGGAGATATAAGGTAGTTTAGAGGACGATACCGAACATATACAAGTACATACGAACATCCGGAAAATTTCCATTCGATTTTTTGGGTTTCTTAGGTGTCAAAACTTCAAGATCCGGTGAAAACCGCATATGCCCAACTTGGATCGATTACAATACTTTCTATTTTAAAGATGTAGCTCTGGTATAGCGCTAGACGGGAAAATAACACTGAGACTAATGATGGCGATGAATTCACAAATGTTGAAATAATTGTTTTATTTTATTTACTAAAAATAACAAAGGATGTTTTTAGAGTTGATATCAAAGGTTAAAGAAATAACATTAAAGGAATATTTAAAAGTATGAAAGCAATGAAAATGATTATATGTAGTTAACAGAAGACATTATTTAATAAGGATATGAATGAGTGAAAATTTGTTGAAAGTGAAACTAAATAATGAAGAAGTAACTGTTAATTAAATATATTTATGGCTCTGTAATGAGTAACGTATAAAATTTTGTTTTATTGTTATTTTTGGAAACCCTAACCAAAACGTTTATTAAATTATAAAATGATCTTCATACGATCGTTTATTAAAAAATAAATAAAACTCGTACTATTTTAAATTAATATAAATTTTTTCTTTAATATTCACCTATAAAGAATGTTATCCTGACTGAGTGGTTCATCAACGTCCAGTGAAAACTACTGAATACAAATTGATGAAAATTTGTTTACATGTTCTACTTACGATGTAAGAGCACACTAAGAGAAGAGTTTTTGAAATTCAAGTTTAAAGGGTTAAAATGGAGAAGTAACATTGATATCAATTATTTTCTCAATTTCTCAGTAATAAATGAAGATATAAAATTGATTTTTCGTGTATGTAATCTTCATGTAAATATTTAAAAACTAATTTCTAGATTTTTTGAAATTCCCAGTTTAAACGTTTTAAATGGATTTTTAATTTTTTTTAAACTCTACTATTTCTTTTTTTTTTAATTTCTCGGTAACAAATAAGTATATGAATTTGATTTCTGGTGTGTGTGTGATATTCATATAAATATCTAAAAACTAATTTCTACATTTTTCGAAATTCAAAAATGAAAGGGGAGAAGAAAGGTAAAAAAAAAAATTAACAATGATTGCAAATTTTGATCATTTCCGACTATACTGAACCAGGTATTCGCACTAGTTTGGTGCTTGCAAATACTCCTCAGATAAATATCTAAAAACCATAATCGATTTTTTTTAAAATTTGACTCAAAAAAATCTTTTGTATTTTTTTTGTATCCTTCTGCTTATCGAGAAATGTAGCTTAAAAAATACAACTGTAACGTGAACTGTGAATGCGACTGTGTTACTCTCTCTTTCTCTCTCTCTGTGTGTGTGTGTGTGTGTGTCAAGACTGGCTGAACCTGCCTCCGTTTACTTGATTAAAAATCATAAAATAATAAAAAAAGTAAAAAGTGAGAAACGAATTTCGGTCTTCTCCTGGTGGTCTAACGCTAAGAACTATTCAAAATATCTTTTTACTTGACGACAGACGAATCACCAGCTATAACAACAATGTTTAAGATGGAGGGAGACTCCTCTGAAACTCACATATTTCGCATCACTCCAAGTTTCGAGTCCTGACTAAACTGTGCTGATCAAACTGTTTCTTTGAAAAAATAACAATACACAGATAGTTTTTGTAAATGAAATAACCTTAATTGTTATTTTTCAGTGTTATTCTCACAAGCATGAGAATAATGAACACAGTGGCAGTCCAGGGGGTGCAGTTCCCTGGATAGACGAAAAGGACGAACGAACGAAGCCTTGACCGAATTTGATAGATCTATTGTGATATAGATCACAAGTTATCTATATAAATTTTGTTAAAAAATTGTATTTGTTTATAAGTAATTTAATAAAGTTACTGCAAGGGTATCCCAAATAGAACCGATTTTTTAAAATTTGCCGCCGTTCTTAAGCAGTGAAACCAGAGTAGAGATTTAAAAAAAAAATAAGATTTTAGATAACGAGTTTTCGAGGAAAAAAAAATCTTTAGCGATGAGGCGCATTTTCATCTTTACCGGCTTTGTCAATAAACAAAATTTTAGAATTAGGAGATCAGAAAAACGAAAAAAAGATTGAAGAACTTCCTATGCATGTTCCGACATGTTTGGTGCTGCTTGATTGGACACTTCTTTGAAAATGAAAATGGAGATAAAATTACCATCAATGGAGTCCGTGAAATGATTTAAAACTTTTTATGGCCTAAAATTAATGATATGGATATAGAAGAAATATGGTTTCAAAAAGACGGTGCGACATTCCACACTACCAATGAAACCATTTCAAGGAAAATTCATGGTAGTGTTATCTCGCATCGAGGTGATGTGAATTGGCCGCCAAGATCATGTGACTTGACACCGTTGGACTTTTTTCTTTGGGGTTATCTTAAGGATAAAGTGTATATCAATAAACCTGAGTATTATTTGTTGATATACTACACTAAAGTGTATATCAACAAACAACTGAGGATTTCAAAGAAGAAATTCGATACAATATTGCCGACATTTCCTAGCAATTACGTTAACATGTTTTGGAAAATTTTGTCAAATGAGTCGACATATGCAACTAAGGCCGGGGTACTGGTTTATCAGATGCCTTGTATCACACATAACCTCCATGTCACAACTTTCTAATAAAATAAAAAAAACATTATCAATTAACAAATAAAAAATGTGTTTTATAAAAAAATTAAAATGTCAAACCAAAAAAATTACGTTTTAAAAATATTTTCTCAAAAATTATTAGGCATACAATTCTGGGACCTGTTTTATTCAATTTTTCAGGTCAAAACCATACAAACCATGAAATATGCTCCTTAATTTAATACCAAAAATGTTAATAAGGCTTCATTTTACTACTGAAGCAAAATCAGGGAGAAATTTTTCGCAAGGTGTAACTAGAAATCGAAGCATTTCTGGGGACGCTTGTTAGAGAACATTTTTATTTATTTTCATTTAAAGAAATTCTTTCCGAGATATCCTGTTTAGCAATTCTTTAATATATTTAGATTCTTTTTTTAATTTTAATGATTATATAATTAGAGGAAAAAAGCAGGCCCACCGCAAAAATATTATATGGTTTACGTTCATTACACATATTTTTTGATAAATGTTTTTGCCAGTTGTAACTAAATAATGTTTATGAATTTAACGAACTAATAGCAACAAAAAATCTTACAATGAAAAGCTTCAAAATCCTGAACATTTTTATCTGTTTCTTGAATTTGGATTATTAACACAGCTCAACCCCAATTTTTTACTTTTTTATCCCCAAAATACAAATATAATTTTAGATATATCGTTCATATCAAGAAGTATAAGTCGTTCGAACGAATGAATTGTTCGTGCGCTGCGCGCAGCCACCCGGCGCACCACTATTAATCCGCTCTGCGCCAATAGCAGTTGAAATAAAAAAGTGAGCAAATACACAAAACAAACAAACCCTCGCACCATCCTTTTTTTATGGGAAAGAAAGACTGTATTAAAATATACGCTTCCCAACGTGGATTATTAAAAGCTGTATAATTTTTTACTTTCCCGTCTAGATAGCGTTACAGCAGAGCGCTATTTAGTGGGAAATCGCATCCCCACTCCAAAACATGTTGTTGTAGTCGTCTGCTATGTTATGACGTCACAGGTGATAAGTAGAATTAAATAAATGTATAATAAAAGTGTAAAAAGTTACTCGATCTGGCTGGGTCTCGAACTCGGTCGCCCGGTTGTTTACGGTACCTGGTACGTTAAGCCTACCGGCTACACCACTTGACCGTACAAACGAGATATTTACTATATACTCTTAAGTTATGAAATTAAATTAGTTTAGTTTATGTCGACCGTCGCCGCTAGTACCGCTACATCCGCGCGAATTAAATACGGTATACGCGCGCGCTTTAGTTAAAAAACTGAATTAAATAAACGAAAAAATATTATATTTAAATAAAATGAAAAATATTTTTAATTAAGTTGTATGTATATGTGTTTGTGTAAGCCGGGCATCGGAAACAACCCACACTTGGTAGGACTTTCCTGGCCTTAGCCGCGTGAAAGACCTACAGTTGACAACTGTGTTGTCAGTTTTTTTTGTATATGTAATACAGGGTTATCATAAAAGAATGGTGCGGTTTCAGTAATTCATAGGAAGACTGTAGGGAAATTTCTAGATGTTATATTGGTATCCCTGAAAGCCTCCAACCCAAACGTTTGTTTATCAGCAGTTGTAACCACAACGTCAGTTCTTGTATTGTTGTTGCGGTGAGTTTAGTGAGTTACTATGTTCTCGGATAAAGACAAAGCAAAGTGTGCTTTATTGATGGCTGAATTAAAATCTGTAATTTTAGTTCAACGTGCGTTTCGACGTGAATTCGGAAGAGATCCACCGCACAAAAATAACATAACACGTCGGTTCAAACGATTCGAAGAAACCGGATCAGTTAAGAAACAGAAATCAACCGGCAGACCAAGTGTACCAGACGAAACGGTTGAACTAATTAGACGATCGGCAATTAGAAGTCCTGGGAAGTCCATCCCCCGTGGAAGCGTCGAATTAGGTATTCCAAAATCAACAGTTCACAGAGTTTTACATAAAAAACCGAAATTACACGCTTATAAAATCCAGATACTGCAGGAATTGAAACCCGATGATGGTGTAAAACGTTACAATTTCGCTGTTGAAATGTTGGACAGAATAGGTGAAAACGAATCATTTTTAGATGATATAATTTTTACAGACGAGGCTACATTCCATGTGAATGGATGTGTTGACACAATTCACGAATATGGGCTCTGAAAACCCACACGCAATTTTTGAGAAACAACGCGATTCGCTTAAAGTTAATGTTTGGTGTGGTGTGACGAAAATTCGTGTAATAGGGCCTTTCTTCTTTGCTGAAAAAACAATTAATGGAGTTGTGTATCTTGACATGTTAACCGATTATTGCTTTCCTCAGCCGGATGAACTCGAAAACATGCATCAACTTCATTTCCAACAAGATGGTGCTCCCCCGCACTTCAATGCATCGGTCACGGACGCATTGAACGAAAAATTTGGAGATCGATGGATAGGTCGGCAAGGACCCATACTTTGGCCTCCAAGGGGTCCAGACCTGACACCTCGTGATTTTTTCTTGTGGGGATATCACAAGTGTTGTTTATACACAAAAAATTCGCGACCTAAACCACTTAAAAAACAGGATTAATGAAGCAATGACAACCATTAACGAGGAAATGTTAACTAATGTTTGGAGAGAAGTTGAGTATCATTTGGACATTTGTCGAGCGATTAGTCGCTCGACAAATGTCCAAATTGGACAAATGTCCAAATGTCCAAATTTCAATATGTGCGCCCTTAGGGGCGCACATATTGAAATTTATTAATTATGTAAAAAAATGTATGAGATGACAAATTTGAAAAATAAAAAACATAAACTGTAAGTAATTCTGTTTTAATTTCAACCATGTTCAAAACCGCACCATTTTTTTATGATAATCCTGTATTTAGTTACAAGTTTTTATGTTTTAAAAATTACTAATTTGTTTTCCTTCTTTACCTCGGGTAATTAAAAGTTTATAGGCTAAAATTATAGTAATTTTTTAAAATTGTTATTATAACAACCAGTTTTTTATACTATGTAAACAGATATAGAATTATAAGTACTTATTTTTTACATTATACCATTAATCTACTAAAGGGTAATTAAACAAACTGGTTCTATTTGTGTCTTCTCTAAATATATATATATTTTTTAAAACCAATCTTTTAATAACCATACTCTTCTGTACCAATTTATATTTAATAGATCCACCCTAAGTGCAGAACAACTGAAACAGGATGACTTATCTTATTTCATTACATAACATAAGCGCTTTCGATCTTGATTAGCATCATCAGCTGCATATATATATGCAGCTATATAATATATATTTATATTACAAAACCATCAAAACAACCTTGCAATCCATGATAAAACACCGCCCATTCACCTACAGTTTCATACTTCGGTGTCAAATTCAATTTGAGGCAGGTTTTGTTAAAATTTATTGACTGGATTATATAGCAAAGTTTAATATGTAAATTGTAATATTTTAACAATAAACTTGCCTGGATGGCATTTCTAATTATTTTTTTAAAAGCAATGTATTTTTATATGTGCATATGAGTATATATATATAATGAAGCAGTAAGTATGTATGAGCACGTGAAGAATACTGTTACATAACTTCGGTAACAATAAAAATAAAAATATATTAAAAAAAAGCCCACTTTTTGTCTCTTAGTCTAATGAAATATATATATATTATACAAACGAGTGCATAAATATATTTTTTTGTTTGTTTCAGTGACCTTCAGAATATATTTCTACATTTATTTTTGTTAGTTTTACAAAATTTATTTCTCATGAATTCTTTAATTTATTTTTTGTCTTATTTTATAAATTCCACAATTATATTTTAATAAACAATTTGTTTAATATAAAGGTAAAAAATATAGAATGGTTTTATTTTACTTTCTATCCAATTTATTCCAGTACTTAAACTTTTATAAAAACAAATATCTTACTACCAAATAAAGTTCTGTGGTTCGTATTTCAGGTGAATTTCCTAAGGCGGAAAAAGTTTCGTGAATTTCCTCAGGAAATATTCCTAAACTCAACGGGTTGGTCTAGTGGTTAACGCGTCTTCCCAAATCTCAGCTGATTTGGAAGTCGAGAGTTACAGCGTTCAAGCCCTAGTAAAGCCAGTTATTTTTACACGGATTTCAATACTAGATCGTGGATACCGGTGTTCTTTGGTGGTTGGGTTTCAATTAACCACACATCTCAGGAATGGTCGAACTGAGAATGTACAAGACTACACTTCATTTACTCTTATACATATCATCCTCATTCATCTCTGAAGAATTATCTAAACGGTAGTTACCGGAGACTAAACAGGAAAAAGAAAGAAAAGGAAGGATTCCTAAGGTGGATTTTCTAGGACTACGCACAAAAGACTTTTACCCGTTCAAAATCGTCTTCGGATATACTCGGTCGTCCTGTATTCTTCCAGTTAAAAATACAGCCAATGGTTTCAAATTGTTCATACCATCTACGAATTTTATTTCCACTCGGGGGATTACAACGGAACGCACGTTGAACAATAATTACAGATACACACTTTCCAAACTGCAAAACACAGAAGGCTTTCTGTTGGGGAGTCGCCATGTCTGCTACTAGCGCTTTCAAGCGAAAGGTAAAGGAAACAGTTTGCGAGTTTGCGCACTGTTAAAACCTTTTGAGTTTCTTTCATGTGTAATTAATCAATCTACATGAAAGTTGAGAAATATTACATAGCTTTAAAACCCGGATATTAATTTTGAAACAGGCTGTACAATATAGGTGCCAAAGCTAATTTAATTTTAATAGACCTTTAAGTGATGAAGAAAAATGTAAAAAAAAAGTGTTATACAAAATTAAAAAAGTAGAGCCAAAAAAAGTAAATTTTTTAAAGATGGGGAATAAAATTAAGAAATATTTTTGTAAAAATATTCTTATATTTGTTTATATAAAGTTTTCTCTAAATCTAGCACTATTTTTAAAAAATGAAAAAAGTTTTCAAAAAATCATTTCTGTATTTTAGGTTCGGGGTCTACAATTAAAATAAATTGTAAACATTTTTTGATACCTCTATATCCGAAGAATTGACTTTCAAAAATATATACATAGATGGACGATAGAATTAAAGAAAAAATACATATACTCGTATTACTTTTAAATACTTTTAATTTTTAAGAGTAGGGGTTGATTTTTTGAAAAATAACATTTTTTTTTGAAAGTCTTCCAATACTTTGCCAGCTTTTATATTTTTTGTAAATGAAATTTAAACGTTTTCTATTTATGTCGTTTAGTAAAAACTTTTTCTTTGTATTAAAATGTTAACCGGAAATAATTCATTATTTTTTTGTCTTCAGTCATTTGACTGGTTTGATGCAGCTCTCCAAGATTCCCTATCTAGTGATAGTCGTTTCATTTCAGTATACCCTCTACATCCTACATCCTTAACAATTTGTTTTACATATTCCAAACGTGGCCTGCCTACACAATTTTTTCCTTCTACCTGTCCTTCCAATATTAAAGCGACTATTCCAGGATGCCTTAGTATGTGGCCTATAAGTCTGTATCTTCTTTTAACTATATTTTTCCAAATGCTTCTTTCTTCATCTATTTGCCGAAATACCTCATTTGTCACTTTATCTACCCATCTGATTTTTAACATTCTCCTATAGCACCACATTTCAAAAGCTTCTAATCTTTTCTTCTCAGATACTCCGATCGTCCAAGTTTCACTTCCATATAAAGCGACACTCCAAACATATACTTTCAAAAATCTTTTCCTAACATTTAAATTAATCTTTGATATAAACAAATTATATTTCTTACTGAAGGCTCGTTTCGCTTGTGCTATTCGGCATTTTATATCGCTGCTGCTTCGTCCATCTTTAGTAATTCTACTTCCCAAGTAACAAAATTCTTCTACTTCCATAATCTTTTCTCCTCCTATTTTCACATTCAGTGGTCCATCTTTGTTATTTCTACTACATTTCATTACTTTTGTTTTGTTCTTGTTTATTTTCATGCGATAGTTCTTGCGTAGGACTTCATCTATGCCGTTCATTGTTTCTTCTAAATCCTTTTTACTCTCGGCTAGAATTACTATATCATCAGCAAATCGTAGCATCTTTATCTCTTCACCTTGTACTGTTACTCCGAATCTAAATTGTTTTTTAACATCATTAACTGCTAGTTCCATGTAAAGATTAAAAAGTAACGGAGATAGGGAACATCCTTGTCGGACTCCCTTTCTTATTACGGCTTCTTTCTTATGTTCTTCGATTATTACTGTTACTGTTTGGCTCCTGTACATGTTAGCAATTGTTCTTCTATCTCTGTATTTGAAAACTGATTTTTTAAAATGCTGAACATTTTATTCCAGTCTACGTTATCGAATGCCTTTTTTAGGTCTATAAACGCCAAGTATGTCGGTTTGTTTTTCTTTAATCTTCCTTCTACTATTAATCTGAGGCCTAAAATTGCTTCCCTTGTCCCTATACATTTCCTGAAACCAAATTGGTCTTCTCCTAACACTTCTTCCACTCTCCTCTCAATTCTTCATTTAAGTGAATAATTAAATGAATATCTAATTAAATGAATAATTCATTTAAAATTATAAAACGAAGTCGTAATTTAAAATAAATCTAAATCACAGAAAATTCTTAAAATAAATATCTTTTTGTCGGAGTGATACAGACTATTAGCGCTAGCCTTTTCATGCGGAAAATAAATACTTCGAGATCTAGCTGAACTATTTATATATTAAACGTTACGTTATTTTTCCAGGGTCAGTATTCTATTTACGAGTTGTAATTAAAATCACATCCTGGTCTAGCAATACATGGATGTAACAACATACAGGTGTTCAATTAAGGAACAAAGCTATCTATAAGGCCAAATCAAGCAAAGTTGTCTCTAGATATCTAGAGATTTCTGGATTATCATATAAAATAAAATAAATATAATTTGAGTAAAAACTATGATGATTCTATTTTTAAGATTTCAAGAATCGTGTCTTTAGAAAATCCTGCAATCAGAAATCATACGACTTTTCTTCTACTGTATTCTTTTTCATATTAAATATATTTATTTCTTGTCGTATGTTTTGACATATTTTGTCCAATTTTAATTTATTTGCCGAAAGGACTACACTAATTAGACGAAACATTTTAAATGTAATTAGAATTTTTTTTTAAAGATTTAATTAAGAATATTTAATTAGTCTAATTATTATTTAAAAATAAAATAAAACTATAATTTATTTAAAGCCAAAATCAGGCATTACAATGGAATAATCAAACTAAAACGGACCAGAATGCATCTTCAGTTTGAAATCGTCTGGAATGAATGCAGTTGAAAAAAACTGACAACTCAGGACATCCCCGGGACGCGGTTATATCCGTGAGAGGGGTCCTAAAATTGTGGGTTATTTCTGACGGCTTGAACACACATACACACACAACTTAAATTAAAATATTTATTATTTTAATTAAATATAATATTTTTTCGTTTAATTCAATTATTCTAACTAAAGCGCGCGCGCATACCGTATTTAATTCGCACGGATGTGACGGTAACAGCGGCGACTGTCAGCACTAACTAAACTAATGTAATTTCACAACTTACATAAAACAGATTTCGCTTATACGGTCGGCAGAGTGGTATAGCCGCGAGGCTTAACCCACCAGGTACCGAGTCGACCGGGCGATCGAGTTTGAGACCCAACCAGACCCAGTTAATTTTTCTTTAAATATTATTCATTTATTTAATTCTACCGTTCATCTGTGACTTCACAACATAGTAGACGTTTAAAACAACATTTTTTTGGCAGTGGGAGTGCGATTTTGCAAATATAATTATTTTTTAATTGTTAACAAATGTGCCCAAGAAGAATATGACCTTAATTAGGCTCTATAACCTCACCTTGATATTTTAAGTTGAAAACTTAATTAAATCAACGCTATATATATATATATATATATAGAAGTAATATGTCCAAGTTTCGTCAAAATCGGTCCAGTAGTTCAGGAGATATGTGGTGATTTAGAGACCATCACCGAAAACACACACACACACACACACACACACACACACACACACACACACACACACACACGCACACACGCGCGCGCGAGTAATACAAACATTAACATTTCGAAAATTTACATCTGGTTTTTGGGTTTTATGGGTTTCTTAGGTGTCAAAACGTAAAGATCCGGTGAAAACTGCATATGCCCAAATTGGACCGATTACAATATTTGCCCTTCTAGAGTTATAGCGCTACTAGACGGGAAAATAAAAAAAAAACAGAAAATAAGATAAATCCTAAGACCAATAAAAAAAGATGAAATTGAATAAAAATTCAGAAGAAATAAAGATCTTTACAAATACAACGAAACTGAGAATTCAAACTGAGAAATTACATAAAAGAAAAGAATAGCCAAATTCCACAGCCACCTTATGAGAATTAATGATACAGGTTCACAAAACAAACACTTCAACCATATTTACTACAAATAGGATGCAGATCAATGTACTTCAGTGAATAAAAGAACCAAAAAATAAACTATTTTCAGAAAAACTGGTATAAGATTTTAACCGTTTCTAAGAGAAGGAAAAACAAAAAAAACTATTTAAAGACAAGAAAAGAAAACTTTCAAAAGAAAGAGAAATGAATGCAAAAGGTTGTTTCACGTATCCTTGTCGGCCAAACTCGAAAAAAAAAAAGATATTTAAGAAATAAAAACGCTAAACGACAAACTGTTTCTAAACAAGATGGGAAACCTTCCAGCATAAAAAAAATTAAAATAAAACTGTGAAAGAACAGTTAAGTATTTCAGGTTTTTTTGTCCAAAAATACAGAAATAAAGACTTTCATTAAAATATGTATATAAATGAAAATGTAAGTGTCCGTGTGTTCAGAATCTTAATTTTCCGTAAGTTCTGCATCGATTGCTTTGAAATTTTGACAAAACGTTGCATTCGAATACTTGCGTGTTTTTATATACCTAAGATGCCACACCTGCGACAGGTAAAAACATGCTTTTTTGGAAAAACAGCGCTATTTGATGGACGTAAAAGCCACACACGTTATACCAAATATTTTACGATTCCATTTCAACGTTTCCGATATGTATGTTCGTTATCGACTAAAAAACTACTAGACCGATTTATGCGCGGGGAAAAAGGGAGTAAAGGAAAAGGGAAAGAGGGAAAATTGGGAAAGGGAAAAATCGAAAAAGGTAAAAGAGAAGAAGGTAAAAAGGAAAGAAGAGGAAAATGAAAAAAAGAAAAAGGGGAAAGGAGAAGGGGAAATAAGGAAAATAAATGGGGGAAGGACAGGAAAATGGGGTAGAGGAAAAAGGGAAAACGAGGAAAGGGAATATGGTAAAACTAAAAATGGGAAAAGTAAAAAAAAAAACAAATAAAAAATGGGAAAAAGTAAACGGGAGAAAAAGGGAAAATGGAAAAGGGGGAAATGGGAGAAATGGGGAAAAGGGAAAGGTTAAATTTTGTGAAGTTTCGTAATGTTCATTTTGTTAATGTTTTATCAAACTTTCAATTGTGTTCATTTAGTCTATATATATATATATATACTAATATATATATATATATATATATATATATATATATGTGTATTCAAATTTAACAATAGCGAAGCAGCATTGCCGGGTCTTCTAGTTATATTAATATGTAGATTTTTTATTTACATAAGCTATTAACCTGTTTTATATAAAAGGAACATTATTTTACAATACAAATTTCATTTAAAATCATTATAAAAAAATTATGATTTATTAATTTGATTAGGTCTCTATCATAAAAATATATAAAAATAATTTTTGTTACAGTTGTGAGTTGAAAGTAAAAATCATCAGTATGGGCAGTGAAATGAAGTTATTTCAAGACATGACTACGATTTATTATTATTATTATTTAATTATAAAAATACCAGAAATCATTATAGAATGAAATTAAAAATGTTTCATCTGTAATTGTAATTGTAATTTACAATAATTTTCTCTTCATAAGGGTATTATATTATTTTCTGAAGAATATTACAAATTTATTAGAAATGAAAGTGATAGTTTTAATTTATATTTATTTATCTAATAATTTTTTTAAATATATAATTTTTGATTAGGATTGAAGAATAAACATTTAAATAATGGTATTTATTTAAACCGAAGAAGTATTAATTGAAAAGTAACCGGTTTCTGAACACAAAAAAAAATAATTTATACATAGTGATTCTCGAAGAATGTAACAAACTTTCAGGACCTGTTCTATTGATGATAATAAACAAAAATCTGATGTGGACACCACATGACTTTCTTGTTCGCCTATTAACTTACATATACATATTTCTTTTAAATGAAAACTACATAAAATTTTACTTTATTAATGACTTCTGTTATTTTTTTCATATATCATTTTTTATTGTTATTATTGAATTATTATTTATTGTAAAGCTTTTTTTTGCAACCAAAAGTAAATAATTATTAATAAATCAATATTTTTAAATTAAAAAAAAAAAAGTTAAAAAAAAGGAGATGAAGTCTGATTCGAACCGATATGCCTTCCCCTTGCAAGACGCAAATATTTCATTAATTAAAATTTTATTTGGCTATAACTCTGAAACCAATGAAAATAAGTACCACTTGTGATATATCTTGAAAAGCTATCAATGATGGCTTATTACTGCAGTTAAGAAAAAGTCCAAATAAAAAATCCAAACAATTTGGATTTCGGGCTTTTTGAACACTATTATTCCAGTCAAAAGCACTGAAAATATTAATCCGTTTCGCCACATCTTACCTCTTCAAAAATGGTTTTTCGTCTACGGTTGCGCTAAATAGTAAATATAGGGACAGCATTTAATTATTTGAAAACAATTTGCTTTTGTGTGTTTCTAACGTAAAACTAAGTATTAAGAAATTTTTAAATGAAAAACAAACGCAACCATCTCATTAATTTATTTTTTTTACACGTATATTTAGAAATGTAAGTAAAACGATTATAATAAATAATTTTTTTTCTCGTAAAATGATTTCAATATTGTTTACGTGCAAAATTGAAGGCTAATTCGTGACCCCCAGGTTTTTCATATGTTTGTTTAGTGGTGAAAGAGTCTTCCCAAAACAGCTGATTTGGAAGTCGATAGTTCCAGCTTCAAGTCCTAGTAAAGTTAGTTATTTTTACACGGATTTGAATACTAGATTGTGGATACCGGTGTTCTTTGGTGGTTTGGTTTCAATTAACCACACATCTCAGGAATGGTCGAACTGAGACTGTACAAGACTGTACTTCATTTACACTCATACATAACATCTTCATTCATCCTCTGAAGTATTATCTGAAAGGTAATTATTGGAGTCTAAACAGAAAAAGGAAAGAAGGTTGTTCATATCACCGCGTTCTCCAGGTTGAGAGATGCTGACTTAATATATTGTAATTTATTCTAAAAGTTAAGATAACAGCATAATTTACAGCATAGTTTTTATTTTTAAAGGTTTTTTTTAAAACATGCCTTTTGTTTCATTTTTTATAGTATAATATATTATTTATATTTATAAAGTTGTTTATATTTATACAAGATTGGTTACAAATAACACTACTTATATGGAAATGAATGATTTTAAGTAAAGCAAAAGGTAATAAAAAAAATATAAGATAAAAATATGAGATAAAATATAAAAAAAGTATTATAAAGAATGACCCTAAGATTGTTGTTTACAATGGCTTTTACTTAAATAAGTTCTTTATTAATATACTGCTTACATTATACAAAAAAAAAAGAAGAATATATATATATCTATATATATATAAAAATGTTAAGTTCGTTTGTGTACACTTCAAAAACGCAAAATGTTTTGCACCGATTGAGCTCAAATTTTAGCACGATATATAACCCGCATCAAAGATTGTTTTCATCTATTTTTAATAAATCTATCTATCTATTTTTAATTTGTACATTTTTAATTTGGAAATCTAAACAAAGGAAAACCAATCAGATCAATGCAAGATGGCAGCTGTCAAACACAACGACCAATCACAAAGAGCCCGTATGGCCGTTGCCAATGTAAACAAAATCACAACTGATTAAGTAACAAATATCTTTGAATTATATTTAACAGCTAAAAGATCTGTATTTTATTAAAAAAAAACAAAAAAAAACACAAAAACAAAAAGAAAAGCCACCAAGAAGGATGACTTACAGTAAATAAATTAAAACACCCGACTTTCTTATAGCCCAGATAGACTTAAGACTATGCAAACAAAAAAAGCCGAAATAACCAAATTCACAGAAAATAATATCCCTACATAATGACCAAAAAGTCCTTTGTTAGGTTAAATATTCACTTTTGTCTGAATTTACTGAAGGCATTTACAACGAAGCATTGATAAATATTGAAGAAAAGTGCTTAGCTAATGCAAATAAAGTTCTTAGTCGATTGGGAATGCCAGCACCCACCCGAGCTGCGATTGCTTTATTTGATGTGGATTTACGCCGTGAACAGAGTTACAACATTGGTGATCTTTAGTCATATGTCCAATCAAACATTCCCAAATTAACGCGTGAACAGAAAGGCATTTATGATCGCATAATAGGTCCTTCTTCTTGGATGCGCCAGGAGGAACTGGGAAAACATTCCTCATTAGATTGATTCTAGTCTAGCAACGGTTCGATCAAAAAATGACATAGCCTTAGTTCTTGCTTTGTCTGGAATAGCTACGACATTGTTACCAGGTGGAAGGACTGTGCATTCAGCTCTGAAGTTGCCATTAAACATGCAAATCATCGAGACTCCCACGTGCAATATTTCCAAAGCATTCTGTATGGGAAAAGTATTACAAAAATGTAAACTCATTGTTTGGGATGAATGCACATAAAAATCACTTAAAGCTTTTGATCGATCGTTACTAGATTTGCGTGGAAACGTTCAACCATTCGGGAATGCTTTGATATTGCTCGCAGGAGATTTTAGGCAAACATTGCCTGTAATTTCTCGATCGACACCGGCAGACGAAATAAATGCTTGCCTGAAATATTCAACACTGTGGCGACACGAACGTACATTGCAGATGAATACGAATATGCGTGTCCAGTTGCAGAATGATCCATCAGCTGAGGTATTCTCACCACAGTTACTGGACATTGGAAACGGACAGCTGCCAGTCGATGAGACGTCTAGACGAATAACATTTCCTGATAATTTTTGTAATTTAGTAACATTGAAAGAAGAACTTATCGAAAAAGTATTTCCTGATATTCAAATTAATCATAGAAATCACGATCGGCTCAGTGAACGAGCTATCCTTGCCGCAAAGAATAAAGATGTCTATCAACTTAATAATGTTATTCAATCCAGCATTCAAAGTGAGGAAATTACATATAATACGATAGACACCGTTGTGGAAGCAGATGAAGTAGTTAATTACCCAACGGAATTTTTAAACTCACTTGATCTGCCAGGGATGCCATCACACATATTAAAATTGAAAATAGGTGTGCCAATTATCCTGTTGTGGAATATTAATCAGCCAAAACTCTGCAACGGCACGCGACTTGCAGTTAAGAAATTGATGAATAACGTAGTGTAAGCAACGATTTTAACAGGGCCTTTCAAAGGTGAAGATGTCCCCATTCCTCGAATACCCATGATCCCGACCGATATACCATTTCAATTTAAAAGATTGCAATTCCCAATTCGATTGGCATTTGCAATCACAATCAATAAAGCTCAAGGTCAATATTTAGAATTGTGTGGTTTAGATTTAGATGCGGATTGCTTCTCACATGGACAACTGTATGTGCGTGTTCCCGAGTCGACAAACCAGATAGCCTTTATATCTACGCAGACAGTGGAAAAACAAAAAATATTGTATATCCACAAGTATTGCAAAATTAAACTTCTATGAAACGTATGCTTTGTTTTGTTTCTCATTTCTCATCCATGCAATCACAATGTGCCACAGCGAAGCGTGGCGGGTACACCTAGTATATTTATATATACCTAAGTTTTTTACGATAAAGTACATACTGGTTATGCAATTAAGTCCAGTTTTTTGCATTTATTTTAATATGCAAATTTATTTATTACAAATTATAATACGACCGTATAAATATAAATTATAATTATAATATAAATTATTATACAAGTTTATTTTAATTAAAAATTTTTTATATATAAATTTCATTTTTTAATAATAAAAACAAAATTATCTTGCTGAACAGATTGTAAAGTTGTTTCGTTATAATAAAATAAATAAAATTAAAAAAAATAAAGAACTATTTTTTCATTTTATTTATAAATTGTGTGATTGATTGATTTTTATTTTAATGAAGTACTTAACAGTAGGATAGGTAATTTTTTAAGTTCTTTAGACCAATATATAAATAACTAGGTCTCTTAGGCTTAAACTACGTCGTATGCAATTAAATTCTTGAATATCCGGTTATATGTGTAAGAAGTCTTGTCTCCACAAAAAAAAAAACCAAAAAAAAACTATATAATATTTATATAATAAAAAAAAACTGATAGAATAAAAACTGGGCCTGCATGATTTCATACATGTTTGCTTATCTACCTGTTACACAACTAGATACTATCGGTTGAAATTTTAACAAGAATGTAAGTAATTTAAAAATATAAAATAAACGTTAAAAAAATAATAAAACAAAAATTTAAAAAAAGAAAAATCACATTTAAAACTAAAAAAAAACTTTTTTCAATTATTTTTAACATTTTGGTTAATAGAATTCGGCGCCAAATTAAAAAGAACTATCAAACCAAAAAAAAAAATATATATATAAAACAATATATATTCTAATATGAATAATTAGAAATATCGAAATTTAATAATGAATTAAAAAAATCAAATTTATTAATTATTTTTTAGTATAGTTTTGTAATAGGTTTTATTTTAATTTTACAAATTAAATTTTTACATTTTTTAGTTTTATTTACACATTGCTTGAACCACAACATAAAACGCTGGCATTTGTTAAAAAGCTGTTGTATACCCAACTAGATCCAGTTAATATTTACTTACTTGTACGAAGTAAAGGAAGTATTGTGATCGCGAAAAATTTCGGTTTTCAGATTTCAACGGAAATATCCATTTTGATTATCCCTGAATCCATTTTAACTACTTTCGGCGTGACGTCTGTACGTACGTATATATCTCGCATAACTCAAAAACGATTAGCCATAGGATGTTGAAATTTTGGATTTAGGACTGTTGTAACATCTCACAAAAAGGGAAGATTCCCTTTTGATTGCAATCGATTTGACTAAAAGTGTCCAAAAAGCCCAAAATCCAAAGAATCTAGATTCTGGACTTTTTATTAACTGCAGTAATAAGACCTCATTGAGAGATTTTCAACGATATATCATAAATGATACTTATTTTCATTGGTTCCAGAGTTTTACCCAAATAAAATTTTAATTAATGAAATTTTTGGATCTTACAAGGGGTTCTTACACATCGGTTCGAATCCGATTTCATATACATATATTTCTTTTAACTTTTTTTTTATCTTAATATATTGATTTATTAATGATTATTAATTTCTGATTGTCAAAAAAAAAATCAATAAATAATAATTCAATAACAATAAAAAATAAATAAAAAAATCAGAAGTTACAAGTGAAAAAAAATTTTATGTACTTTTCATTTTAATTCAAAGATTTTTACAATCAGCGGTTAATAAATTATTAATAAATCAATACAATTAACTGAAAAAAAAAGTTAAAAAAGTATGTATATATGAAGTCGGATTCGAACTGATGTGTGCATGATTACGGATCCGACACGTTCTCACACCAGATATCTACTTCAGTGACATTTTTTTTAACTAATATAAAATGCCAAGGAAATTTTTAAGGCCTTTTTTTTCTTGAATATTGCATGTTAGTATTTTGTGAAGACACGTAAACAGTGTACACGCAATACGGTTCTAATCGGTGTCCCGTAGCTCGAGTGCCTTTCCCTTGTTAGCTACAGGAATATGGATCTTAAGTGCCTTATAACTTTATATTGATTTAACGTTTTATAGAAAAAGGTCACTATAGTTATTTTCTTTCAGAATTAGAAATAATTTGCTTACGAAAAAGAATTTATTTTAAACATAACCATGATCTTAGTACGAATATTATATATATATTCGTATATTATCATCGTATATTAGAATAATCTTATTTTTAAAGTCTATATTGTTTTACCTTTTATACGTTCTCAAAAACGATTAGTGGTAGAATATTGAAATTTTGTATTTAGGACTGTTTTAATATCTAGTTGTGCAGCTCCCATTTTGATTGCAATCGACATTTAGAATAACTGAATGTTATGTTGGTAATAATCATATTATATCTGCCCTGGTGTGTAGGTTCCCGTGATGGAGCGGGGACTCCTGGGGTCCGTTAGGTGTGAATGAATGAAAAGACCGAGACCCGGCCGGTGTGTGGGTTCCCGGATACGCTTTGGCGGCTTCGGCTCCTGCGCCGTCGGTTTGAGACTGGCAAAAGGAAAGACTGAGACCCGGTCCCCGGTGGGGGGGGGGGGGCGGCTAGGAACGGCGTAGCCGGGCCTGGTTCTTCCGTTGGAAATTAGAGGCAGGCAATTAAAAGATCCGGAAAGGGCACGTCCCCGAGTCGAGTATACTTAATTGGATGTCCGGCTCGGGGATGTAGGAAAAAAAGTTTATTAAATCTGATTTTATTTAATATTAATTGAAAATTATAATTTAGAATCGTATTATTTTTTGATTTTCCTAGCAAAATATAAAAATTGTATATTTATTTTTAAAAAAAATAATTTTATTTTATTATTTGAAAGAACTATAAAATACATTTTTGAATTGTATTAAATTTAAAATGATTGTTGAAAATTATTTTATTAATTACCGCTGCCATTTGAATTCAAATAATTTTTTTTTTTTTTAATATTTGTGTTTACTAGAAGAATTATTTTCATTTATAATGATTTGTAAAATTATTAATTTCAAAATACTTACTCTATCCTTCAATTTTAAATTTATATTTAATAAAAATGTAAGTATCTTTCAAATTACATTTTTTCTTTTTTTTGTGGGGAGTGATTCTGGTCGTAGAAAAAGTATTGCACATAACTTGACTTGTAACAAATATTGCACTCGTGAAAATACGTAATTTTTTTTCACTTGTGCGTAATTTGTTTCTTACAACTATTGTTACTAATATACTATTCTACATCAGTATTATTCGTATCTTCGTGAGTTGTTGATTAAAAATAGTTTCAGATTTCTGGTGTGTCGTATAAATAAAAGTTAATATTAATTAAACTATTCCATTTACTGAACTCCTGTATACTGGTTAAATAAAGTTTAACCATTATAAGTTTAAATGAAGTACAGCAAAAAATGTGTATATGTAATTTAATAGGCGTACAAGGAAGTCGTGTGGTGTCCATCATTAGATTTAAAACAAAATTAATTACTTTTATTTTTTGTCTTTTAGTCAAGTAACCGGAAACAGGTGCAACTAATCGCGTTGTACATAAAATAACAGTGGCTATGTTTGTTGAGTCGCCATGACGTACACCGTCAGACCTCTTAAAAAATCGAGATTCAAAAAACTCCGAAAATGGTTTTTAGTTTTATATATATATATATACAAATATATTCTGAAGAGTATTTGCTAATCTAAGAGTATTGCCCCAATCTAGTTAATATGCTGTTTGGTATAGTCGGAAATGGGGAAAATTTGCAATTATTATTCAAATATTTTTTTACTTTTCTTCACTCCTTTCAGGGTCGAATTTCGAAAAATCTAGAAACTGTTTTTTAGATATTTACATAAAAATTACACACACCAAAGATCAAGGTGATATCTACATTCGCTACCAAGAAATGGAAAAAAAAATAGCCAGGTTTGGAAAAAATATCAAAATCAATTTTAACCCATTAAGCTTTAAATATCAACGGAATTTTGTATCACTACAGTACAAAAATCCATTGGTAATCATTACCGCAGGCATTTTTAATGATTGAAGCAGTTATAACCATTGCTACAAACAGAGATTACACACAAAAAGTGAAAAATATATACAAGTAGACAATGCAAATGACTTAATCTTTTATTTAAAAAATCTTCCACTTATGTTCTGTGGGATAAATTTCATTTGTGTGCCACAAACGACTTCTGAGCCTCGAATCAGTTTAGCGACCAGTGTCCTAACTAGCCTCTACTTAAGATAGTGATTTGGAGGAGGAATTTGAGGGAGTTAACAAATTATGCATTCGTTATTTTTTAACGAACAGAAGACAATTTATGCAGTGCCTTATACTTATATATATATTTGTGTATGTATGTGTGTGCGCGTTGACCATTATGCAGTGCTAAGTGGAGCCGATCTCCATAAAAGGTTTTTGTCGTCTAAGGTGTATCCATTTTTTTAATAAGGTATTTTATTTTATATATATTAGTGATAGCATTTTACTGACCGCTTTTGTCAAATCACTGGGTGAAATACAGTCTAGACCTGCCTTGTTACATAACGGAATTAGTATTTTTATTTATTATAATCAAATAAAATGTCATTTTGAACTTTTTAAATCAAAAACAATTTTATATAAAACTTAATGAATAATTTTTAATTTAGGTTTCTAGAATTAACCCATCGGGTTGGTCTAGTGGTGAACGCGTCTTCCCAAATCAGCTGATTTGGAAGTCAAGAGTTCCAGCGTTCCTAGTAAAGGTAGTTACTTTTATACGGATTTGAATACTAGATCTTGAGTACTAGGATTTGAAGGGATCTTGAATACTAGCTGTTATTTGGTGGCTGGGTTTCAATTAACCACACATCTTAGGAATGGTCACCTGAGATTGTACAAGACTACACTTCATTTTTACTCATACATATCATCAAGTAATACCTGAACCGTAGTTCCCGGAGACTAAACAGGAAAAAGAAAGGCTTCTAGAATTAATTGTCAATCTATTTCATAACAGGCGTAAACATTTTTGTGGGATAATATTTTTGGGGAAACTTAGTTTAATTTGGTTGTATTTTTAATTGTAGTAGCTGGACAGGGAGAACTTCGCTTGCCCTTCATGTCTAGCCAAGGAGCTGTACCCCCTGGTTCCCCACTGGATTCATTATCCTCATGCCTGTGAAAATAATACTGATAAACAACTAAAGCCTCTTTAATTTATAAAAATTATTATAATTTTATTCAGAGGAACAGTTTTGTCAGCATAGGATTCGAAACTTTAAACAATCTAAAATATGTGGGTATCAGAATCGTTGGCCCCTATCTTTGCTGTTATTTGGTGGCTGGGTCTCAATTAACCACACATCTTAGGAATGGTCACCTGAGATTGTACAAGACTACACTTCATTTTTACTCATACATATCATCAAGTAATACCTGAACCGTAATTCCAGGAGGCTAAACAGGAAAAAGAAAGGCTTCTAGAATTAATTGTCAATCTATTTCATAACAGGTGTAAACATTTTTGTGGGATAATATTTTTGGGGAAACTTAGTTTAATTTGGTTGTATTTTTAATTGTAGTAGCTGGACAGGGAGAACTTCGCTTGCCCTTCATGTCTAGCCAAGGAGCTGTACCCCCTGGTTCCCCACTGGATTCATTATCCTCATGCCTGTGAAAATAATACTGATAAACAACTAAAGCCTCTTTAATTTATAAAAATTATTATAATTTTATTCAGAGGAACAGTTTTGTCAGCATAGGATTCGAAACTTTAAACAATCTAAAATATGTGGGTATCAGAATCGTTGGCCCCTATCTTTGCTGTTATTTGGTGGCTGGGTCTCAATTAACCACACATCTTAGGAATGGTCACCTGAGATTGTACAAGACTACACTTCATTTTTACTCATACATATCATCAAGTAATACCTGAACCGTAATTCCCGGAGGCTAAACAGGAAAAAGAAAGGCTTCTAGAATTAATTGTCAATCTATTTCATAACAGGCGTAAACATTTTTGTGGGATAATATTTTTGGGGAAACTTAGTTTAATTTGGTTGTATTTTTTAATTATAGTAGCTGGAGAACTTCGCTCGCCCTTCATGTCTAGCCAAGGAGCTGTACTCCTTGGTTCCCCACTGGATTCATTATCGTCATACCTGCGAAAATAATTCTGATAAACAACTAAAGCCTCTTTAATTTATAAAAATTATTATAATTTTATTCAGAGGAAGAGTTTTGTCAGCATAGGATTCGAAACTTTAAACGATCTAAAATAGTAGTTATAGCTGGTTACCTGTCCTTCGTACGGGTAAAAATGGTAGTCTATCTTACACGGTTTTCAGCGTTACCTGATAAACATCACGATGAGATGACCGTGAAAGTTCGTTTACAATTTTTTTTTTGGTATTTTATTTTATAGCTTTTTAATCAAGTAACCTGAGGCAAATTGAGCCAGTCGCATCGCACACACATTAACAGCGGTAGTATCTGTGTTGATTAAACCGCCGCGCCGTATAACGATACACCTTTAAAGGTATTTTTGTCAATAATCGAAAGAGAAATAAAAAAAAAGGGAACTTTTTTAATAGAAAACTTAATTTCAAATACTACAATGATCTCCGAGTTTGATTTGACCAACGGTTTGGCCGTAATAAAACGGCAAAAGGATATAAATTAATATTTAGTTTATATATAAAAATAAATTAATAATTATCTTTTTGAATTTTATATTTTGTCTAATAAATTACCTTTAAGCTAAACCAGTTATGGCCTTCTACTTTTTGTTAATCCTTAACATATAACAAAAAATCTAGGTCATTCCACATTTTGTTTTGAATTACAATATCATGTTTCGTATATGGTCAGAAGAATTTAAGTAGGTACATGTTATACGTTACATGTGAAGGACTTTACCGAATTTCAAGAATTACAAGTTTTTAATTTCTTTAATCTATATATTATAGTTGTCGAGTTTTCAGTTTATTTGCATTTTTTTTAATGATATTTATAATGTGTTTTTTTAACGGTCTAGTTGATTTTTGAAGTCGAAAGTTCTTAAGTTCAAATCTCAGTAGAAGTTAATTTCTTTTACACGGATTTAAATAATAGAAAGCAATACCGTTGTTCTCTGGTGATTTTTTTTTATCTTCTTTATCTTCCCTGCTCATCGGATCCGGGGATCTGTAACTAAGCATAAACTTAGATCCGAGGAATGAAAGCGCCTCAAACTACCTCGGAAAGGCACAAGATCCCGTCCCGTTAGCCGGGACTCAGTCTTTTCTTGGTTGGCATGCCTCTAATGAGTAAATCCGAAAAGAGAACCACCCATCGGGGCTACGGTCTTATATTCCCCCAATAGCATCTCAAAGGAGTTCCCCACCCGATCACTGAAGGTGGAAGATCGAAGCCTCCCACCCCTCCCGCATGGGGCTATCTCTCAAAGACACCATGACGTTTCTGTGAAGACACAACTCCTGACGCAGATGAAACCGTCTTGCATCCCCGACCTCTGGGCGCATGACCGTGCATCTTCAGGATCTACATCGAGGCTCCTGTTTACAATCTTTACGTGAATGGCCCGCCTTACCACACGTGAAACAATGTCTACTCCTGTCGGTGCCTTTACAGAACTTGGCTCTATGGCCTGGACTCCAACATCTGAAGCAGAGGTCGTCGGAAGTATGCCGCATCACCCGACAGGCCACCCACTCGATGTTAACGCGCCCATCAGACAGAAGTTTGTCCACAAGGACGAGCGGCACTGCCAATGTGACCATCCGCGTCGAGCCGTAAGCCGGCTTCATTGATAAAACATCTCTAGTGACCGACTCACCCGTTATTCTGCGAAGTTCCCCAAGAAATTCATCCTGAATCGTAAGAGCATCCACGTCCTTAAATAGGACGTGGATCCTCCTATACCCCTTCCAGTCAGGACCGTGGAGGCACCATCCACTTTTTCGGCGATTGCTCAACTGTTCGGCCTCACCACTATCGCCCCCCACTCGGAGGTGTAGGTCCTCCCACGTCGTTTCCGTACGGAGAGGACCCCGGTTTTGCCCGGCGAGCAAAACTGCTCCCTTCACCGAGCGGAGGAGATTTGCGTATGTCTTTCCCTCCGCCCTGACCACCAATATGAAAATTGGAAGACCTGCGGGTAGCTTCTTGCCGGTCGGTATCAATATTAGTGACGCTCGTAACAAAGGAACGGAAAGTTGCTCTCCATACTTTTACTCGCATATTCCACGAATCGTCGTAGAATCTGCCCAACTCGCCCTTGTGGAACACAGAAGCATATCTGCCGATTCTGTCCATCCGTCAGCACCCGCGGGATAGACCAGCAAATAGCAGAGGCTACCCCACGATCCCCTGTCGACGAGTCAATGACCAGAGCGTAGTCAGTCCGCCCTAGAGTAATTTTACAACTGCTACCTTCCTCAGAAAGATCTCGAGTAGTCGATTGCAAAACCAGGACCTGGCCCGGCTACAATACCCGCACTGGGCAAGTCCCGAAGTCACGGAGTACTCTAGTGATTGGGATTCAATTAACCACACGTTTCAGGAATGGACAGCATTTAATTATTTGAAAACAATTTGCTTTTGTGTGTTTCTAACGTAAAACTAAGTATGAAGAAATTTTTAAATGAAAAACAAACGCAACCATCTCATTAATTTTTTTTTTTACATGTGTATTTAGAAATGTAAGTAAATCGATTATAATAAATAATTTTTTTCTCGTAAAATGATTCCATTATTGTTTACGTGCAAAATTTAAGGCTAATTCGCGACCCCCAGGTTTTTCATATGTTGGTTTAGTGGTGAAAGAGTCTTCCCAAATCAGCTGATTAGAAAGTCGAGAGTTCCAGCGTTCAAGTCCTAGTAAAGTCAGTTAGTTATTTTTACACGGATTTGAATACTAGATCGTGGATACCAGTATTCTTTGGTGGTTGGATTTCAATTAACCACACATCTCAGGAATGGTCTATCTGAGACTGTACAAGACTACACTTCATTTACACTCATACATATCATCCTCATTCATCCTCTGAAGTATTATCTGAAAGGTAATTATCGGAGGATAAACAGGAAAAAGAAAGAAGAAATGAGATGTTAAGGAAGCGATTAATGAAATGTTTCATTTGAAGCTGAAACATGAACGATAAGAAAGTCAGACAGTAAACGAGTTGAGGCTTTTGAGATGTGGGTGTGGCGCAGAATGATAAATGTCGGATGGCAAGATCATCTAACAAATGAAAAAAGTATTAAGGAGAATCGTAAAGAACAGAAAAATTCAAATTGTGATTGAATGCAGGAAAAGGAACTGGCTAGGCATTGTATGAGAAGAAGGTGTTTATGCGGATGCAGTAGAAGGCTTGGTGAATGAAAGGAAGAAGAGATTTCAAATGATAAATGGGATTATAGGAAATGGAAAATACGGGGAGACAAAGAGGTTAGCAAAAGATAGAACGAGTTGGAGAGGAGCAGCAGTGACAGGACCTGCCTAATGGTAGAACACTGACAATAAATAAGTTAGTAAAATTAAAGAAAGACAAAAATGAGAAAAATAGAATTCCTTTTTAATGATTCTACATCCTTGTATTTATTGGAATTATTTTGTTGCCATATTCTGCTTTCTCCTGATGAAAAAAACATTTTCTAATCAATAATTGATGTATAAATCAATAATCTTGTCACTATGTTGGTAGTTTACAAGTCACTATGCTTTCTTAGCTATTCATCTTAACATTCTATTAAAGAAAAACCATATTATACAGTGATTCAAGAAGAATGCATTATATATTCAGGATATGTTCTGGTGAAGAAAATAAAATAGAAAGTTCATATAAATATAACTTCGTTAGCGAGTGTCGGGTGGCGAAAGATTTAGACTTGATTTTTGCGTTTTTCTTAAAAGTAAGCCAAACTCTTAATTTTGGAGAACCAATTTAAGGGATAAATTTAGTAGTTTTTAAACGAAATTTGAGATAAAAATAATTGAAAACACATTATTCGTTTGGTATAAAATAACTTTGTTAAATAAATAATAAACACATAAAATTAAAAAAAAAGAATTTTAGAGAATTTGATTCTGAGTAAAATGGTATAAATAAAGTTTATACAAAGTAAATACAAACATAAGAATTTTGAAGTGTATTTAAATGAAGGACGATGTTTACTAAATTTAAAATTTCTATATCATACAGGAATATCCTTTTTTACCCGGAAAGAGGAAAATATCATAAAAATAGATCAAATAAATATATTAATTCATTATAAAACTATTATTCTAATAAAACAACATTTCCTGATATTACATTTTGTAATAATAAGTGTTACCTCATGCTTATTAATAAAATGAATAAAATAAAATAAAATGAAATGAATTGCTTATTAAAATAACAGGAATTAACTGCAATTTTTTAGTTGTTATTATTTAGTTAATGATTCAACATTACATGCAATGTTTTACTTCTTTAATTATATTAATTAGTAAAATCATGTTTATATCAGATTGATTCAATATAAAAACTTTGAATGTATTAAAGTAAAAAACATTTACGAAATGTAAATATGTTTCGCGAAAAATACCACGTAATAAAATTATTATTATTATAAAACTAAAAAAATGTCATTACCTTCCACAATCTTGCGGGAAAAAAATTTATTCTTATTTTATTCCCCAGGAATTTATTTTAAAAAAAGATTTCAAGAGAATAAACCAATTTCATTAAAAAAAAAAAACGTTTCTAATATAAGAATTTTTGAATTTAGATTTATTGGTTTTCTTCTGGGTAATATATAGTATCTTATATCCATAGACGACACAATTAATTCAGATTCTAAAAAAAAATTGAGATGAAATAAAAATAATTATCTTAAGAGTTTTAAGGACTAATGAAAAAAAAAACTGATGTGGATAACACATGACTTCCTTGTACGTCTATTAAATTACAAATACACATTTATTTTAAAATGAAAAGTGCGTAAAATTTTATTTCTTAGTACTTCTGATATTTCTTCATATTTTGTTTGTTATTGTTATTATTGAATAATTATTTATCGTAATTTTTATTTACAATCAGAGGTTAATAATTATTAATAAATCAATAATTTAAATTGGCATTTTAAGTAAAATTCAATAATTTTACTTGGCATTTATAGACCTGGAAAAGGCATTCGATAACGTAGACTGGAATAAAATGTTCAGCATTTAAAAAATATTAGGGTTCAAATACAGAGATAGAAGAACAATTGCTAAAATTTACAGGAACCAAACAACAACAGTAATAATTGAACCCTAATTAAGAAGGAAGCCGTAATAAGAAAGGGAGTTCGACAAGGATGTTCCCTATCCCCGTTACTTTTTAATCTTTGTAAAGATTAAAAAGAACTAGCAGTTAATAATGTTAAAGAAAAATTTAGATTCGGAATAACAGTACAAGGTGAAAAGATAAAGATGCTACGATTTGCTGGTGATATAGTAATTCTAGCCGAGAGTAAAAAAGATTTAGAAGTAACAATGAACGGCATGGATGAACAACAACAAAACGAAAGTAAACGAAATGTAGTAGAAATAACAAAGATGGACCACTGAATGTGAAAATAGGAGGAGAAAATATTATGGAGGTAGAAGAAATTTGTTATTTGGGAAGTAGAATTAAAGATGGACGAAGCAGGAGCAACATAAAATGCCGAATAGAACAGGCGAAACGAGCCTTCAGTCAGAAATATAATTTGTTTGCATCAAAAATTAATTTAAATGTCAGGAAAATATAATTGAAAGTATATGTTTGGAGTGTCGCTTTGTAGGAAGTGAAACTTGGACGATCGGAGTATCTGAGAAGAAAAGATTAGAAGCTTTTGAAAAGTAGTGCTAAAGAAGAATGTTAAAAATCATATGGGTGGATAAAGTGACAAATGAAGAGGTGTTGCGGCAAATAGATGAAGAAAGAAGCATTTGGAAAATATAGCTAAAAGAAGAGACAGACTTATAGACCACATATTAAGGCATCCTGGAATAGTCGGTTTAATATTGGGCGGACAGGAGAAGGAAAAAGTTGTGTAGGCAGGCAACGTTTGAAATATGTAAAACAAATTGTTAGGGATGTAGGATGTAGGGGGTATACCAAAATGAAACGACTAGCATTATATAGGGAATCTTGGAGAGCTGCATCAAACCAATCAAATGACTGAAGAAAAAAAATAATTTTAATTTTAAAAAAATTAAAAAAAGGAGATGAAGTCGGATTTGAACTGATGTGCCTTTTCCTTGTAAGATACAAATATTTTATTAATTAAAATTTTATTTGGCTGTAACTCTGGAACCAATGAAAATAAGTACCCCTTATGGTATATCGTTGAAAAGTTCTCAATAAGGGCTTATTACTGAAGTTAAGAAAAGTTTTATTTTGGAACTTTTGGTTCAGTCGATTGGAATCAAAAGGGGAAGGTGCACAACTACATGTTACAACAGTCCAAAATTTCAACGTTTTTGAGTTATGCAGGATCATATACGTATGTACAGACGTCACGCCGAAACTAGTCAAAATGGATTCAGGGATGATCAAAATTAATATTTTCGTTGAAATCTGATAACCGGAATTTTTCGCGATTTCATTATTTTTTTTAATTCGTACAAGGAAGTAAAAATCAATAAATCTATATAATAAAGAACAAAAAAACAGAACCATAAAAAAAGTTTACAGTATTTTTTTGCTTAATAAAAACAAATTATAAAGATGTAAACCTAAAGTAATAACTAGTAATATAAATGAAGATAATTTATACATACACAAATTTGAAAAAAAAAAACAGATATTAAATTCATGTTTTGAATGAATTAGACAAAAAATTTCCTTTTTATTAATTATAAATAAATAAATATATATAATTTAAAAAAATATTTTGTTGTTTTTTTAAACTCTTAACCATAACAATGACATGCGAAGGGCATTCATTATGGTAATCAGACATAATGTATGGTTTACATAAAAAGCATTTGTATGTTTATTGTCGGAAATTCTATATATATATATATATATATATACATGTCAAATTTTATTATTATTATTTGTTCCTTAATAAAGAATAACAACCTGTTAAACTTGACACATGAGCGCGCGTACATATGTGTTTATAATTAACTGTTTTGTGTGTGTGTGTGTGTATATATATATATATGTATATATGTGTATACTAAACTTCTCATAATTATGAAATAAATATTTTCAAAAATAAAAATTTAATGAAACTAGTTTGCATTGTAACTGGTTACGATATTTAACCTAGAAAACAGCATACAACATATAAAAAAATTAATTTCGCTGCAAAAATTTCTAAATAAATATTTTATTCAAATGCACATAATTAATAATTAATTATGCAAATAATTAAAAAATGATCGGTGTTCTACGACACGTATGACCTGATAAATAAATTACTCTATAATTTAGCTGGAATGTTCAAGGAAAAACTTATATAAAATATAAAGCAAATTTATGAATTAAAAATTATTTATTACTAATTTTTAATGATAACAATAAGTCTACAAATTAAACGAAAAACTGTAGCTAGAATTAAAGAATATTTGGATTATCTAATATCTGATATACAGAGTGTATCACGAAGTTCTCCATAGACTTTCACAACTTATTCTACTCGTGAAAATAATGGAAAACGTTAAAAAAAAATATATCTTAAAATTCTTCGTTTGAGAGTTACGGCTAGTAACTCGCTTAAATTTCAGCTACCCCGGTGAAATGAGGTCGTATTGAAATTTTTAGGACTTTAATTATGGAGAAATATTAGTGATTTCTTATGGTTTCTGACCAAAAAGATCAAATAAAGTAGGTCCCAGAACCGTATTTGGAGTAGTTTCTGAGAAATTTGGGGTTTTTAATGTTTGACATACAATAACTTTGTTAAATAGGTAATAAAACATAAAAATTTTAAACAAAAATTGTAGAGAATTTAATTCTAAACAAAATGCTGTAAAATAAGTTGAATAAAACAACGAAATTTTCGAAAAATTCGAGTTTTATTTAGAAACAGAAAATTACAAAATACATCATTTCACCGGGATAGCTGAAATATAAGCGAAATCTTTCATTAGCCGTAACTCGCAACCCACTAGTAAAGGCAGTTACTTTTATATGGATTTGAATAATAGATCGTTGATACCGGTGTTCTTTGGTGGTTGGGTTTCAATTAACCACATATCTCAGGAACGTTCGAACTGAGACTGTACAAAACTACATCTCACTTACATTCACAGATATTTTCCTCATTCATCCTCTGAAGTAATACCTGAACGGTAATTCCCGGAGGCAAAACAGGAAAAAGAAAGAAGAAAGAAGCCGCAACTCGCAAACGAAACATTTTAGATATTTTGTGTCGCACACACACACACACACACACACACACACACACACACACACACACACACACACACACACACACACACACACACACACACACACACACACACACACACACACACACACACACACACACACACACACACACACACACACACACACACACACACACACACACACACACACACACACAGTAATATATATATAGAGCAAAAAACAAGGACTCAAAAACTTTCGCAAATTACAAAATGGCGGCCATGTTTATCTATCAATCCGTTATATCTCCATAAATAATAGTTTTATCATTAGTTTATGTTATTTGCTAAAATTGAACAAAATTACATATTATTTTTTTAAATCGGTTAATAAATAGTTGACTTATGGGAGAAAATTGAAGTAATTTTGTGTCGTAATTATTAGATCTATTATTATGAGAAAATTATTACTTAATTTGATACTAATTTACAATACTTGAATTAACAATAAATAAAAACAATTAATATTTCATTGAATTGAACGTAAGGTGGAGGACATGAAAACAGACACATAATTATAACTTTAATTTTCTGCCACAACTCGGCTATTTGTTAACCGAGTTTAAAAAATAAAATGTCATTTTATTCAAAATAAAAGGCTTAATATTTTAGCATATAATATCAATTTTGATAAAACTAATATTTATGGAGATATAATGGATTAAAAAAAAACATGGCCGCCATTTTGTAATTTGCGAAGGTATTTAAGTCCTGATTTTTTTCTAATTTTACAACTTTATTACAAAGATGCTTACAAAATATTAATGTGATTCGTCAATCCACCTTGAGATATAAATTTTTATATAAAAATAACAAAATGGCGAATTTTGCATGAATATAATTTTTATACACGGGCAGAACAGATGACTATTGCCGTTACGATATGTTTTATCGTTTCAAGATGGTGGCCGTTTTAATGACTTGCGGTTTATTTAGAACCGGATTATTTTCTTTCCATCCCGACATTCAGCTTTAGTATAGTTAAATCTTTAAATCGTCAAATCAAATTTTGAGACTATTGCAATATTTGAAATTAAATTATATATAAAAAAAGGTTTTTTTTTATCTTTTTCGATATCTTCTTTAGTTATCGATAGAAGTATGTTTTAGTGCGAGGGTGTACGACGCGGTGGTTAAACCGATATAGCCACTACCACTGTTACTGTGTGTGCGACGCTATTGGCTCCACTTGTCATAACCTGATTAAAAAATATAAAATAAAAAAAACAAAAAAGAAGATTGTAAACGAAATTTCATGGTCAACTCATTATAGTGTATTTTGGGTAATGCTAAAAACCATGTAAAAACCTTTTTACCCGTACGAAGGAGGTAACCAGCTATAAATGCTATTTTTAAGATGGAAGCTAATTATTGTGAGACCCGCATATTTTAGATCACTTAAAGTTTCCAGTACTGTACTCGCCAAACTGTTGCTCTGAAAATATTACACTAGTTTTTATATATTAAGCTTACTTTTATTGTTATTTATCAGTATTACTCTCCTAAGTATGAGAATAACGGACATAGCGGGGCACCAGGGGGCGCGGTCACTTGATTAGATGTAAAGGGCAAGCTTCGCTTGTCTTGACCAGCTATTTTTTTCTTTTTTTAATTTTTGCGTTGGAGGAAAGAAAATCTACTGCCAGACACCCAGCGGCCAACTAGTATAATTTAAAAATACTACCAAATTAAACTAAGTTTTCCCAAAAATATTATCCTACAGGAAGGAATGTATGCATAATATGTGGTATGAAGTCTAGAAATGTTATTTCGATGATTATGAACAGCTAAGAAAACTGAAAAAAACGTTTCTTTCTTAGTAAAAAATCGATATGTTTACGCCTCTTAGAGACAACTTTACAATTAATTCTAGAAACTTTAATTAAGTATGATTAATTGAGGTTTATATAAAATTTTTTTTTTTTTAAATTTAATAGTTCAAACTTCCTTTTTATCTAATTATAATAAATAAAAATACTAATTCCGTTGTGTAACGAGGCGAGGCAGTTCTCGATTGTATTTCACCCAATGATTTAGCAAAAGCGATCAGTAAAATGTTATCACTGAAGTATATGAACTATCTTATTAGAAAATCAGGCGAATCATTTACGTACATTAAAATAAATAATGGATATATCATACCTTATACGACCACAACTTGTATGGAAATCTGCTCCACTTAGCACTGCATAACAGCAGCACGCGCTTGCTAACCACTAAGCAGTGTGTGGTGCGCGCGCAAACACACACACACACACACACACACACACACAATTTAATAATAAATTTAATAAATGAAGAAATTGTAGAGAAATCCTACCTAAAAGTATTTTGATGTATAAGTAGTTTACAGTTATTAAAAAAAATAAACAATATCTCATTTTAAACGTCTTTAAAATATAATTTAATACGAGTATTAATCGGCGGTGCAACATCAGTATATAAATTAAGTTATAATAGATAATTTATTTTGTGATTCATAAAACTTCCTTCCAGACAAAATTAGTTGTACGGAAACCTTTCGCCAGGACAGTTTGATTAGCCGAAGGTTTGGCAGCGAGCCACGGTTAGTTAGGAAAGAGGCGATTATAATTGTAAAAGCTGTCGGCGGAACGGCGACTGCACTGCCGATGGGTATGGGATACCATGCAGCCGTGAGGTATAGCAGCGTTTTGACGATGTGAATTTTGACGAAGTTTATGATGGGAATTTCATGCGGGACTCTGCGATGGAGCCGAATGGGAGTGGAGATCAGTCCGCCTCTCCCTAGTGGACAAGAGCGGAGTCCATTATTTAACCTAAGTCTGGGGATTGAACTAAGTTGAATTCAGTAAGGGAAATTAGGACTAAATTTCATTGTTGCGATCAACATCTTTGCAGTATGTTGTGTTTAATTTGCCTCGAATTACGAGACATACACGAAATTGGCTCATAATAAATAGAACTAGTCGCGGGGTTTGTGTTTCCGCGAGTTCGGTTAGCTAGTTCAGAGGGATACGATGTAGGACATTCAAGATGTCTGGACGAGGCTTACAGCGAAGGAAAAAGCTGAGTTAATAAATCACCGATGCAAATGTCTACCGAGGCGTTTACATCGGTGGCATCCCAACAAGGCCAGGCTTATTACTATGAGATGTAAAAAGTCAGAGGGCGATAGAAGACTCCCGTTAAAGCCCAACTGTGCTAGGAACGGGGAGGTGGTGTGGCGACCGGAACGTCACCAGGCGGGCTTCCCCTTCGGGGTTGTGATGGAAACCCTTAAATCAATCCCCACCTCCACGTTAACTAATAATAGAGCACGTATACGTGATTTCTTATCGGTTAATTTAATTACTTTCCCTCAAAATATTTTGGGATTGACATGATGAGCGTTTTAAGACCCATACCGAATTCTGTATCTAAATCATTTGCTGAGATATTTCGATCTAAATGCCACTGAGGTACGTTTTTGAGTATGTAAAAGCTAAGCTTCCTGAATGTTTTAAGACCCCCCCCCCCCAAACGAAATCTACAACTAACTAAATTCGCTACCGAGTAATTAGAGAAAAACTAATTTTTTTACCAGATTTTTTTTTATGTATAGATTGATAAACTAAATAAAATTCGATCTAGAGTAAAAAATAATTTTGGAGGTGTTTATTTAAAATTATGTACAAGTAAAACGAGGATATAAAAAGTCAACAATTCAACGTTTTTTTCTTTTAAATTAATACTAAATTTCATAATATTTTAAGACATTTTTAAGAGAAAAGAAAATTCTCTTGAAACAAAACTGTCTCTTTCAAACGACTTAAAGATTTGACTGAACGTAAGATTCGGAATCAAGATTAAGATATATCGAACATAAATAGCGGCTATCTAAAATAAAGGAATACATGAAAAGTAAGTTGTCAAAAGAAACGCTGTATGAAAGACAATACAGACATAATTTAATCCTCAAATGAGATCACACTGTTTTTCCTCGATTCATAAACATAATTGTAATAAAACGCCTGAAAAACATTCAGATCGAATAACTATTATAAGAGAGTATCAAAGAAATAATTACAAAACGACAGAGCCGATGAAAGGCATACTCGTTAACTGAGAATGCTTCAGGTAACGGGTCAATGAACAAGCTTTTCCAAAACCTATAATATCTTTTACTGCCAAGAACGTACTTTTTCGCTCAAAGGGTTTTTAATTTTCCAGAACATTCGGTATTGATATGGCTCCATCGTAGGATTATCCTATATTGATTAAAAAACGTTCATCCAAATTGGTGAATTTGGTGAAAAGTTATGCCCGGAAAAAAAATAATACGGGTTTAATTGGGAACCTTCTCCTTTTTGAAATTGGTTAATGTATATATATATATATATAAATATGTGTAAATATACATACTAGAATCTCCATCGCGGCTTCTCCCGTGCTATATGACTACTTATGTTTCTCGTCGCGGTCATGGCTCGCTTCGCTCACCCTTACAAACTAGCAGGGAGCTCTGCTCCTTGGATCTCCTGTGTTCATCTTTACTTCATACGAGGTGCGACAATAAAGTAATGAAACTGATTTTTCTTTGCAAGATGTGGCAACCCTGCAGCTTGCGTAGGCACACCATCTTAAACCTTGGTCTATAAGCTACTTCTAGTCCAAGCGGCACATTGATGCAACTGCTCAGTCGTGAGTTGTGCTGTAATAAGTGAACACGTGTTTGTGTCCCTCGTCACAGCTTTTTGGACATCTTGTGTTGTTTGAAAATGGTGTCCCTTGACCGCCATTTTGACTCTTGGAAATAGAAAAAAGTCGTACGGAGCGATATCTGGTGAATAAGGTGCCTGTGGTAGTACTGAAATTTGTTTTGAGGTTAAAAATTGCTGTACTGACAGAGCAGTATGGGATGGCACATTATCGTGATGCAGAATCCAATTATCAGCAATATTGGCACGGACACGAAGAACTCGTTTACGAAGTCTTTCTAAAATTTCGTTATAGAAATATCGGTTAACTGTTTGTCCAGGAGGCACCCACTCTTTATGAACAATTCCCTTGGAATCGAAGAAGCACACAAGCATGCATTTCACTTTTGACTTTGACATGCGAGCTTTCTTTGGTCTAGGTGATTCCTTTGAGCACCATTGCGAATTTTGGCGTTTTGTCTCTGGATCGTATTGAAAAAACCAACCTTCATCACCAGTGATAACACAAATCTGGATTGATTTCCATTTGTTCTAACAGATCGGCTGCCACATTTTCCGTGTTTCTCGCTGTTGTTGTGTGAGATTTTTGGGGACCATTTTTGTGCAAATCTTTCTCATATCAAGATTTTCAGTTAATATTAGACGAACCGTTTGTCGATTGATGTTGAGTTCTTCTGCAATCATTTTCACGGATAATCTTCGATCAGATTGTACGATTTCACGCACCCTTGTCAAGTTGACATCTGTCCGTGAGGTTGATGGTCGTCCACTGCGGTCTTCATCTTCAACATTAGTTCTGCCTTCACTAAAAATTTTATGCCACCGAAAAACTTGAGCTCTTGACATAACCTCCTCTCCAAAAGCCTTCTGAAGCTTAACATAAGTTGTCGTCGCGTTTTCACCCGATGTAACGCAAAAAAAAAAATGGCATACCGTTGCGCAATATTTTGCGGTTTCATTTCTGTGACGAGAGACACAAACACGTGTTCACTTATTACAGCACAACTCACGACTGAGCAGTTGTATCAATGTGCCGCTTGGACTAAAAGTAGCTTATAGACCAAGGTCAAAGATGGTGTGCCTACGCAAGCTGCAGGGTTGCCACATCTTGCAAAGAAAAATCAGTCTCATTACTTTATTGTCGCACCTCGTAATTATGAGAATAATAATGATAAATAAAAATTAAAGCCTAAATTAATCTGTCATCATGTCGAATTTATATATCATAAAAAATTATTCTTCCTTTTTTACTTGTATCTGATAGCTTTTAATTTTCCAAATAATTTTCTTCATTACTTCTTTCTTCTTTATTTTTTTAGAATTCAAGATTTTTCTCGAGAAATTTTTCTTTCTCTATTTTCCAGTTTAGGATAAATATCTCCTTTTCCTCATTAAGAATAAATATTCCGCTGCATATTGGTATTCCGATATGATAACTGTATTGTAATATCTAAATTTATTTATATGCAGGTATACAGCCGTGCCGGAAAATCGTCTTTTTATATAAAATTTGTTTTAATTTGAAGTATGACCTACATTTTATCATAACATTAAGTATTCATTGTTATCATATTTCTTAATGAAAGATTTTTTTTTATTAATCTCCGGGACCACCGTTACGTATTGCTTGAGAGGATGAGATAAATGATTTGTAGCGTGTGTGTAAATACCATACCTAACCGGGATTCAAACCCGAGACCTCCGGATGAAAGGCCAAGACGCTATCACTCACGCCACGGAGGCCGGCAATGAAAGATATATTATCAATTCCTTAAATAGTGTGTGACCAATCCTGTGATGAATATTTAAGTATTAAATGTTTTTATGGATATTAAAATTATTTGTTTTAATTCCTCATTTCACTTTTATATTTCTTGATATGTTATTAAAAAAATTATTATTAACCGAAATTAAATATAATAATCTAAATTATAAAAGTCAGAAAACGAAAAAAAATCCTTGCTTTTGTATATACGTCGGAAAATTGTGGAAAACTAAGTTGAAAATAATCTAATTCACGGAAAACAGTTAAAAATTTAATATGAATAAGATAAGTTTTCCTTCTTCAATGAAAACATCGAAATTGATGTGCGTCTTTTATAAACTGTCATGTAGCCACCCTTGGTGACAGTATACCATATTCTTACGTTTTGTTACAATACAAAATCAAACGATCCGGTACTGCATCGTAATTTACGAGTATTCTTAAAGTCATCGCTTTTTTACTGTATATATCTTTCATCAATTCTATTTCCATTTTTCTACCTATGTTTTTGTTAGGTTTTTTCTCAAAAATATACTCTAATGTATATTTGAAAGAAAAAACATTTTTAACGATACAATAATTCCATGAATGCAGCGTTTTAACTATGGTAATTATTGATTTGTTTTTTATGAGATTACGACCTCAACTGGTATGGTAATTGGTTCAAATGGAAATTTGTAACGTATGAGTAATGCCATGCCTAACCGGGATTCGAACCCGGAGGACCTCTGGATGAAAGCCCGAGACGCTACGGAGATCGGTGATTATTGAGATTTGCTACACATTAATTTGACGAATCATTCTCTTACAAATACTAATGTATTGTTAAAATTAAAAATTTCAAGTGATCCTCTTCCCTCAATATTAAATTCGCATTGGTGTTCTTAAGATAACCATATCATACCCAAAAAGAATTTATCTACGATAAAGGGATAAGGGATTATTAAATAAATTATGTAATGAATTTCATTGATATGGAACAGTTTTTTTAGATGAAAAGTACATTATGGGTGAATGTTAACAGGAAAGATGTGATCTTTTAAGGAAAAGATTAAAATAATAAAATAATTTTTAGTTTAAACTTTGAAAAAAAAAACAAAAGAAGAAACAAATTCGTTTGATACATATAAAAAAATATGTACTAAGAAAAAAGTATTAAAAAAAAAAGAAGTAAAAAAAAAATTACTTACCAACAATAACCTTGAATTCAATTAAGTTTGGTTATTTCAATCTTCTATGTTATTATTTTTATTTTGACTGGTAATATTGTATATAATAACACATCCGCACAGTTGTTATGAGGACAAACTACTTAAATGTTTTGTTTTTATATATTCATCGGGAAATCTGAAACAAGAAAAAGAAAAATTTACATAACCGGATGTTTAATATTATTAAATAGTTATCGCTATTGATAGGGATTATCCATAAATCGATAAGTAATATCAATTTAATGAATACTCATATAACTGGTTTTGTTTTATCTATAGCATTTTAAGAGGAAAAAAATGTAATTTTATCAAATTTCTCCCTTCTCTAATTGAATTATCTGGCATATTTAGTTTATAAGCAACATTACCCCTCAAAGTTTAGTAAGCACAGACATATAGATGGGCAATAATTCTACCAGTTATATCTGAGATATTGTTGGTACTACTATTAGTACAGTGGAAGAGTAGTTCCATGCATCAAGATGTCATAGATAGTAAGAAGCCAGTCAGTTTGTTCACTATTTATAAATAATGTTCAAAAAGTGACACAACCTTATGGAAGAATGCTTCTTTCATTTGTTGCATGTTTAATTGAGGAAAAATGGGTTACACAATGCAGAAGAGAATATTCATTGTCTTCCAGTACATTACATATACCAGTTATGTCCAGATTAAAAAAGGCCTTTACAGAAAAATATGGTGCGGATACACCAAACAAGCCCTCCATCAAGCGGCTGTACAAGCTCCAAGAGACAGGGAATGTGGCAGAAGCAGCTAAAAGTGGTCGAACGAAAGTGCTAATACCAGAAAAGTTGATCGACGTGCAACTTGCATATTCTTTTAGTTCCAAGAAAGACTTCTTGGGTTTATCTAGCCAGTCTGGTCTCTCCGTTGGTAGTGCCCACATGACATTGCCCAAGTGTTTAAAGATACATTCATCCGCACAGAATTCGTGTTGTTCACAAGTTGTTACCTGCAGACACTGGAAAACTTGTAGCTTTCTGTCAGTGGTTCATGTCACGCCAGATGGGTAAGAACTCGATGATTAATTTCAATCTGACAAGGTATGGTTCCACCTTCATGGATTCGTGAATGCACAGAATTCATGCATTTGGTGTATGAAAATCGACATCAGCTGCATAAGTATCCTCTACACGGACAAAAAGTAGGTTGTGCAATGTCACCAATGTTGTGTAGGTAAATCTTAATGATATTCTTTCATGGCACAGTTAACAGTGAGTGCTTCATACAGATGGTGCAACAATTTGTAAACACTACACCTACAGACCAGCTAGAGTACATGTGATTTTAGCAGGACAATGCTACGGCTCATACATTTTCTTGGATCAATGTTTTCATGAACAAGTGATTTCGAAGAGGTTGTGGCCCCCTCGATCCCCTAATTTATCCCCTCTTGACTTTCTCTTTGTGAGGATACCTTAAGGTTGATGCTTACAAAACTCATCCTTACACCACTCCTGAATTGCAGAACGAAATTGAACGATGTGTCGCTGAAGTTCCTCAACAAAAGTTACAAAATGTGTTAAAAACAGAAGGGGAAATAACAACAGGAAAACCACAGAGAAAGATTATGAAAAATGATGACTAAGAAATGGCAGAGGATTAAAACCTAAAAAGAAAAATAAAGTTTGTTCACACGGTCCGAAGATGGCCAATTCGAAAAAAAAAAAAAACTGGTAATACCACAGATTTAATTAATTATATTATTACTTAATTACAAAAATATAAAAGAAAATGGAATTAATAAAAAAAGATGAAAAAATGAGATGGTTGAATTATAATGTTTCTAATAATATACATATTAATATTTTGCATTATTTAATTAATGATAAATTAATTAATGACACATTTGAAAAAATATATATTCGAGGATTGTTCAGTAATTAGAGACATTCATTGTCTCTATAATCTGGTGAATCTTGTCACGGCTGCTGCTCTCCACCTTGTTCTAACCTTTGCTAACCTCTGTTTCTGTATGTTTTCCTTTTCCATAATCCCCTCCACCATTTGAAATCACTTCCTTCCATTCATCAAACCTTCTATTGCATCCACTAATAAACACCTTTTTCTCATAAAATCTCCAAGCCAGTTCCTTTTCTTATATTCAATCATATATAGCATTTTCCTGTTCTTTCAGATTCTCCTGACTACTTCTTCAATTGTTACATCGTCTTACCATATGATATTTATCATTTTGTGCCACACCCACATCTCAAAAGCCTCAACTCGTTTTCTGTTTGTCCTTCTCATCATGCATGTTTCAGCTCCATAAAGCATCACACTCCTAATAAAACATTTCCTTAATGCTAAATTTAACTTTTCACACAGCAGTCTTCCTTTCTTATTAACTGCCTGCTTCCTTCTTGATTTAATTTCTATTTAGTAAATCCGATCTTCAGTTATAAAGCTCTCTAAATACTGAAATTTCTTCATTTGCTCTAAAACTTCATTTCCTGCCTTAATCTCAATCCTTTCCTCTTTTCAATCTAATACCATAAATTTTGTCTTCTTTTTGTTTACCCTCATACCCTGACTTTAGCAGACTTCATTTAAGTCATCAAGCATTTCATTTAGTTTACTTAGACTCTCCACCAGTACCGCCATGACATCAGAAAAAAGTATACATTCTATTCTTCTTCCCCATGGTCTTTAATTACTCTTTTCACCTTCAGACAGTATTTAATTACTTCTTCCAGAAATATACTAAACAGTGTTGGTGAAATGCAGAATCCCTGCCTCACTTCCCTTCCAATTCCTATTCTTCCTTTCATTTCGTCTCCTACCATCACTTTTATTCTCTGGTTATAGTAGAAATCTTTTATTAGGCTGCTCTCTTTCCAATCAACTCCCTTCTTTTCTAATATTAGTAGTAATTTATCCCATCTAACTCTGTTGAACGCTTATTTAGGTTGAAAAATTTAACACACACTCTACACCTCCTTTCCATGTATTGCTCACCTATTACTCTCAGCAGTCCTATTGCATCCCTTGTTCGAACAACTATTCTAACCCATATCGTTATTTCTAAATACTGGCATCTACTTTATTGTGTAGCCTCTCCAATTAGAGAAAAATGACTAAAAAAATGATTATTTATTCAATGACAATGAAATTAACAATACTTTTCAACATAATCCCTTTACTTTTTTCCTGTTTAACCTCCAGCAATCACTGTCAGGTATTACTTCAGAGAATGATTTGTATGAGTGTAAGTTTAGTATAGTCTTGTATAGTCTCAGGTCGACCATTTCTGAGATGTGTGGTTAATTGAAACCCAACCACCAAAGAACATGGGTATCCACGATATAGTATTCAAATCCATATAAAAGTAACTGCCATGAACATAATCCCAGGCTACATTTATGCCCTTATTCCACATATTTATTATTCCAGTGAATAATAAACTTATTATTCCAGTGAATAATAAACTTTATTATTCCAGTGGTAAAGAAACATTTTTACAGTTAATATACTTTTTATCATATTGTTTTAACATTTGCGAGTAAATTTTGAGTGGTTTTACACCATAAAAAAATAAAAATGGTGGGTTGTTCTTCCACGGTACACATTATAAGCAGAGCCAACATTTTGAGGAAAAGAAAAGAATTTATATCATGGAAAAACTTTGCGAACAACTGATATTTTCTATATTAGGGATGCCAACTTGAACGTCAGACAATTACAGTTTATTAATAGTTTTTCATCTGTTGCCATCTATTTGTAATTATAGAACGACCTTCATGTTCATTAGGTAGATTTCATAAGAAAGCTACCTATTGTAATGGGTACCATGATTCCAGAAAATTTCGACATATCTTCGTGTTTCACATCCACCAGACCCCAAAACCACCATCAGTACAAAGTTTATATATACATTTATATATATTTCACTTTCTTGTGGATACGGTAACTGTGGTAATTTTGTGCCAATCACTTTCAAATTGATACATAAAATGTAACGACTCAAAATCTCAGTCGAGTTTTTTAATGAACAAAATGGAACCATGGGGGCAGAAATGGGGGAGGGGCGTTTTTAAAAAACAAAATATCACTATAACTTTCTTGTTAAGTAAAATATCGAATTCATTTAAAGTTCCTATTATTCTTTGTATAAGGGCCTAAAACTTATATGAGTAAAGTTTTTTGATATCACCAACTATTGGTCCAGATGGTGGAAAAAATGGGGTTTAAAAGACAAATCATACCTCCCTTAATAGGCACAGCATCGAATCGGTTTAAGGTGTCATTAGTCCTGTAAACATTACCTAAAACTTTTTTATATGACCAACCCTTACAACAAGGGATGACCAAAATATTGCTGGAATTGTAAGAAGATGATGCTTGTCATATACTACACATGGGAAATATTTTTTCACATGCAACCATTGTTGTATTGAGAAAATTTGAAGTTTCTCTTAACTTTAAAGTAGAAATCTTTTTTATCCCCTACTTAGCACTGGTGAAATCTATCTCCGCCTTCCTGCGTGACGAAAGGGATTTTTTTTGCTCTGTTTTTCTTTGGTTTATATATTTATCTTTTTTTTTTTAATTTTATACTTCTTGTATAGAACTATCAAGAAATGTTTATATTTTTTTTATAAATTATAAAGCCCGGACCTAAAATGTAGAAAAGTCTTTTGAAGATTTTATTTTTCTTATTTTAGCCTTTATTGAAGATTGTGTAAGATTTAAAGAAACCTTAAGTAAATTTGATAAGCTTAATCTCTAAATGATTATTTTTCTTAAAATTTATTTCCCATCACTAAAAAAATATATATAAAACTTTTGTCTGAAATAATTTGTTATATGAACAACCCTTACGGCAAGGGATGACCAAAATATGTTGCTGGAATTGTAAGAAGGTGGAGCTTGTCGTATGTTAAACATCTGAAAATTTTTTTCACATGCAACCACTGTCGTACTGAGGATATTTGAAGGCATTTCTTAACTTCAAGGTGGAAATATTTTTTATCACCTACTTAGCACCAGTGAAATCTACCTCCGCCTTACGGCGTGCGAAAAGGGATTTTTTTAAATAAATTATATTTAATTAAAAAACATTCCCACTTATAGAGATTTCATTATATACTACAGAAACAGTATTAACTAGCTGTTAATTTCAAAGGAAATGTTACGTCAAAAATGTCTACATACAGAAGATTATATACATACTATAACTTATATTATGAAGGTTAATAATATTCTTACAAAAGTTATGAGAGGTTTTTATACTGATAATTTATTATCCGGAAATAATAGAAATGTTGATTAAAAAATATAATACGTGAAAGAATTTATATAATGTTACTCATATATTTCATTCACGTATAAGATCTTTTTGAGTAATTAAACTGCACATCGATTAACGATTTAAATGTTTCTTAAAGTCGTCGAAAGTGCAAAGTTTTATAAATGAGTAAGATTCACAGTTTTATACTTTAAACCCGGTAAAAAATGGTCAATTCAACAAATCATTAATACAAAAAATCATTCAGAAATAAAGGAAAAAATTTGGTAACTCATTATAAAACGTGATATAAGGAAAATTGCACATTCAAACATATATCTGAAAACTTTTTGTAATCGAGTTACGGCTAGAGAAATATTTCTCTCAGATTTCAGTTCCCCTGGTAAAATATCATAATGAAATTTATAAGGAGTTATATAAGGGGTAAATTTGTAGATTTATTATGTTTTTTGAACTGAAAAAATCGAATAAAATAGTTCCCAGAATTGTATCTATCGTAGTTTTTATAATATTTAACGTAAAACAGAAAAATTAGGTGAGGAAAAGCGTTTTTATTTTTTTTATTTTTAGTTTTGAAGTATAATAAGATTGTTAAAAGACTTATAAATATATTAATTTTATTATAACAATTTGTACAAAATCGATCTAATAAAGTCTATAAAAAATAAAAATCTGATGTGCACACTACATGACTTCCTTGTACGACTATTTAATTACATATATACATTTTTAAAAGTACATAAAATTTTATTTGACTAATAACTTTTGATTTTTTCATATTCTTTTTATTATTATTATTTATTGTAAAAATATTTTTACGATCAGAGATTAATAATTATTAATAAATCAATATATTTAAATTAAAAAAAAAAAGTTAAAAAAGGAGATGAAGTCTGATTCGAACCGATGTGCCTTCCCCTTCTAAGAACCAAATATTTCATTAAAATTTCATTTAGCTATAATTCTGTAACCAATGAAAATAAGTATCACTTATAATACATCGTTGAAAAGCTCTTAATGAGGGCTTATTACTGCAGTTAAATCCAAATTTTTTGGTATTTGGGCTTTTTTGGACAGTTTTGTTCCAGTCGATTACAATCAAAACGGGAGGTGCACAACTTGATCTTACAACATTCCTAAATCCAAAATTTCCACATCCTACGGCTAATCGTTTTTGAGTTATGCGAGATACATACGTACGTACGTACGTACAGACGTCACGCCGAAACTAGTCAAAAATGGATTCAGGAATGGTTCTAAATGGATATTTTCATTGAAATCTGAAAACCGAAATTTTTCGCGATTGGAATACCTCCTTTACTTTGGACAAGGAAGTAAAAATAATTAATATTCAAATTTTGTAAGAAAAACCTTTTGTTGAAGAGCCCCAGAAAGATCTGAAATTTTATTTTAACCAAACACCCCTCCCTTTTTTCAATTTTTTCAAAAATTTAGTAATTATTTCCTCTAGAAGATATTATCTGATTACCAATTATGAAGAAAATCGGTCAACGGAATCCCGTTACAAGCCAAAATACAGGGAAACAACATACATACGCACAAATGTCCATCTGACAAAAATAAAAAAAATTGGACTTGGTGCAGTGCAATAAAAAGTCTTTTCTGCAAATTATTTTTAATCTATTTTTTTTTTTTTAATGTGGTGATGTGGACACAACATGACTCCCTTATACGCCTATTAAGTTATATATACAGATTTTCTTAAAATGAAAAGTACATAAAATTTTACTTTATTAATAACTTCTGATATTGTTTCATTTTTTTTTTTTAATTGTTATTATTGGATTATATACATATTATTTACCGTAATTTTTTTTTTACAATTGGAGTTTAATAATCATTATGTATTCAATATATTTAAAATGAAAAAAAGTTAAATATATATATATATATATATATATATATATGAAGTCGGATTCGATCCGATGTGCCTTCCCTTTGTAAAATCCAAATATTTCATTAATTAAAATTTAATTTGGCTATAACTCTGAAACCAATGAAAATAATTACGATATATCGCAAAAAAGTTCTCAATGAGGGCTTATTTCTGCAGTTAAGAAAAAGTCAAATCCAATTTTTTTGGATTTTGGGCATTTTTGGACACTTTTGGTCCAGTTGGCTGCAATCAAAAGGGAAGATGCACAACTAGATATTACAACAATCCTAAAATAAAAATTGCAACATTCTACAGCTAATAGTTTTTAAGTTATGCGAGATATACGTACGTACATATGTTACGCCGAAACTAGTCAAAATTGATTCAGGGATGGTGAAAATGGATATTTCTGTTGAAATCTGAAAACTAAATTTTTTCGCGATTACAATACTTCCTTGTACTTCGTGTAAGGAAGTAAAAATAAAACATAATTGGTCAAGGCCAACTGCAATTACCAAGTACGAATAGAAAAAGTTATAATATATTTTTTAATAGAAATAATTAACTCAGTGGTGTATGGAGAGTTGAGGTATTGCGGAGGAGGTTAACTAAGTCAGTATTAAAAAAAAAAAAAATGACCTCATTATTTAACATTTAACTTCTTGTATTATCTAGTAACATTTATTGTACACAAGAACCTTTATAAATATAATTATGTTTTTTAAACATGGCACATTTAATGTCATTAACATATAATAAAATGAAATTTAACTTTATCAACAATTCGTCCGCAGTCTTTTTTCTAGCACTTTCGATCATTCTACCATCCTCGGGAAAAGTTATTGTTCAATTTCACATCATTAAAATTAAATTATACAATATGTTAAAAATCACAACTAGTCGTCACAGTATAAAGTTAGTTATGTCTGTTGTGTAAGAAGGTCGCAGTTGTTAGACAGTTTAGGTAACCTGATATTTATTAATTATTTGTTTAAATAAAATATCGTCCTCAAATCTGGTCTGTTGATTGATTAATTTATTGTTATAATTATTTATATTGAATTTTTCGAGGATACTGGATTAATAAAAGTCGTTCGAAATATCTAACATTTTAATAAAATCATCCGAATTGTAGTTGTATTAGAGCCAAAGAGCACATTAACAATATAAAAAAGGATACTTAAATAAGTCAAATTATGCTACACACATTACAAAATAAACACAACTGCAATTCCGATAATTTTATCAAAATATTTTATATTTCGAACGACTTTTATAAAACCAGTATTCTCGAAAAATTTAATATATACTATTATAACAATAAATTAATCAATCAACAGACCAGATTCGAGGACGATCATTTATTTAAACAAATAATTAATAAATATCAGAGTGCCTAAATTGTCTCCCTTCAACCACTAATATTCATAACAACTGCGACCTTCTTACATAACAGACACGACTAACTTTATGACCAGCAATTGTGATTTTAACATTTTATAAATTTCAAATTTAGATAATTTAATTTTAATGATCTGAAATTGACGAAAACGTTTCCTGAGGATGGTTGAATGACCGAAAGTGCTAGAAAAGAAAACGAGGACGAATTGTTAGTAAGGTTGAATTTCATTTATATATATATAATTATATATATATAATAATACAAAACTACTATAATATGCGTTAAGCGTTAAGTAATGCATTGATTTCAACTCTACATTTTATAAAAAAAAGGATAAATCGCTTTACTATCTGTTAATTTGTAGTATGTTGCAGCAATTTTACAATTAGATTTAATATTTAAAACAAGTATTACTAGATAAACTGGTTATTTATTAATATTATAGGTTAAATTGCATAGTTTTATGTTATTTTAATATTATTAAGCAATAATAATTTAAAATAAAAATATAGTGTAACATAAATAATAAATCACATAACTTTAAGTTAGGAAATTAAAATGAGAAAAATAATTTTTATAAACATAATTTAAAAAAATATTATAAGGAAACCAGCTTCCTTATACGGCAATAAAACTTGATATACATTTTTTTTTTTTTTTAAAATGAAAAGTACATAAAATTTTATTTCATTAAAAACTTGTGATATTTTCTCATATTTTTTTTTTTTAATTGTTATTATTGAATTATTATTTATCGTAAAATTCTTTTTACAGTCAGATGATAATAATTATTAATAAATCAACATATTTAAATTAAAAAAAGGCTAAAAAAAAGGAGATAAAATCTGATTCGAATTGATGTGCCTTACACATTTGTAAGATCCAAATATTTCATTAATTAAACATTTATTTGGGTATAAATCTGGAACCGATAGAAATAAGTACCACTTATGATATATCGTTGAAAAACTGTGAATGAGGGCTTATTAGTGCAGTTAAGTCCAAAATCCAAATTTTTTGGATTTTAGGCTTTTTTTGGACATATTTGTCAAATCGATGGAATCAAAAGGGGAGGTGCACAACTAGATATTAGAAAAATCCTAAATAAAAAATTTCAACATTCTACTGGAAATAATTTTTGAGTTAGGTGTATTTTCATACGTTAGGTATTTTCATACGTAAGTACAGAGATGACGCTGAAACTTGTGAAAAATTGATTCAGGGATGGTCAAAATGTATATTTCCGTTGAAATCTGAAAATCGAAATTTTTCTCGATCACAATACTTACTTTACTTCGTACAATGAATGAAAAAGGTAACAATTTTTCTTAAATTTTATATTTAAATAAAAATTTTACCTTACTGAGTAATTTAAGTTGGGCTTTATTGCTCGTATTTGTAATTTAAAAAAAAAAAAAAATTTAATTATTTGGTTTGTAATATTGAAAACATTTTTTTGGTTATTCCTAATTTAAACCAGCCACATTTTTTATTAATAATTTTTTTAATTAATAAACTTTGAAATTCTTACCTTTGCATCTACTTTTTGTAGCTTTATTCAAACCATTTTACTCAGAATTAAATTTTTCACGAACTTATTTTTAAATAAGTTTTATACGTTTATTACCGATTTAATAAAGTTATTTTATGCTAAACATAAAATGGTGTGTTTTTTACCCAAATATTTTTTCTATTTATCCCAGATTTCTTAAAAACTATTAAAAATTCAGTTCTGGTTATTCACTTCTTCATGTCAGATTTTATAAATAACCATTAAATTTACCCCTTAATTTAGTTCTCAAGAATTACATACAGTTTAGTTTAATTTTACCGAAGAAATTAGAGCGAAATTTTTCGCCAGCCGACACTCATAAACGAAGCGTTTACGAATTTATGTTTATATGAAGTATCTTATTTGTTTTCAGCAGTAGAAGATGTCTTGAAAATTGTTACATTCTTCTTAAATCACTGCTTTTATTATAAGTATATATATATATATATATATATATATATATATATATATATATATATATAATGTTTATTGTAGATAATGTATCTGATTAATATTTAAAATTCTCTTTAACAGTAAAATGAGGAACAATAAAACAACATAATTTTATGTAAATATTTCTTTTTTATATTATAATACCATTTGTGACTTAAATTATTAAAGTAACTTGACTCCAGTTGTGATAAGATAGTTCGTTGTCTCACTACAAGATTTACAAAGCATTTTTATTTCACTGGTACAATGTTGCTATTTCTTTTCAGATTTCATTATTTACCTATCCATTTTTTAATTCATTGTCATGCACTTATCATGGTTTCTTTTTCAATCGTTTATTAAAATATTAAGTATTATATAATTATATTTTATTTTAATTACTTTTCTTTATTAATAATTGATAAATTATTATTGTATAATAAAAATCATAATTTTACAGTTAAATGTAATTATTTCTACTGAAGTATTGAGGTCAACATTCTTGTATTACGTATTAGAAAGCCATGAGTTCAAATCTTATAACAAATTGTGGTTGTTAAATTAAACTTTTGTGGTTAAAACAGATAGAAGACCGATTCCGCATTAAATGTTAAAAAACAAAATTATGTAAATTTAATATTCTAATATTCCACTCTGGTAGATAACATTTTTTATTAATCTCGTCCTCGAAGTTACGTTATGTATTACATTTCTGTTAGATTAGTAATAAAAATATTATCATTCATTTTTATAAAAAGAAGAAAAAATTAACATTCTATTCTTTTTTTTATGTAAGGTTTTATGAATCAGTGAATCAAAATTAATATTTTGGGTAGAAAGAAGGGAAAATAGTGTTTTTTTTCCAAATATTTCCAAAAATAAAGATTTAAAAAAAGATTTATATCTTTTAAAAGTTACAAATTACTTTATATATTAAAATTTATTATGGTGCCGGTTCTATACTCGGATCTTCACTGTGGATCTTACGACTCCAGAGCACATCACAGTTTGCGGATGAACCGGGTTCCTGGCTGTCGATGCTAACCCTAGCGTACCTTTTACTAAACTACTAACTGTATTGGATCTAATTAAAGAGTGGCTAGCAAGATGAAATATAAAGGTTAACCCAGCTCAGTCTACGTTTGTTACGTTTGAGATGAGGAGGGGTAAAAATACCCGCAAGTTCAAATTAATGACGTTTTCATCTCGCATGCTAACAACGTGACATACCTAGGACTGTATCTTGATCCCCATCTGACATGGAGAAGTTATATCAGGGAGAAAAAGACGCAGTTTAACATTAAGTTCAAGGAGATGTACTGGTTTCTAGGCTGTGGGTCGCAATATTACCCAACATGCAATTGCTGTATACATCGGTTCTGAAACCGATTTGTTTTTACGGTATCAAACTTTGAGGTACGACAAACGAGAGTAACATCGAAGTCTCACAGCATTTCCAGAACAAACTATTGAGAAATATAATAGAAGCAGGTGGTTTGCGAAAAATACACGATTATCTGGGATTTCCAATAGTTTGAGAGGAGATACGGCGAATCGGTACATGATACAAAATGATACTGAATACCGTGGGAACTGGCTCGAGGTTAACCTCCTAGGTAACAGCGAGGATGTTAAGCGACTAAACCGACTCCATATAATTAGATATGTAAATTCTCCGAGATTTGAAGTGAATCTGCTACCTAGGGTGTTGCGTAATATCAAAATTCTTCATTTTATTTCGCCACTTAGGTTTTTGTTGATTCTTTGATTTGTTTCACCGATTAATCTTTGTGTGGTTTTTCTTTGTTTTTTACGTTCTGAACTTTGGTTTTAGATTAATATTCTTTGAACTCAACTTTGTATATTTATGTAAACTGTATAAGATATGTATACATATACAGCTCTTTGAGGGATTTCAATTGAAAATTCTATCTGCATGTCATTTTGTTTCTTTTTTTGTATTTAAATTTACTTATGGTACCGGTAACTTGGAACGGTAAATTAAACACTGCGGTAAAATGAAATATTTTTGGTAGGATATACATATTTAATTCATTTGGCCATAGAAGGTAAAAACTATAAAAGGAGATAAAGAGAGCCTCCCTTAACCGAGATGACCGGCCGCCGTGGTGGAGCAGCGTATCCGTCTTTCATCCGGCGGTTGCGGGTTCGAATCCCGATAAAGCATGACATCTTTTCACTATGCCAAAAATCATTCATTAAATCCATAATTAGCCTCACGTACAAAAAGTCTGAAGTACAGTAAAACTAAAATAAATTAACCGTGAAGCCGTTTACTCGATGTATGAATTTTATTATAGTCTATTACTGAAGACATTTGCTGATTATTCGTTGTATGTAGTTACTGTTGCGCAGTAACTATTGAGTATTTATTTGGACAACGTACTCTGCCATCCATCTGAAAATGTTCTAATTTCGGGAAGCACTAAGACAACATTTTTCGAACCAAAGGTGACACCTATTTGTCAACCTGTGGATAAGGGTATTTTAGCAGCAATAAAAAAAAAACATTATAAAAGAAAGATTTCTTATATACTAGCATAAGAGCTTCAAGTTACGCCCACATTAAAAGCACTGACCATAAAACATGGAATTTAATCGATCAATCAATAAATCATTTACAGAAATATGACCAGAAATTCCACAGGTAAACAATCAGAAAATCTTGTATACTATGTCATCGAATGAGGGATTTTGTTCTTTACTAGACAATATACCGGAATGTGAACATTTAAGAGAAAATGAAGTGCAAGACCGATTAGAATCGGATTCAAGGGAACCAACATTTAAAATTTATTATAATGAAGAGATTATGAAAGTTATGACAGAAGAGGTTAATGAAATCTTCAGTATCGAAGACGGAATCGATTGATTAAAATGAAAAAAAAAAATATAGCTACAACAAAGGGCCTGTATTTCTTACAAAAGCGCTCCATTATTTAGAAAGAAATAATGTTCCTTTCCATGACTTAACGTACGAAACTTGTGTGATAGCGCTACTGTAGACCATGTTAGTTAAGATAAAAGAAGGTGACAGACTTTTTCGTTAAAAAATCAAACTAAGTTTATGTGAGTCGACGCGAGAGTGATTATTGACTATTGATTTTATTATAATAAATAATAATATTGCTGTAATAATTTTTAATTCGTGGCTTATTCTGCTACCAATTGGATATTAATACGGTTTGTTGCCAGAATTCAAGAAAAAAAACTTAAGGTCTCTTTTAACTGCGGATTCCGTTAATCGAGCTTTCTTTCTTTTTCCTGTTTAGCCTCCGGTAACTACCGTTTAGATAATTCTTCAGAGGATGAATGAGGATGATATGTATGAGTGTAAATGAAGTGTAGTCTTGTACATTCTCAGTTCGACCGTTCCTGAGATGTGTGGTTAATTGAAACCCAACCACCAAAGAACACCGGTATCCACGATCTAGTATTCAAATCCGTGTAAAAATAACTGGCTTTACTAGGACTTGAACGCTGTAACTCTCGACTTCCAAATCAGCTGATTTGGGAAGACGCGTTAACCACTAGACCAACCCGGTGGGCCGTTAACCGAGCTGGCAACACCCCCGATTACCTCGATTAAGAGAGGCCCTACTGTATTTGTGTATAAAAATATTACACTGCACCCCAGATTTGAACATTTTATAACAGATGAACTTGTACCGTTTTTCTTTTAGTTAAATAGATTAATACTAATCTAGGTATTATATGAATAATCGTAAATTAAAAAAAAAAAATTAATACGAAATTATAAGAAAACAAATAATACTATTCTACTTAAAAAAATTAAAATCTTAAGTCATACCTTTAAAATTCAAATTCCTAGTTAAAACAGTTATTAGATAAAAAGGGGAAAACTGTTACTCTTGATTTGGGGGAATGACAATTAGAAAAGATTCATAATTAGAAAGTTAATAAATCGCAATTGTAGAAAGTTTTTTGTGCATTTCACCTTGCGGAAAGTGAAAAATAAAAATATTAGCATTCTTTTTTAGTTTTTGAAGAAAATTTCCTAAAATGAATGAAACTGGATCGGTTAATAATAATAATAATAAAAAAAAACAAAAAACAAATCTGATATGGACACTACATAATTTCTTTACGCCTAATAAATTATATACAAATTTTTAAAAGTAAATAAAATTTTATTTCACTAATAACTTTTGATTTTTTTCATTTTTCTTTTTTTTATTGAAATTATTGAGTTATTATTTATTGTAAAACTTTTTTTACAATCACAGGTTAATAATTATTAATAAATAAATATATTTAAATTAAAAAAAAAGAAATGAAGTCAAATTCGAACCAATGTACCTTCCCTTTGTAAGATCAAACTATCATAAATTAAAATTTTATTGGGCTATAACTCTGGAACCAATGAAAATAAGTACCACTTATGATATATATCGTTGAAAAACTATCAATTAAGGCTTATTACTACAGTTAATAAAATGTCCAAAATTTTTTTGGATTTTGGGCTTTTTTGGACATTTTTCGTCAAGTCGATTGCAATAAAAAGGTGAGATGCACAACTAGATATTATAAAAGTCCTAAATCCAAAATTTAACATCCTACGGGTGATTGTTTTTGAGTTATGCGAGATACATACGTACGTACAGACGTCATGCGGAAACTAGTGAAAATTGATTCAGGGATGGTCAAAATGAATATTTCCGTTGAAATCTGAAAACCGTGATTTTTCGCGATCACAATACTTCCTTTACTTCGTGCAAGGAAGTAAAAATACTAATAGAATAATAAAGATTATTTTTGTTTCTTTTATTGTAATTATGAGTCGAAATATAAGTTTATTATAAATTGGTAAAATTAAATTATAGTTGTAAAAAACAATAAACAGCCGACCACCGTATTTGAGTCGGTAGCGTCTCGGCATTTCATGCGGAGGTCCCGGTTATGCATGGCATCTTTTCATACGCTACCAATTTCCACCGGGCTAATAACCATAGCTCTGTTAATGCCCGCTTTTTTATTAAAAAGAAATTTAACTTTGTTTTTTTTTTTAAATTGTAGTTTTGTTTTCTTTTTTGTTTGTGTGGATGGATAACTCGTGTTAACAATTATGTTAATGTATCGAGGAATTTTAATTATACACTTGGTATTTATTAGCACTTCCTCTGAGTATGTTGTTTAATATTTAATATACTTTATGTTTGGTTTCATTATACAAATATACTAACACACAAAATACTTTTACCGGAGGTCTTATTGTGCAATAGTTTTAATTATCATAAAAATGTTAATCTAAAATTGAACAGCCTAATTTCTTTGTTTGTTTTTTTTTTTTTTAGTACTAATTAAAAATAATTAATTAATACTGAAATTTATTATTATTCTTTTATGCTACTAATAACATGAAAGGATTTCAATTTTGCATAGATATTATTATTAAAAAAAATATTTTGTATTAAATTTTAAAGTATACTCTCATAATAAAATCTTATCATCCAGGATATCTATGAACTATATGGTCTACTGGACCTATTTACACGCGGTAAAATGGGAAAAGGGGAAAGGAAGAAAGGGGAAAAGAGGAAATAGAAAAGTGGGAGGGGTGAAGGGCAAAGGGAACGGAAAAGGGGGGAAAAGAGGGGGAAAGAAGGGGAAAATGAAAACGGAAAAAGGGTAAGCGGTGAAAGGAGGTAAGGGGAAGGAAAAAGGGGGAAATTGGGAAAGAAATAGGGTAAAAGTGAAAAGTTAAATTTGAAGTGAAGTCCCGTGATGTTCAGTTTTTTAATGTTTTATCAAACTTTCAATTGTGTTAATTTAATCTATATATATATATATATATATATATATATTTTTTTTTTTAAATCTAGCAAAAGGGTAGCATTGCCGGGTCAGCTAGTATAAAATAAATATCTGTTATTTTACAGTGAAGAAAATTCTGGCTGTTTCTTTTGCCAATGATATTTTATATAATTTTAAGAATATTTTTAGGTGTAAATATTTCCAAATAATTCCATTATTGGGTGATTTCTAAATCATATAAACGAAGCGTGTCATAATTTGTAGCTTAATTTTTTGCGTAAAAATATCTTAATTCTTCATTAAATTAATTTGTATAAAAGTTAACTATATGTTTACCGTAATTTAAATTTAAAATTGAAGACTGAATTTTATCTAGGTATATTATATATTCGTATAAAAATTTGTTAAATTTTAACACTGTTAAATAAAAACTTTTATTGAACCATAATTTTCTTAGACGATTAATGAAATCTTTCACACCAAGCTGTATTTATGAACTCTATACGTAATTAAAAATTAATTTATATGATGCGAGTTATTTCGTTGTTACTTTTACACACAACTAAAATACAAGTGGTTTTGTTTCAATGTCTTCGTTTATTCCAATTTGTGCTCATTATTTTCGTTCGTGTCTTTATAGAATTACGCATGAATTATGAAACCTGTTATAACGAAACCTTATGAATGAACGTAATCGTAACACTTTTGAAATCTTACCAATATTCGCAATTTCTTCATTTTAAATGCTTATTATGAAAAGTAAATATTTACTCGATCAGTATGAACTTGGTAAAAAAACAAATAAAAGTAAATAAATAAATGTCAGACGCTGTTAGAAAAGAGAAAGAAACCTTTCTCTTATCTGTACAGGAAAAAGTAAAAAACAATGAAGGACTAGTGAAAAAATAAGAATAATTATGATTTTTTTTATTTTATACGTTCAGGATACTATTTTAGAAAAATGTAACGAGATTGGTAAACTTTCCTGGAAAATGTCCGAGATCAGGTCCCGACTTTCCACTCATTTGAGTTACCATTTCAATAATAATTTAAAACATCAACACCCTATATATAAAAATTTTCATGCTAAATTTTTTGTCTAGCTAATTCCAAGTTATTGACATAAATAGAAGCCAGTTTGTATTTCCCGATATTTCATACCTTTGAACCGAAAAAAGTGGAAACTTGAGTTTTAGCTAAGATTATCATATTTTATTCACATTATAACTATTTTATTTTGTAACTACCGGAGGGGGGGAGGAGGAATTAAAAAAAGAATCGAGTGGTGAACTCGACATATCAAATGAGGATTCCTTTGCCTTTTTTATTTGTAATATACGAGGTCTGTTCATAAAATAATCGAACTTATTTAATTACGCGCCAACGAAGATATTTAGTGACGTGCGGTTGGCAGTACGGTATTCCACATAACCTCCTCTGTAACAAAATGTTCTTGGATTGTTGATATCTCAGTTTAGCTTTTTAGTGTTATTGTTGTTTGAGTACAACATGTTTAAGCGTTCGTAGCGATTTTTGTAATGTGCAATTTGATGTATCTGAAAACAAATACGAAAAAAAATTGGTTTGGTCAATCCTGAGATGTAAGACCAAATGCAATGAAACACACATAGGCATATATGTTTTTCTTTTGGTCCAGATGAACTAGTTGGGGACCCTAAAAGACAAATTAATTAGTAAAAAATCTGATACCCAATTTTTGACACGATCATCATACTTTCACCTTTAATATACTCGTAGCTATTTTAGTTTATATTTGCTGGGAAAGTAAAAGAGAGTAAAACGAATAAATTTCAGTTTTTCAATTTTAAATGATTGTATTATGTTTAATTCACATCACACACACACACACACACACACACACACACACACACACACACAGAGAGAGAGAGAGAGAGAGAGAGAGAGAGAGAGAGAGAGAGAGAGAGAGAGAGAGAGAGAGAGAGAGAGAGAGAGAGAGAGAGAGAGAGAGAGAGAGAGAGAGAGAGAGAGAGAGAGAGAGAGAGAGAGAGAGAGAGAGAGAGAGAGAGAGAGAGAGAGAGAGAGAGAGAGAGAGAGAGAGAGAGAGAGAGAGAGAGAGAGAGAGAGAGAGAGAGAGAGAGAGAGAGAGAGAGAGAGAGAGAGAGAGAGAGAGAGAGAGAGAGAGAGAGAGAGAGAGAGAGAGAGAGAGAGAGAGAGAGTGAGAGTGAGAGAGAAATAAACAAGAACTTTGTATTTAACATATTATTATTATTATAAGGTCGATTCAGTTGATCTGCTAGCCAATTCTTAAGATTTGCTTTGATTGTACATGATGTTGCAGATTTTAAAAATCTTATATTATCTATAAACTTTATTAAATTTATTTAAATTTCTGTCTATTAAAAAAACATTTTTTATTGATATTTTACTGTAGTACATTCGGTCCCATGGTGGGATTTGGGAATAAAAATTAATTTTCTTTACGTTTTGAGGTATAATGAGTACAAAATACCAATCACTTAAAACATAATTTTTGTGTAATATAATTGTATAAAATTTTGTGCCTCAAAAATCTTCGAAACTTCTAGATCAATTCTAGAAACCACTAAATTTTTATAAAAATACTATCAGATCCGGAAATGATTTACTATTGCTCGATTTGAGTACATATGTATATATATATATAGATTAAATGAACACAATTGAAAATTTGATAAAACATTAACAAAATGAACATTGCGGAACTTCACAAAACCCCCCTTCTCTTTCTTCCTTTCCCCATTTACCTTCCCCCTTCCCTCCATTTCCTTCCTCAATTTCTCTTTCCCTTACTTTCTTTACCCCTTCATCTTTTCTTTCTTCTCCTTTCTCATTTCCATTTCCTTATCCCGTTTTCATTTTCCCCGTTTTCCCCTTTTTCTTATTTCCATTTTCCCCTTCTTCCTTTTTACCTTTTTAATTTTACCTTTTCCGTTTTTTCCATCTTTTCTTTCTCGATTTTTTCCTGCGCTTAAATCAGTCCAGTAGCTTTTTAATTTATAACGGACATATATATCGGAAACACTGAAATGGAATCGTAAAATATTTAGTACATTGTGTGTTGCTTTTACGTCCAACAGATAGCACTGGTTTTTTTTTTAAATCATATTTTTACCTGTCACAGGTAAATCTTAGGTATATAAAAAAATACGCGCGTATTCAAATTCAACGTTATGTCAAAATTTCAAAGCAATCGGTGAAGAACTTTCGGAGATTTAAGATTCTGAACAAACGAACAGTTAAATTTTTATTTATATGGATAAAAAGTGTATTACAAAGTTCTTCCGGGACTTTCATAACCTATTATATCCGTGAAAATAATGGAAAAAGTTCATATAAACATATATCCTCAAATGCTTCTTTTGGAAGTTACGGTTAGTTCAAGATTTTGCTCGGATTTCAGATACCCCGGTGAAATGAAGTCGTACTGAAATTTTCAGAACTTAATTAAGAGGCAGAATTAAAGATTACTTATGGTTTTACTTGAAAAATTGAATTAAATTGTTCCGAGAACGATATCTGCAGTAATTTTTGGACGAAATCCAATAAATTGGGGCAATAAACTTTTCTTTTATGTTTGACGTATAATAAATTGGTTAAATGGATAATAAACACATAAAACTTTTAAAAAAAGCTTGTAGAAAATTTAATTCTGAAAAAATGGTGTAAGATAAGTTGAATAAAAAAAAGAAAAGGCATTTTTCATAAGCTACGAAAAATACCACGCCTGACAGGGAGATTCGAACAGGGGATTTTCGGATAAAAGGCCGAGAAGCTACCACTCCGCCACGGCGATCGGCATTTCGATGTAAAGCGTGTGTTAACAAGCGAAAATTCGAGAAGCTGTTTGGAGTATGGGAGAAATTATTTATCATTTTTATTTTTACCCGAATCAAATATATACATACTGTAATGGATACATATTATAGTAACTATTAATTGTAATCATAAAATAACATAAAAATAGTATTATTTTTTTCTTTTTTTATATTTGTATTTGAACAAGTGTGGCAACAATTTATTTAAAAATAATTCCATAAAACAAACATACACACACACACACACACACACACACACACACACACACACACACACACACACACACACACACACACACACACACACACACACACACACACACACACACACACATTTATTGGATACAAACAATAAATTGTTACACGTAATATAAATTGTAATGTTTTACTTTCTTTATATTGTTTAATTTTTTTTCTAAAGCAAAAAGAATAAAAAAAATAAAAAATAAATTTTATTATTATTACTACTGTATCTGGTATCTTGATATATAATTATTCGTTTATTTTCTGTATAGGAGTATATTATTATTATGAAGGCTGTTATATTATTAGTATATGGCCGATTAAATATAAAAATAACAGTTTATAGTTTGTTATTAAATGTAATTCTGAAGGTAATACAAAATAAATATACTATTACGAAGTGTTTTATTTCATTTTTGTACTACCGCAGTTCCGTTTTTTGCAACTTTTGATTGTCTATAACTCGAAGGCATTTATCAAGAAACGGGTTTTGCAGTCGTTTTTCTTGTAAAATTTTACATAAAATCATTTATCACATGTCCCCCTTCCTATTAAGAAAAATGTTTGATTCAATATGGTGGTTTGAAGATGGATATTTCATACATACTATAAGGTAGTAAAATTGTATATATGAAGATCCGCACTTGTTTTTACATCATTCCTTCAGTTTTGAAATTGAAGCCGTTTCCATACTTTAATATCAATGTATATATTTTTTCCATGCAAGCTAAATGGAGCGGGCCTTCGTGGCGCGAGTGGTTGCGTCTCGGCCTTTCATCCGGAGGTCCTGAGTTCGATTCCCGGTCAAGCATGGAATTTTTACACACGCTACAAATCATTCATCAAATACTCTGAAGTAATATCTGACGGTGGTCCTTGGAGGTTAACAAAAAGAAAATTTGAATGGGAATATTTTTTAAAATTAAAAATTTAATTTTCTAAATAGACGATAAGATATTATTTTTAATTTTTTATCTAAATTATTTTTCAGTTCTGGGTTTCAATACCGTAATGAAATACCAGCCAATATGATATTCAAATTAGTTCCAAGTAAAAATTCAAATAGAAATAGGAGTAAAAAATTGCATTTTCCTGCGCTTGGGTAGCCTTGAGCTTTCTACGTATGAGCTGACAGCCTTCTCATGTTTATTAGGGAACTCTACAATTGATTTTCTGCATTTTTGTCTATTTTTATCAAAAGATTCCTTGAATGTGGCTTTTTCAGCTTATATATATAAACAAAAAAAAGGGCACATGACCACCTTGTACGCCTATTAAATTACATATATACATTTTTTTTTAAATGAGAAGTATATAAAATTTTATTTCATTAATAACTTCTGGTATTTTTTTTAATGGCTATTATTGAATTATTATTTGTCAAAAAAAATCTTTTTACAATCAGATGTTAATAATTATTAAAATATATTTAAATTAAAAAAAAAGCTAACAAAAAAAATAGGAGATGAAGTCTGATTTGAACCGACGTGCTTTCCATATATTTCATTAATTAAAATTTTATTTGGCTATAACTCTGGAAACAATGAAAATAAGTACTACTTATGTGATATATCGTTGAAAAGCTCTCAATGAGGGCTTATTACTGCAGTTAAGAAAAAGTTCAATAAACAATTTTTTTTTGGATTTTGGGCTTTTTTGGACACTTTTTGTTCTGTTGACTGCAATCAAAAGGGTAGGTGCACAACTAGATGTTACAACAGTCCTAAATCCAAAATTTCAACATCCTATCGCTAATCGTTTTTGAGTTATACGAGATACATACGTACGTACGTACATACATACATTCGTACGTACAGATGTCACACCGAAACTAGTCAAAACGGATTCAGGGGTGGTCAAAACGAATATTTCCGTTACAATCTGAAAACCGAAATTTTTCGCGATCATAATACTTCTTTTACTTTGTACAAGCAAGTAATAAAACAAAAAAATACAAAAAATAAAAAATAATCTAATCAACGTCCCATATATAGAAATTTGAGTAAACTTTGAAGAAAATCGGTTCGGTCAATCCTGAGTTATAAGACCAAATGCAGTAAGACACAATACGCACATACACACTGATCTTACAAACTGAACATATAATATGTTCAGATTCAAGTGAATTGAGCAGTAAATTTACTTAACGTAAATAAATAAAAACCCAAAATCCGTTTCTAGGTACTATTTCTTGTACATCTAGTCTGTTACGTTTTAAAAACAATCAATCATAATCTGCATTAATAAAAAACAAATGAACAATAAACAATCTTCATTTTTTCCTCGTTACTCTGTACATAATGAACTTTTGAATTTTATTGGAGTACATATACATATATATATATAGTCTAGTCTGGACCCCTGGGGCCCAGGGCGTCTCATGCAAACCTCGGATCCGACCAGGGCCCCATGTCCCTGGGAACCCCTAAGGAACCCAGGGGTTCCTTAGGGGACATTGTTTATGTTTACAGAAGTAACAAAATCTTAAAAAATTGTAAATTATCGAATTTATCGATATATTATTCAACTACTTACTAATTGTATGCTGATTTTGAAATAAAAGGATTAAAAATTACTATTTTTTTATTATTTAAAGTTGCATATTTTAACACTTTTCATGCATATTTTAAGCATTTTTCATGCATATTTCAAGCTGTTTACGTTGGATATAATCCGGTTTCTAGTAATAAAAATACAATAATGAAATAAAAAAATTAATTTTTTTATTTTTATTTAATGAATATCTTTAACTCAAACGCGAATGTATCCTACAACTTTTGCAAGCAATCGATCCGGTTGGTTCTCGCGCGAAGCGAGAACAAACAGACATACAAACTTTTAGCTTTACATAAGATATGATACAAAAATAATAATTTTCAAGTCTTCTTTAAATTCCCTTTTTTTTATACAAATTTTAATTCAAGATTTGTATTTGGTATTTGTTTTTAATTTGCTAACGCCTTCTAAAATTTGAAATCTAATAGATATATTATTTTTTTAGATTAAAATATTTTAAAAATAGATTTATTTTTAAAAAAAGTTTTATTTCATTGCGTTTTTTTAAATAGTTCTTAAATACAGGTCACGAAAGAAAAATACATGTTTGTCTCTTTAACTATTGTACGAATTAATGTTACCGAATGCTTTACAATAATGCATACAGTTTTGAAATGTTAATTGCAATAAAAATATGATTGATATATATTCTTTAATATTAAGAAAAACGTTTGAAAAATAATTGCTAGTAGGGTATTTCTTTAAAAGTTCTTTTCAAAATAAATTTTCTCTGCTGGTTAGACCCGGATTGAAACCGGATTTATAGCTAATTTATAAATAAATCATATTACTTAAACTATTCTACACTTTCTTTAATTTGGAAATTAAATTACTTCGTAATACTAAATTGGTTAGAAAATAATATAAAAAGAATATTACGTAAATTTTATTCTATTCTTATTTTAATATTAATCAACATAGCAATAACGTAAAAAATGTTGTTTTGTTTCTAAGAGTTTTTTTATTTTATTTTGCTCAATTGTTTTAAATTTTATGCAATTAAGTATAAATTGTAAAATCTTATTAGTAGATTGAAATAAAAATATGATCTACTTTTAAAATTTTATAAATTTTAATAGATTCAATTTATTATTTGTTTTTATTTTTTTTAAAAATGAGGCCAAACATTTTTATAAACTTTAATATATACATTAAATATTGGTTATACCGAGATTCAAAGATGCTCGTTACAACCAAGTGTTTGATACTTCCAAGTTGCCACCTCGTAACCGTAAATTTTTACGCCGTTATTATCTATTATAATACAAAAAACTATTCCGTATAACTAAGAAGAAGCTGCTTTAAAATAAAATATCGATCTGTTTTCTATTATAGACTAACAAATAAAATTTAGATGTAATACAATTTTAAAACGCTAATAAATTTCACTTTTAACCAAAACCGTTAGGGTTCAATGAATTAGCAAAAAAATGGTGTTAAGTGTGCAGTAAAACTTACCAAAATTGTCGAGGAAAGTAACAAATGAACACTACACAATAATTTCTACGTCACACGTTTTTACGTACAAACTGTATTTACTAAATCTAAAAAATTATTCTAATCTATTTTTTCTTCATTCTACAGGTTGTCCCATATAAAACGCAACCCAACCTTATATTAGTAGGTATTGAAATAATAAAAAGGCATGTGTAAATGTAAATGTAATTTTTATTATTAACATCCATTACCTTACATTTAGAGTAAATGTTGGAAGTGGCCGCCATCTTCTTGAATACAAGCTTCATTTCTTTTTAGAGCGTTTCTTGCAACTTTTTTCAAAGTTTTTGGCTGGATATTTAATACAGCTTGTTCAATATTGACTTTCAATCGTTCAAGTGTTCGTGGTTTGTTGCTGTAGGCTTTTTCTTTGAAGTAACCCCGTAGAAAAAAATCCGCCGCAGTCAAATCTGGAGATCTTGGTGGCCACAAGCCTCGACTGATAACACGATTACCAAAGAATTCCTCGACGAAATCAGAAGTTGAACCTGCGTAGTGCGATATCGCACCGTCATGTTGTAGCCAGCAGTGTCTTCTTCCTCTTCCAAGAGTGCAATGAACTGAAATAAAATATCTTGATACCGTTCTGCATTAATGGTGTACTCGAAAAAAATAGGACCGATTATTTTCTTCCGCGATATCGCGCACCACACGCCCAACTTCTGCGGGTGTAATTGTTTTTCGTGATAAACGTGGGGATTTTCAGCGCTCCAAATTCTATTGTTTTGACTGTTTACGTAGCCATCCAAATAAAACCGTGCTTCATCTGTGAAAAATAACGAATCCATAACATTAATTCCCTCACGCAGAAATCGACGGAATCATTGACAATATTGTAGCCGTTTTTCTTTGTCGGGCTTAAGAAGTTGAACCGTTTGAATGCGATAAGGTCGTAATTGTAATCGTTTGGTCGCCCGATGAACGGTTGATTTAGACAAATTAATTTCAGCAGACAAACGTCTGATCGATTTATTTGGCGAGGCGAGTAATCAGTCTTTGATTTCAGCGACTGTATCTGTATTCAACACTGACGCAGATCTTTTGTGTTCCTTGTTATTAACAGAACCGGTCTCTCTAAATGTTTCGACTAACCTTAATAATGATGTTTTGTTAGGAGCTGGTTTATCTGGGTACTTATGGCGAAACAAATGTTGCACTGCAACCACTGATTTCGTACTGAAGTACGACTCGACAATGAAAACACGTTCGTCTAGCGAAAACACCATCTTGTCTGTAGCAATACACTGAACGTTATGATTGCATTGTTGTTACTATCGGTAGTGTTCTACTGCGTTGCCGCGATGTTCAGATGTTGGACGAGTCCATTTCAGTAACAAGTAGGGGAGTAAGCTTGACTTTTGAAATTTCATGGATGAGTGATTGATGGGTTGCGTTTAGTATGGGACACCCTGTATTTGAATACGTCAAAATTTAATTGAGCATACAGACTAAGTAGCCTTAAAATCGTTTATTTTAGTTTGTTTAATAATCTTATATCTGAAATCATCAAACAGTTTTATAGTTATTCAAGTACTCCACAAATTCATCACTTACATTATTAGTGTCGCTAAACTTCCGTTAATTTTTTATAACATTCTTTGGCTTCAATCTCTGATACGACTGGGAGAGTAGTAGATTCATCTTCGTTTTCAGTTTCAGCTTCGCTATTAGTTGCACGACTATGAGTTACCTCAGTAATAATATCTTCATCAGTCGGAATTTGTGTAGTATGTACGTCATCATCGTCTGTTTCGTAGTCATCTATCGGGTATACTTGAAAGACTGATTTTTTGGTCGAGTTTGAATCCATTCTGAGAATAGTTTACAGTCTTCATCATCGCGGTAATCTTCCGTCGAAATATGGCGCACCATATTTTTTATCAAGAAACACTAAAAGTGAAAACTCATTCACTGACGCGACTACAGTATTAGTACTGTTTTTGGCTACTGAGTATCCAATCGATCACTTTAACGCAATACTGTTAAACCAATTCTATGGTACTGTAATGTATTTTTAAATTGAAAGTTATTGTCAGCAAAAGGTTAAAGAGTAAACATTGGTTCTCAATTATCAGACGTTCTGGGGTAATGCAACAAATGGACTGGTGAGCGAGGGGTTGAGCGACAGCTCTTTGCGAAGTCGCTTTTCGTTCGGGCTTGCTCGTGTTGGCGGCAACGAGGAAACGGGGGACTCCTAGATCCCCGAGCTTGAAAGATCGGGGTCGCCCTCTCCGGGGTGCTCGTGTTAGAGGCGATAACAATAAAGTACTGAGTCCCGGCTATTGGGGTGGGGCGGTTAGGAACGGCACAGCTGGGCCTGGCACCGTTCCATCCTGGTAGTTGGAGGCGATGGCACCTCCCAGGGCCGTGATAATTCTTAATTGCGGGTCCACTACTTGGAACCCACCGGGTTGGTCTAGTGGTTAACGCGTTAACAGCTGATTTGGAAGTCGAGAGTTACAGCGTTCAATTCCTAGTAAAGTCAGTTATTTTTACATAGATTTGAATACTAGATCGTGGATACCGGTGTTCTTTAGTGGTTGGGTTTCAATTAACCACACATCTCAGGAATGGTCGAACTGAGATTGTACAAGACTACACTTCATTTACACTCATACATATCATCCTCATTCATCCTCTGAAGAATTATCTAAACGGTAGTTACCGGAGGCTAAACAGGAAAAAAGAGAGTGGGTCCGCTCCTTGGAGGAGGGGTTGGTGAGATAGGAGGTTAAGTCGGTAGGGCGCAGGCATCCATACGCACTTCTAATAACATTACGGAACCTGTTAGCGAGTCCGATACTTCGCTCGTAAATGGGGTTTCTCCGACTCACAAAAAAAAAATTACCAGTGGGGGTAGACAACTAAAATTTATTTTTAACCACGCCCATCTTCAGAACTTCACTTAAAACGTTTAAAATATGCTATAGAGTTCGGTGAACCTGTTTGGGAAGTTTTAACGGATCATTATTTGGCCGTGGTCTTTCCTGGAATTTTGTAAACAGAAAAACCGAGTAATTAAAATAATTGCTACCGCAATGGAACTTGTACTGTGACAACGTCCTGTTACAAACTTTTTGTTCACTCTTCAGGCCTGACCTGAACAAGCCTAAGATAAAACGTCACAATCTTTACGTGTAAATCATAAATGTATATTTCGTAAATGAAAAAAATGTAATTTCCCTTGCGTTGAGATTATTTGTTTGTTATTTAACTTTTTTAAATTACAAGATTTAAAAAAATGAAAATCTTCCTAATAATGAAGTTTATGATGCATCGATACCTCGCTAAAAGCAAGTTAATTTATCATTAATGAGATAAAAACCAAATAAATCTTGGAATTTTATTAGTTTCAACAAAGTTCTCGTTACAAGCGAGCTCCTTATTTTCGGGTGAAGATTTTTAAAAATGAGTTAATTTTTTGTATATATATCATAAAATAAAATTTTATAAAACTTTTCTTAATCATTTATAATAATACAATAATAAAACTGTTAAGGAATGCTCGAAAATAATGTATAAAAGAAAAGATGAACAGATTTATTTAATTATATTTTATGATTTAAACGTGACAGCAGAATGAACTCCCAAGTAGATTTTATTTGCTTGACCTTGATTACGTCACTACAATCACCTGTCAGTATTTACTTCTATCATTTTTAACTTTCAAAGTTAATGCTAAAATTGAGTATTAATTAAATTTAATGAATGCTAAAATTGATGAAATAGCTAATACATTATTACGCTACTCGCAGTACATCATTGTGAGCTAAAAAACAAAATTTAGTGCAAAATCAACGGGCGTTAAAGGAAACCAATCAAATTTCACCTCACCCTCAAATGTCCCTCATAATGATGCAGGAATCAATCCTTCCCGCGTTTTTATTGGCGTTCCGCTGAAACAAACCGGTTTTTAGCAGGAGTTGCATTGTTCAGGGAGGGATTAGTATATTCCTCAGGTACGGTCAACTATATCTTGGTTTAACAGCCGACTAAAGTGATTTACTATACGAAACAGAACCGTTCCCCAGTTGAGGAAACCGGTTATAGAGTCCTGTTTAGCTTGGTATCACCTGCTATGCAACATGAAAAATATGCCATTTTGAAACTACTTTTTTCTAAGCATTTTTATTCAAAACTCAGCTTTACGGTTTAGAAATAACAGCGTATACAAATGGTTTTCAATTTTTTTTCTATTCATTCTGTGGAAATTAGTAATGGCTCCTTTATATATTAATACATATGTACGCAAGCGTATGTGTGTGTGCGCGCGCGCGCGTGTATATATATATATATAAACACTCCTCGTTTGGAGGTCGAGTGAATCTCCACCAAAAACTCAAACACAATAGTAAAAAAAAAAAAAAAATAAAACGACAAACGGGAGTTATTTAATGGTTAAGCTTCTTATGAAAGGTCGCAACTTTTTACTTTTCACTAAAAAAAAACATACCCCTGACATGATAACGAGTAATTCCGTTTTGTTATACGTTTTTCGTAAAAAAAATCTGATGCGGACTCCACATAACTTCCTTGTACGCCTATTAAATTACATATACACATTTTTTCTTGCATTTCATTTAAACTTATTTCATTTGAAAGTGAGATACGATCCTCTAATTCTTTAATTAAACGGTCAGTTACACAATTGCATTATGGTGGACACCACATTGCATCTAATTTTTTTGTGGTGTCCGTATCAGCATTTTATATTCGTTTATATATTAATTTTTTTTCACGTCGCGTAAGTAATTATGTGGTGTAAGTGAGAACGTGTCGGATCCGTAACCATGCAAATATCGGTTCGAATCCGTCTTCATATACATATATTTTTTTTTAATTTTTAAAAAATTTAAATATATTGATTTATCAGTAATTATTAACCTCTATAACAATTTTTGAATTAAAATGAAAAGTACATAAAATTTTATTTCATTAATAACTTCTGATATTTTTTCATATTTTTATTGCTATTATTGAATTATTATTTATTGTAAAAATGTTTTCACAACCAGAGGTTAATAATTATTAATAAAGCAATATATATAATTAAAGGAAATGAAAGTTAAAAAAAAGGAGATGAAGTCGGACTTGAACCGATGTGCTTTCACCTTGTAAGATCCAAATATTTCATTAATTATAATTCTATTTGGCTATAACTCTGGAAGCAATGAAAATAAGTATCACATATATCTCATTGAAAAGCTCTCAATGAGGGCTTATTACTGCAATTAGGATAAAGTTAAAAATCCAAATTTTTTGAATTTTGGGGTTTTTTGGACAATTTTCCAGTCGATCAAAAGGGGAAGTACACAACTAGATGTTAGAACAGTCCTAAATTCAAAATTTCAAAATTTTACGGCTAATCGTTTGTAAGTTATGCAAGATACATACGTAGGTACAGACGTCACGCCGAAAGTAGTAAAAATGGAATCAGGGGTGGTCAAAATGTATACTTCCGTTGAAATCTGAAAACCCTAAATTTTTCGCGATAACAATAATTTCTTGTACGTAAAGTAAAAACAATAATATGATCAATGCCCCATTTATAGAAATTGAGCCAAATTTGAAGATAATCGGTTTTGGCAATTGGTAATAGACCAAAAACAGTGTGACAGACATACGTACATACATATGTACAAATGTATTCTTTTGGTACAGATGAACTAGTTAAACCCTAAAACGTAAAGATTTGCAATCACTCCGATATTCCGATATGTGATCACCATACATTCTCCTTTAATATAGCTATTCACCAGGAAAGTATTCAACTGTGTCAAATCAAACAAAGGAACTATTTTCATTCTATACAGCATAATACTTCGGCTTACCAGAAAGGACCTTATAAGTCTCATTTACTATTTTTGGTAAATTATCTATCTCAAAGATCTTCCTAAAAAATTATTTAAAATTAAATTAAAAGATTATATTTTACAAATACATTTGGGTTTTACATATATCTAAAAAAAACAACCCCTGAATTTCCTTTAACATTTAATCCTTAATATATAAAAATAATCATTTGCTGAAAAAGTCATGACATAAGTCAAACATAAATACCAAAAAAAAAGAAAATATAAGATTACGTAACGCCTTAACATTATTTTATAGTGATTTTATTAAAATCATATTTATGTTAAGTAACATAATTGTAATGCTAGTAGGGGAGTTGGCATTGGTTACAAATGATTACTGAAATCTATATTATTATCTGAATTCTTATTGAGCAGAAGAAGTTATGGTTTTACACGAGCTTATAATAGTGGAGATGTAATATTCAAAACTGTAAGTTGCATCTTTATTTTCTTCATCATTGGCTCTACAGTTGTCATCATTACTTTCATTGAAAGTAATAGTAATTATTTACATAATCATAATTAAGTAAAATAATTAGTGCTACTTGTACCTCGGGTACTTTACATGAGTTAAAGCGAGAAGAAAAACCGGATTTTACTATTTAAAAAAAATTTGTTTATTAGAAGAAACATTTTTTTTTTTTTTTTACTAATAAAAGTTATTTAAATTACTAATAAAAACTTTAAAATTAATAGTTAATTAGTAGTTTTGTATTTTATTTCATTAAACTCAAGGTTTTTCCTTGGTTTTCCTTGATTCTTCCAGATAATTTTGTTTCTTTATCCGTGAAGAAATACATTTAATTGTTCTTTATATTATTTATATAGTATATAGTTATTTGATCTGAATAAAAATGTTTCTTTATATAGTTATTCAATAATTCACACACGAAGAAATAAATACACGCTCACGCAACAGTCAGACTGTAAAGATAAAATTAAATGCGGAAAAATAACACGTTTTTTAAGGTAAACATCCAAATCATTTCCGCTTAATCAAATACAAGCACTGTATAAATTATTAAAAAAAAAAAAAAAATCTACATTTAAAGTATATTAAAACGGAGATAAATGAGGTCAGATTAATACTTGCTGTCCTTTACTGGTTTATATTTGTTATTTTCAGTTTGTATACAATTTAATGTAGGTTTAAAAGAAACAACGTAAAAGAAATTACTAATTTCATTATATTTTATGTTACTACCCTTGAAAAAATTTGAAAAAATATCTTTCTTCATTTTAAAATGGTTTTTTATATTTCGTTTTATGCAGGTCTTTATACTAATATTATCATAAATTACCAGCAAATATATAAAATGTAAATAAAAGGTGCGTACATCATTAATTTATTTAAATAATGTAAAAAAAAGAAAAAATCAATTCTTTGTTAGCTATGAGTGACACAAGCCTTTTAATATATTGATAATTACTATTTACTTGCCTATTAATACTGAATTATCCGTATAACATGATGACAATATCTTCTATTCTAATTACTGAAAGCATTAGAAGAAAGATTACTTAAAAAAGATTACGAAACCACCGTAAGTCATAACTTCAGAGGATGATATGTATGAATGTAAATGAAGTGTAGTCTTGTACAGTCTCAGGTCGACCACTCTTGAGAAGTGTTCATAATTAAAACCTACTTGCCTATCGCCAACTGGCCTATTTAATACTGTATTATCCATAGAACATGATGAGAATATCTTCTATACTAATTACTGTAAACATTAGAAGAAATATTATCTGTCAGTCTTAATTAAAAAAAAAACAAAATTTTAATTTTTTTTTGAACGCAATATTTATGAAAACTATTTTTCTATATGGTACTCTCTAAAAGAAAGAGAGAAATATTTTTGAAAACTTTTTCTGAAATTAGAACAATATCATCTTACTACTAAATAAAGAGAAAAAATATTTATTATTTTATTTAAATATAATATTTTTTTGTTTATTTATTTAAATTATTCTAACTAAAGCGCGCGCGCATACCGTATTTAATTTGCCCAGGTGTAGTGGTAATAGCGGTGACAGTCGGCACTAACTAAACTAATGTAATTTCACAACTTACATAAGACAAACTTCGACTGTACAGTCGGTAGACTGATGTAGTCGCAAGGCTTAACGCACCAGGTTCCGAATCAACCAGGTGATCGAGTTCGAGATCCAGCCAGCCCGAGTTATGTTTTTACACTTAAATATTATTCATTTATTTAATTCTAGGCTCACCTGTGACGTCACAATTTAGCAGAAAACTACAACAACATTTTTTTTTTGGGTAGAGGTGCGATTTTTTAAACTTTTTTTGCGTATATTATTATTTTTTAATTGTTAACAAATGTATCAAAGAAAAATATGACCTTAATTAGGCGAAATCTCGAGATATTGAGGGGGTAACCTTGTTCTACAGCCTCACCTCCTTGACCTTTTAAATTGAAAATTTAATGGCATCAATGTCTCATATATTGAAGTAATCTGACCAAGTTTGGTAAAAATCGGTTCAGTAGTTCTGGAAATGTAAGGTGATTTACAGGCCAACACCGAACACACACACACACACACACACACACACACACACACACACACACACCCCCCCACACACACACACACACACACACACACACACACACACACACACACACACACACACACACACACACACACACACACACACACACACACACACACACACGTACATACGAACATTAACATCCAGAAAATTTCCATACAGTTTTATGGGTTCCTCAGGTTTGAAAATGTCAAGATCCGGTGAAAACCGCATATGCCCAAATTGGACCGATTACAATACTTTCTCTTCTAGAGCTACAGCGCTAACTAAACGGGAAAGTGAAACTTTATCAAAGTAAACTTTGTTAACTAAAGTAGCTAACTACTTTAAACTAGCGTACGTTAAAGTAACTAAAGTAAAAAGGAAAAAAAATCTATAAAAAGCAGAAAAAATAATACTTTACAATTCTTTTTTTTAAACTGGGTTTTTGAATTCGAGACCAAATAATGAGTTAGTTACGTTTATTTATTTATTTTTAATTTAGTGCCGACTTCAAAAAAAATGAAATAGTACTTGTACATTAACCGGCACACGAAGCGAGCATAGGTTATGTTTGGTTATACGTACGATACATTAGTACACAGAAACATAATCAAATCAAACCGCTCATTTCGTTCGCTAACCTCGATTAATTAAAAGTAATGTTCTGATTATTTAAATAAAAAATGAATTTATATAGAATTAATATCTTTTTTCGGGCCTCCGTGGCGCGAATGGTAGGGTCTCAACCTTTCACCCGGAGGCCCTGGGTTCGAATCCCGGTTAGGCATGACATTTTTTATACACTAAAAATTTCCATTCGGGCTAAATGATTACAGCAGTCGATGCGCGCACATTTTTTTAAAAATTAAAATAAAATTTGTTTAATTTCTTAAATTGCTTTTAAAACTAGCGTTAGATTAATAAAAAATATACAATAATAAGATAATTATATAAAATAATAAATCTGTTTCGATTAAAGTAATGAAATTTAGTAAAAATTTAATTGTAATAGTATTTTTGAAATCAGTTTTTAAAAATAAAATTATTAAAAATATAATTTTTTTCTTCATTTAAAACTGAGTGTATTTCAATTATTTTTTTTTCATTTTTGTCCAAAATTAATTATTGTAGAAATATTTTAATTTATAATTATTTAATATTATAAATAATTTTTTTTTTCGTAATTAGTAGAATTTTATTAGAATTTATCTAAGTGTAGCAAAACTGTTAATTTTACGAATTCTTTTATTCTTTACAATTTTATTAATTATACTATTTTATAACATGCTATGTCCTACAAAGTCATACTTCATGTGAAAAAAACTATTGTTATCATTTAAGAATAGTTTTTCTTTATTTTTAAAAAAATTTCTTCCGCTTTCAATTTTTTCCTCATATGTTCTAAGGTCACCGATATAAAATAACAATAATTATTATATACGTTAAATTAAGTAATAAACAGTTTGTTTTAATTATATTATGCACGCAATAAATTTAATTTATAAATATTATTAGTATAATTGTTTTTATTTTTTAGTTTAAGTAACTATATTTTAAAAAAAAAAAACTGAATAATCAGTACTTGTGTTTTCTAAACATATTTCCTTATTCTTCTGTTACAACATTACAAAAAATCTTCTAAGATATAAAAATGATAGTAAGTAATTGTTTAATTTAAATTTATCACGTTAATTATTAAAAAAGTAGTTAATTAAAGTCATTTACATTAAATTATGTTATATTCCGGTCAACTTAATGCTCCAGTAATTTATTGTATAATATGTGTTGTGAAAAACCCATTACGTTATAATAAAGTGATATTCTATACATTTACTAGCCGGATCATCTAGCCATAACCTGGATCCTAGGGGATAAGGTCAGCCCAGACGAATCCCGGTGCTAACTCAGGAGCTACTCGGGAGGGCCTCCCGGGGCCTAGTCGATGGCCGCAGAGCTCACCATTCCCAATTTTCCAGGGGGACTAGCGCTTCGGACAACCGCAGAGCTTCTGTCGACGTTCCCATCTACTCAGAGGATTCCATCCCGTGGTACCCTGCACTGTTCGTTACCGACATGATTGTGAAAATAATACTGATAAATAATTATTATAGTATTCAAGCTTTATAGAAGACTGAAAAAAAAAAACAAAATAACAAAAGATAGAATAAATAACGGTAACTAAATTACCCACACCTTTGACGACCAAAAATTCATAACTCATTTCTTTGTTGTGGCAGAAATATAATAATAAAATAGAAGGATTAACCTATTTTTTCCTTAATAAATATCTTTAATCCTCCTTGGGGGCGAAGAAATAATGAATATTTTAAATATCTTTAACTTCAAGGGAGTTAGGGCCTCGGTCGATGGCTTACCTTCCCTGGAATAACAGGAATGTATCCTGAAAATTTGAAAGTAATCGGTCGATTGTTCTCAGTGATGCAATAACAAACAGATAAGTTTATGTATATATATATATATATATATATATATATATATATATATATATATTTCCGAATAACCGTTTTCTGTTAGATCGAGAATGTACATGACGTATACAAAAGCTTTCAACCTGCTAACAAATACCTCGTTTGAATTTTGAAAATCGGATGACTGTTTCCAGAAATATTATAAGAGAATCCGTTGCACCTCCAAAACAGCGCCCCAGGGGCACCCCGTTTTTTACCAGTTAATGTTGATGATTGATCTTGCCTTCCAAAAGGTGCTCGTTTACTGACCACCTCACACGCGAAGTCCACTATGGATATTTTTTGAATTTATTTAATATTATTTAACGTAAATTTAATTCTATTATTTTTGTAATACTATTCATTCGATTGATTCGAATCATTCAGTTCAAACCCAGCTCACACTATGAAATAAGTATCACAGTTCACAGTTCATTAATTCAATTCATTAAAGTTTGTGCTTCAACTTGCAAATCTCCACTACTACAAATATATATTTTTTTTAGAAATTTTTCGAGATTTTTTAGAATTTTTTTCGGAAAACTTCTCAGTTATGCCAAGAAACATGGGTTTCCGACTGATCGAATAGTTATTTTGTCTTTACCGAATAAACAAAATACCTCTTCCTCTTTATATAATAGTATACGAATAGAAGTAGAACAGTAATCCACGGAGTTGGTTTAGTAGTAAATCAGCTGATTTTCGAACTCGAAGGTTCTCTGAGATACAAATCCTAGTAAAGGTACTTTGATACGAATTTGATTACTAAACAGTGAATACCGGTTTACTTGGTGGTTGGAGTTCAATTAACAACACACCCCAAGAATGGTCGGCCTGAATCTGTACAAGACTATACTTCATTTATATGTCATACTCGTTCATATCATCCTCATTTTATTAGGCCATGAGGGTTTTTTTATTGCTTTGTTTAACCTCCGGGATCACCGTTAGGTATTACTTGAGGATGAGATGAATGATTTGCAGCTCGAATCCAGGACCTCGAAAGTCGAGACGCTCCCACTCGCGCTTCGGAGGCCATGAGGATTGCTTTTATTTACAAGTTAAACAGATTACAACCAATACATTAGGATTAAATATATAGATATACAGCAACAATCAAATAGCAAGGCAATAAAAATATTCAGTAGGTCACTGATCAATAATTCCCACTTTGCTTCGACAAATTTCTCTCCAAATCCATGAAGTTGTCTCACTACTATATAAATCATAAATAGACAAATAAATAAGTAACGTAGAAGTTCTATTAGCAGATGTAATATCATTGTCGATATCGATTGTCATTAAGTCAATATCGACTTCGGACAGTTATTGTGCGATTTAGTAACTTATCTATTTATCCAAATTATTGTTTATTTATTCAAATTAATGGTATTTTATTCGCTAAGTTGCAAACGCCAATAACATCGCTATTAACTGTGAGAGCAACAGCCCACACATAATTACTAAAATCTTATTTCAAATTTTTGAGTTTATATAAGCATACAGCCCGGGTGAAGCTGCCACAAGGATATTAGTGAAATTAATAAACTTATTCACAAAAAAAAGAAAAAATAGAATACAGAGGCGTGCCGTAGGCACGTTCCTCCGCAACTAGGCTTTCCAGGCGGGCTGCCCTGACGGGCGGCGTCTCGGAATGGGACGCCGCCCCGTTATTACATTTACATTAACGTTATTACATTATTAGGTATCCAAAACTGATTACCTCTTGTGTAAAAATATTTTTTTTTGAATGATGAAAATTGATATAACGAAAGTTATATTAAAAATTTAACTCTAGAAATTGATACTTACGAATCGGGATTTTCCGCTTGTGATCGGTACATTCCGGTGCCTACTTTTTGGTTATAGTTCATTATTTTATGAAGAAAAACAATCACATTAAAATTAAAGTAAATATTATTAACTAGCAGACCCGGCAATGCTTCGTTATTGCTAGATTTGAGTATATATATAGATTAAATGAACACAATTGGTTTGATAAAACATTATCAAAATAAACATTACGGAACTTCACAAAATTTAACCTTTCCCTTTTACCCTTTCTCCCTTTTCCCTTTCGTTTTCCCCTTTTCCTTTCCCCATTTTCCCATTTTTAGTTTACCATATTCCCGTTTCCCGATTTTCATCTTGCCCTTTCCTTCTCCCGTTAAGTTTTCTTTTGTTTCTCTTTTCCTTTCCTCCTTTCCACTTCCTTTTTCCCTTTTTTCTTTTTTCCATTTTCCCCTTCTCCCCTTTTTACATTCTTCCCTTTTACCTTTTCCGATTTTTCCCTTTCTCCCTTCTTTGCTACGCTAAATTGGTCCAGTAGAGTTTTGTTTATAGCGGATACTCATATCGGAAACACTGAAATGGAATCGTAAAATATTTATTATTATGGCGTGTGTTGCTTTTACCTCCAACAGATAGCGCTGTTTTTTAAAAAAAAAGCATGTTTTTACCTGTCACAGGTATGACATGTATATAATAGTAGGTATTTAAAAACACGCGCGTATTCGAATGCAGCGTTGCGTCAAAATTTCAAAGCAATCGGTGAAGAACATCTGAAGATTTAAGATTTTTAACAAACGAACATTTACATTTTTATTTATATAGATATTTATTTCGCATATATATCGACATATATGCAATATATCGATATATAATAATATAACAAGTATACACCTGACCACCACGAGACATATACCTACAAATCGGGATTTTCCGCTAATGATCGGTACATTCCGGTGCTAAGCTAAGGGGGACGAACATACACACACACACACACAGCCACAATAAAATGTCCTTTAGTTGGGTAGGATATATTTTTTAATAATATTTATATGAATGAATATTATCTGAATTTTTGTAAGTGACGTCAATTTGTTTTATACGGATTTGAATACTAGATTGTGGGTACCGGTGTTCTTTGGTGGTTGGGTTTCAATTAACCACACGTCTCAGGAATGGGGTCGAGCTAAGACTGTAAAACACTACATTTTAATTACATTCATACATATTATCCTCATTCATCCTCTGAAGTAATACCTAACGGTGGTTTCGGACGCTAAACAGAACAAGAAAGACATCAATTTGTATTATTAAAGATAAATGATTTAATCATAAATAAAATAATTATTTATAATATTATTTTGAATGAATCATCTTAAATAGGTCTTATCTTATATTTTTGTATTCAAGGAACGAATATTAATTTTAAAAAAAACATAATTTTTTTATGCTTTCATTATGAATCACCGTACATATTTTTAATAATACTTTTTAACTCTATATTCATGCTATATATATAACCTTAATTCTAATTCAACAAACATGTTAAACAAAGTCGGTTATCAAAAACAAAAATTATAATTTAAATTATATCGATATTGAAGACCAAATTATTTTCTATAAATGTAAAACATGACAGTGATAATCAACGTCGAGCAAAAACTGCTGAAGATAAATTGATGAAAATTTGTATACATGTTCTTCTTATGGTGTAAGTGCATACACTAAGAAAGAATTTTTTGAATATTTTTATTCATATTTTATGTATATATATAAATTTATGTAATTCTGTTGTAATTTGTGTAAAGTTGTGTAATTTTTGTTTAATATTATATACGTTCCCTACGTACATAATGTAAAATTTAAAACTGAAAATAAACAAAAGGCTTATTTATTTATTTCATTAGAAGGTCACCGGCTGAATTTCATTAAGATAAATCCAATATTGATGAACGGGAAAAAATTCGAATAGTCTATAAAGACAATGCAGCTATTTCGTTTAAAAAATATTCTTTAATGGAAATAACAATTTCAATCAGAAGAAAGCCCTTTGAAAAGAATTTAATCCGATTTGGTTGTGGTAGTTAAAAAGTAACATTCATAGACATAATTGTACAGATCGATATAAAAATTTTCTCCTACATAAAATCAGATTAAAACGTTATTATTTAAATAAATTATATTTTAAATATTACAGCCCATTTCCGTGGCGGAGTAGTAGCACCTCTGCCTTTCATACGGAAATTGTGTGTTTGAGTCCCGGTCAGACATAGCACTTTTTCAAACGGTCATAAAAATTAATTTCTTTATCATTCATCGGTAGCTAATATACAGTCAAAATAAATTTAGAACATATTGGGGTTAATTGGTTTTATGCTTTCTCTCCTTCAAGTAAATTATAGACATGAAACACATCTATCCATTGTTTCCAGGGAACAGATTGTATTTAATTACGCCAAAAAAAAAAATAAAATAAAAAATCATAAGAAAAAAAAAATAAAAAAATTTGACAGTAAAGTTATAATAGTTACCTGGCATTGATTATTTGTTTTTATACAATGGAAAAATAATACGTTTAAAAATTTACCTAAGATTTTTTTTTTGTGGCGGGGTAATTTATGATGAGGTTTTATTGAAAAATTATCAGTTTAAATAAACTAAACGAGCTTTAAAAATAAAAAAAAAAATCGGTATTTTTTTCTGTTCCCTATCTTCGAAATTACCTTCCAAGAAAATTGTTTAATTTTTCTACTCTACTATGTTAAATAGAAGAGACTAAAAAAAAATTCAACCGATAAAAAGTTACCTAAGATTTCCTTTTGTGGAAATACTTAAACTTTTAATATATTAAAAGTTTAAGTAAATTAAAAAATGATTTAAAAAATTTTTTTAAATTAATATTTTTAAATTCTGAACGTCTCCTCCAACCCAAATATTGCTTTAAAATATTTTTTTGGCTCGCTTGCAGTACTACTATGTCTAGGAAGATATTAAATAAAATTTGGTTAAAAAATATACAATAATGAGTTAATTTTGTTTCGATTTTTGGAGAAGGGGAAATTTTGGCAGATTATTTTGTTAAATAGTAAGATAAGATACAAGCATGTAATGGAGCTTAATATAAAATGGAGTTAAGAAAATTAACTCCAAAATCTCTCCATTCCTTGGAAATAATGATCCCAAAATTCTACCAACAAAATCGGTTTATCCAATCAAAAGTTAAGCTTAAAACACGCCAACACATGAATATAAGTATGTAAGAATTAGCCCAACTTTTGTTTTTTTTTGTTTTTTAGGGTCCTTGGGTCATGAAACGTCGAGAGATGCAAAAAACCCCATAGTTTTTTTTTTTTTTACTAATTACGATACTTTTTTCAGGATGTAATGTTTCAATATCAAATTAATTCCTCGTAATGGCAGCAATGTTTAATACCGTCATATTTATTTTAATTTTTAGTCTTCTGGATCACCGGTAGATATTCAGACGATAAGATGGAAATGACAACAATGTATCGTATGAAAATGCCATGCCTGACCGGGGATTCGAACCCGGGACCTACGGATGAACGGCCGAGACGCTACCACTCGCATTACGGAGGCCGGTAATTACTGTTATAGTATAAGAATAGAACTGTATTAAAAAAAAAAAAAATTAACAGGAAAAAGTTAGCGTAAAATGAAATAAATATTTAAGCATTAGTACGTAGAAAGAATATTGTAAATGTTACAGCCTAACCTTTATTCAGTTGTTATTGACATTAATTAATGATACCTGATGGAATATTATTTTTTTCCACCGACGAAATACGATGATTTAATAGCATGAAAACATTTGTTTTATTGTTTATAATGTAAGGTAATAATATTAATTTATAATTTAAAATAATAATCTTATTTTGAATGTATTTCTGCTGTAATGATTCTTGAAGCTTGGCATACGACGGCTAGTACGGTGCCTGTATCGAAATTGAAAACATTCAGTCTAGTTTTCACGTGTAGAAGCAAATTTTTTTTTATAAAAACAACTCATTATTTTATATTAATGGATGGTATTATTGATTATCTTTAAATATTTTCTAATTCTGCTATTTAAACTTTATAAGGATTTTTTCCGTTAAGTGGCAGCATTTGCGTTTTTGTTGAATAGTGTAAACGCGCCGCGGTACGGAATTGAATGACATCTTAACCGCATCGTGTGTCATGATCGCCGCCACCGCGCTGTAATTAATTTATCTTATCAATCAATAACATTATAATCAATTGAATACTGAATCGTTATTGCTCTGACAATAATCTACCGTCGCCGAGTCGTGGTGTTGTCGACAATATGCAACAATGATGTTATTCCAGCCTAAACCGAGGCGCGTTTACATTATTACCAATTAAAACGCAAATGCTACCACAACGAAAAAGGTTTCTTTATAAATCATTACTGGCCCTCCCAGTGTGGATCTCGATCTGTTTGTTATCCTCATGGTTGTGAGAATAATACTAATAAATGAAAATTAAAGCCTGAAAAGCTCTCTTTCCTTCAACGTTTTCCTCGATCTGGACATAAAAGCTCTGATATCCACTCATATCCTTCAAGGAGCTAGGGCCTCGATCAGAATAGAGTCTCTTTATATTCTGGTCTTATTACTTTATTAATAAAATCGAGTAGTTGATGTATTTTTAATTTTGTGTATCGGTTTATTTTTTAATTTTGGTTCTTTCCATTATGTTTTTTATATATTTTTTTTTTAAATGATGATTTTATTAATTTGGTTTTATTTGCTTCTTTTACTAAAAGTGCTCAATTCCCCTTTCAGGGGAATTATTCAGGGAAGAGCTTAAACTCTTCCCTGGAATAATAAAAATGTATCCCGAAAATTTGATAGTAATCGGTTGGTTGCTTCTGCCATGATGCTCTGATAGCTCCCTCGATTATTTCGAAAACGATTAGGTATAAAGGTTAGGTATAACGGTTAGGTATAAAGTGCCAGTTGCTGTCATCAAATGATTTTTGGTCTTCCGTTAGAATATAAAATTTCTTTTGCTTAATCCATATTAGCATTACGTGCGCGCACACGCACGAAAACACACACACACACACACACACACACACACACACACACACACTTTTTTTAATAATATAAATTTTTAATATTTTTTCCTTTTTCATTTATTTATTTACTTAATTTTTTATGCATACTTTTACCACAGTATCCACTGATGATGATTGTTTAATAAACGAAATAGTCATATAGAGTTTAAATAAAATTTTTGTAAATAGTTTGAGATTACTGGTGTTTTAAAATTTATTTACATAACCGTTTAACATACAAATATTTGTTTTTATTTTTACTGTCAAATTATATTAAATTATCTATTTTAAAAAAATATGACTGGAAAAATATATCATCGTCAGTACTAAAAAAAACTAACAAAAAAAACAACAGAGTTAAAAAAATTCTGATGTGGACACCACATTACTTTCTTGTACGCCTATTAAATTACATATATACATTTATTTAAAATGAAAGGTACATAAAATTTTATTTCATTAATAACTTCTGATATTTTTTCATATATATATATATATATAATTGTTATTATTGAATTATTATTCATCGTAAAACATTTTTTACAATCAGAGGTAAACAACTATTAATAAATTAATATATTTAAATTTAAAAAAAAATTTCGTACAAAGATATGTTCGAAAATGCTTCATTAGCGTGTGTCAAACTGTCTTTTACCTCAAATTTCACAAAAACTACTAGAAATTAATTTTGGAACCTTTTTTTTTCAATTTTTCATGACAGGTGTCTTATAAAACGTCTAAATTTACCCCTTATTTCGGTCCCAAAAATTATAGTCTGACTTAATTTTATCGAAGGTGCAAAAATCAAGGAAAAATCTTTCGTCAGGCGACACTTGAAGCATTTCTGTACCTTTTTTCCCTGTTTAGCCTCAGGGAATTACCGTCAGATATTATTTCAGAGGATGACAGAGGATAGTATATATGAGTTTGTAAGAGAAGTGTAGTCTTGTACAGTCTCAGGACTACCATTTCTGAGAAGTGTGGTTAATTGAAACCCAACCACCAAAGAATACCGGTATCCACGATCTAGTATTTAAATCCGTATAAAAGTACCTGTCTTTACTAAGATTTGAATATTGGAACTTTCGACTTCGAAATCAGCCGATTTGTGAAGACGCGTTCACCACTAGATCAACCCGGTGTGATTTGGTCTATTTGTATCTATTTTTATAGAACTTTCTTCTTTATATTCACCATTAGAACTGGTTCTTGAATTTGTTACATTCCTTGTAAATTATTCTGTATATACGTGTATATATAATATATTCGTATATTAATTAAAAATTGGTCGATGGATTACTTTAAACGTTTCTTTTCTTGAAGTATTTTTCTAATAATAATAAAAATATTCACATGTGAAATTAAAAAATAAATCCACGGTTTTAGTTATTGTAAATACTATTACTGTGTTAAATAAATAAACACACTATTATACGGATGTAAAAAAATGAAAGAAAATTTAAAAAAGAAATTTCTTTTTCTAGTAATTATGATAAAATATTATTTAATTAATTAATGTATTAGTAAATAACAGAGAAAGCAACCATATTTAAAATATTTAAAAGAAAGTAAAATACTAAAAAAAAGTTATTTTCTACAAATAGATTTGTTTACGCGTGTATAAAAAATTTAATTTTGTGTAAATATACATGTAATGTACGTATGTGTGTTAATATGTTAATAGGAACATGAATTTTTTACTAACATAATTATCTGTTTCGGAAAAAGAATTTGATAAACCGAGAAGGAAAAAATTGAAATGGTTTACTAAAATTATATAAAATTTATTTTTAGGAAACCGTATCAGCGGGTCAACCCGGACCCGCTGAAACGGGCCCGGGTTGAAAATCAACCGGGGAAAAAAAACCAAAAAAGCATGAGTATTTTCCTTATTACACATACACACACGAACACACACACACACACACACACATACACATATATATATATATTGCAACGTGGCCTACAGAGTAATGTGACGGTCATTGGAAGACCGGTGCTTCCGTAATTGGAATACGGGGCACCGTGCAAAGCTGTATAGTGATCCTGACAGGACGTTTTAACTGCGGGGAGGTTGGCCATGTCAAGATGGATTGCCAGAAGGAAGCCCGCTGCACTTCCTGTAAAACCTCTGGCCACGCTTTGGGGGAGCCGAGGTTGTAGAAACGTACACCGGAAGTGAGGTGTACTCACTGTAGAGCGTAGAATTATGATGGTTCCGACGCGACATAGCCTCGTCCAGGAAGGCTGGAACGCTCAGATGTCTCATCACCGATGACTAAACGGAGACTTCTGGAAGAGCCCCATGGGCGAGTAAATCAGATCGTAGTCCTGGTGGGGGATCTTTTAGGGGGTTCCCCATTAGAGGCAAGGCGAGGAGAATGTAAGAGCGTAGTCCCGATGGGGGATGCCTCTGGGAGTTCCTCACTAGAGGCAAGGCGTACAGGCTGGAGTTCCGGTGAGGGGATCCCTACGAGGTCCCCTCATCTAAGGCATGGAGAATAATTAACAGACCGGGTTTCAGCTACCTGGGTGGGACCTTGAGTTCTAACGAGGTAGTTTGAGGCGATGGCACACCCTCCCGGAGCTGTAGTTATGCTTAATTGCTGGTCTGGGTATATTGGCGTGGTAAACAAAGATGAAAAAAAAAAATATGTGTATATAAAGTATATATATATATATATTGCCCAATACAACAACAACAAAAATAATGCTAATAAACTAAATTATTATAATAACTATAATTATTATTTTACCAAAATAATTTTGGATAAAAAAATCTCGATGAAATATAATAATAAAAATAATAGAACAATATTAAGCTGTTTAACTCTTTTAATCTTTTGCAATAATAAAAATTAAAAGAATTAAAGCCAAAAAACCAAAAAAAGGCAAAATTTACGAGTATATATATATTTTAGAGATGGGGAATAAATTTTAAGAAAGTTTTTTCTAAAAATATTCATATATAGGTTATGCTTAAAAAATTTACTTATGTAAAATTTTCTTTAAATCTAACACCCCCTCGACAATAAAGGCTAAAGTAAAAAAAAAAGTTTTTAAAATTCTACATTTTAGATGTGGGGCGTATAATATAAAATAAATATAAATAAATATTCTTAGACAGCTGTGTATATGAAGAATACTTCATATACATATATATATATATATATATATATATATATATATATATATATATATATATATATATATATATATAATATACATATATATATATTTATATAGTTATACATATATATATATACATACAGTTATTATATATTACACGTTCATATATGTATATATTAACTCTGAAAAATATATAAGCAATATTGTGATGGATGGGGCAAAAGTATAAAAAAAATCAATTTTAATAAGTGGTAATAAAATTAAACAAAAAAAAACTTTTTGACTATTTATGTATGCATTACAGGTTAAAAAATTACTTTATAAGGTTTTTTCTAAAATGCCTCTGAAGAAAATCGAAATTGGTTTATTCGCGATGTCTCCCCACCACCTAAAAAAATTAAGAAAAAATGAATATGATCAATACCTTATATACAGAAATATTTGAGCCAAATTTGAAAAAAAAAAATCGTTTTGGTCAATCCTATTATATAAGTCCCAAAGTAGTGTAACACACATATATACCCACCCACATACATTATTTTTGGTAGATTTCATAAGAAAACTACCTACTGTAATGGGTACCATGATTTGACTTCCGGAAAATTACATATTTTTCGTTTCACACCCCCTAGACCCTAAAACCACTGTCAGCTCAAAAGTTTATATTTACATTTATATACATATTTCACTTTCTAGTGGACATAACAACTGCCGTTATCTTGCGCCAATCATTTTCAAATTGATACATAAAATATAACTACCCGAAATTTCGGTCGAGTTCGTTAATGGGCAAAATCGGACCACGGGGGGGCTTTTTCGAAAAAAAACAGATTATCGCTATAACTTTCTTATTAAGTAAAATATCCAATTTATTTAAAGTTCCTACTATTCTTTGGATAAGGTCCTAAAACCTGGATAAGTAAAGTTTTTTGATATCACCAACCATTGGCCCAGGGGATGGAAAAAATTGGATTTCGAAGACAAAAAAAATCATACCTCCCTTAATAGGCACAGTATCGAATCGGTTTAAAGAGGTCATTTTAGTTCTCTAAACATTACCTAAAACTTTTGAGTGAAATAATTTTTGATGACCAACCCTTACGGCAAGGGATGACCAAAATGTTGCTAGAATTGTAAGAAGATGGGCTTGTCGTATGCTAAAAAATTTTTCACGTTCAACCATTGTTGTATTAAGTAAATTTTAAGTATTTCTTAACTTTAAGGTGGAAATCTTTTTTATCCCCTACTTAGCACCGGCGTGCTGAAAGGAATTTTTTTCGTTTAAATGTGTTCTACCTGGACCAGATTTCCAAAAAAATTCGATATTTGACATGATTACCGTACTTAATATAACTTTTTTAAGTTATATTCATCTGAAAAAGTAAAATCTTTTAAATATGATATTGAATGAAAATAGATAATATAATTTTTCTTTTAAATTATTTTCTACTAATTATTATTTTGTCAGATAAAAAAAAAAAATATTGATATTGATATTTCTGAATTTGCTCGCTGATGTCATTTAATTTTGGTTAAAACTGGTTTTGAGCTTGGGAAGGAGTTGTGATACGGCGATCATGGGTCTTGTATCTCATAATTTTATTCAAAGAATGATTTTTTTTTACATAATTCTTTACTTGGATGGTTTTATACTTTAATGATGACTAAATTTTCCTTCTAGTAGTCTATCGAAGACAATCCTTGGCTAGATAGCACTGCAATTTTCTTTGAAATTACTATAGAAAGTCTTAAGATATTTCTGGGCACGTTCTTAGATAACTTACATTAGTGTGAACTGAAATATACAAATGCTTAACACAAAAACAATCATTAAATCAGACTTTGAAGTTCTCTGTTTATTTTATCATTATGTGTCTATTTGGTAATTAAAAAATTATGTGATTTGTCGGTATAGAAGGGAAATGGAATAATGAGTCTTAGCAGATGTTTTTTATAGGTTTCAAATACAATAACCGTTGAGGTTTTCTAGAATAAAAGTGTGCTTTGTTGCAAAAGTAGAAATTCACAGATTTCAAATTTAACAGTTCACGAACAACTCTGTTTATATTATAGCCAGATTTGGTTCTTTTAGAGTTAGGAAAATTAAAAAAATATTTGTTTTTAAGATCTGTTGATTTTTGTTTGGATATTTACTACACTTGGTAATCTTAACAACAAATTGTGCAGTAAAAAAAACTAATTTTTAAAACTTTTGATATCATCTTTCATTTCTCACCCGTTTAATTATGTGAATCTTGTGAATGATTGCTATTCTACTAGGGTGTGACGTGGTGTGTGCGGTGAATGTAATAGTCAGTAGCTGGTTGATAGGGGAATGGGCAACGATGCGTTTAATTGCCGGACAATCAATTAATTCTGAGTAATTACTGATTTTTTTCTTCCTAAGATCTATGTATATAAAGTTAAAATGGAAAACAATGAGAAAAAAAAATGGTTCTCTTACGTGAAATTATAAATATATTTAAAAGATATTGAAATATTACGTAAAAGATTTTAATATAATGGAATTTTGTGGGAATTAATTTTAACTATACTTCACGTTTACAGTACTTACATAAACATTTGAAAATATTTTAGCTTACAATCACAGTATTACAAACTAAAGAAATACAAATTTATTTAGTAATAACATGTTATGTTACGTAAAATTGTAATGAAATACTACAACTACTGTTTGTATAAATACTTAAAGCTCACAACAACTTAAAATTGCTTGACCGACATCAGACTCTATTAATAAATTTAATGTATAAAGTATGGCATGGAAAGTAAATTTCTCATTTTAATATTATTTGCTGTCTGGTTTGTAAATAGTTGAACAGTATTGTATATCGACATAACACTTAGGATATATGATTTCACAGTTCCACTTATGTTTGTTTGTATGTCTCTTTTATTTGAATGTATGTGCGTACGCGTGCGTCCCTATACGTAATATATATGAATGTGTTATTGGTATTATTTGTATATACGTTATGCAAAATTTGCACTATCGGTATAAGCAATGATATGTGTATATACATTTTTTTTTCAAATGAAAAAAAATCATGCTAATTATCTTAATAGATTACAATCTGTAATCTATTAGGTATTATTAGGTACAATCTGTACCTAAGCATTACACAATTATTGAATACGCATTTATTTATGCAATTATTAATTATAAAAGTTTTTTATACGTATATTAAGCTCTACATAAAGAATTTTTATTTTAAAACGAATTAAAAGTAAAATTATGTAATATATTTAATGTGGTTAGTTATAAATATTACATTTATTTGTGTAAAAAAATAATAAAATCAAATTATTTTTAAAAAAATGTTGAAAATGTCCAAAATTTTCATCAGTGCAAATCTTTACCCCTTTTTTTCATATTCCGTGCAATCTTTCGAAATGTACCACTTCCAATTCATCGTAATTCTTCAGGTATGTAGGCTTTCAGTTCTTTGGTGTTGTGTGGATTGACCCAACAGATTGTTCTAGTGGTGAACTCGTCTTCCCAAATCAATTGATTTGGAAGTCGAGAGTTCCAACGTTCAAGTCCTAATAACGTCAGTTATTTTTACATGGATTTGAATAGTAGATAGTGGATACCGGTGTTCTTTTGTGGTTGGGTTTCAATTAACCAAACATCTGAGGAATGGTCTAAATGAGACTGTAACAGACTACACTTCATTTACACCCATACATATCATCCTCGTTCATCCTCTGAAGTATTATTTGAACGGTAATTACCAGAGGCTAAGCAGAAAAAGAAAGAAAAAGTGTTGTCTGGATTATCTTTGAATACATGACCTTTTAGATGTCTCCAGAGAAAAAAAATTGTAGGAGAAAGATCAGGTGACCAAGCAGGTCACAATAAATTAATCTATATTAATCTTTCACCAAATAAATTTTTCTAAAGGTGTATTGTTGTTCTTGCGGTGTGACGTGAGGTTCCATTCTCTCTTATTCTGTTTAATCTCCGAAACCACCGTAAGGTATTACTTCAGAGGATAATATGATGGGCCCACAAGATGTGAGCCCATCTGGGTTGAAACCAAAAGTCTCTTATTTAATTCAAAATTTGTAATAAATTCCGGTGATCTCACACATATCAGGGAGATTTCATAAGAAAACTACCTATTGTAATGGGTACCATGATTCGACTTCCGGAAAATTTCGACATATCTTCGCGTTTCACATCCCCCAGAACCCAAAACCACCGTCAGTTCATTATATATATATATATATATATATATATATATTTCACTTTCTTTTGGATACGATAACTGCTATCATTTTGTGCCAATCACTTTCAAATTGATATAAAATATAACGACCCAAAATCTCTGTCGATCGTTAATGGGAAAAATCGGATCATGGGGATGGAAATTGGGGGGGGGGGGCTTTTTTTAAAAAAACAACAAAATATCGAGTTTAATAACTTTCTTATTAAAATATCGAATCGTTTAAGTTCTTACTATTCTTTGGATAAGAGCCTAAAACTTATCTAAGTAAAATTTTTTGATATTACCGACAATTGGTCTAGGGGGTGGAAAAAATGGGGGTTTGAAGACAAAAAAAAAATCATAAATCTCTTAATAGGCACAGTATCTTATCGGTTTAAAGTAGTTGTTAGACATCTGAACATTATCTAAAACTTTTATCTGTAACAATTTTTGATATGACCAACCATTACGGCAAGGGTTGACCAAAATGTTACTGAATTGTAAGATGTATGTCGAATCCTAAACACGTGAAAATTTATTTCACATGCAACAATTGTATTGAGTAAATTTGAAGTTTTTCTTAACTTTAAGATGGAAATCTTTTTAATCCCCTTCTTAGCACCGGTGAAATCTAACTCCGTCTTCCGGCGTGCCGAAAGGTTTTTTTAAATTTATATTTTTTAATTACGTACATTTATACATGTACATTAATTATGTACATTTATAAAATATAATAAATATTTAAAAGAATATTATTATAATTTTTTTTTGTAGCTATTTCCTATTCATATACAATGCGTCATCTAACTAAATAATAGTAATAAAATATTTTAACAAATGTACGAATTAAATTATCATATAGATTAAAAAAAAACTATAAATATTTTATATAAAGAAAATTAATTATTACATCCTTGTTTTTCAGTAGTAGGCTCGATCTGGGTCAAATATGATTAAGTTATATATGTTAATAACTTTTGGTCGATGAGAGTTTAATATTAATTACACATTACCACATTAAACTAGTTCCGGATTATCATAAAACTAGAAAAAAAAATGTACGTAAATAAAAATGACTATACCAACGAGATACAAAATGAAGTGGTTTTATTGGTGATTTTTAAATTGTTGTTAATAGATTAGAAAGCATTCTTGTACTAAAATATACAAAACAATTAGCACTATTTATATATATATATTTTTTTCTTTTCTAATTAAGGTAAGGATGATAACACTAAATATAAATTAAATATATTTATAAAATAGGCTATTTAATTAATATAACAATGATTTACTAGGCAAACTTTATTCTTAACAACCACTAATTACATTTAAGATTACAGATTTACATACATATATTTATTTATATATACAACAACAATGTACGAGGTGTGGCTATTAATAATAAAAAAACTAAAAATGTAAAATATTTTATTTTAAATTTATATATATTTAGTTATTATCCCTTCAATATACCCCCCTCCTCTATCCCTACAATGTTCCATGCGAATTTTCTATTGTTCGAAACAATGCTGGAAGTCTTCTTCTGTGAGTTCTTTCATGACGCGTGCCGTTTTTTCTTTCACAGCTTCAACGGTCTGAAATCTTGTTCCTATTAATACAGATTTGACCTTCGGGAACAGATAAAAGTCACTTGGTGTCAGCTCAAGCGAATAAGGGTGATGGTCTTTTTATTTTATTTAGCCTCCGGGAATTATCGTTCAGATATTACTTCAGAGCATGAATGAGGATGATATGTATGAATATAAATGAAGTGTAGTCTTGTACAGTCTCAGTTTGACCATTCCTGAGATGTGTGGTTAACTGAAACCCAACCACCAAAGAACACCGGAATCCATGATATACTATTCAAATCCGTATAAAAGTAACTGCTTTTACTAGGACTTGAACGCTGGAACTCTCGATTTTCAAATCAGCTGATTTAGGAAGACGCGTTCACCACTAGACCAACCCGGTGGTTTTTTATTAGCTTCAACAGCTGTCAAATGACATTCGGCCTAACCCATTGCAACTAATACACTTTGAGACTTGGGTTGCTAATTCTATCTCGTGCGTCTCTGAAGTTAATACCTGAACGGTAATTTCCGGAGGGAAAACAGGAAAAAGAAAAGAAGTTGAAGCTAATAGGTGTGCAAAAATTGTTGGCATTCTTAAACTCAGATGTAAGGTATTACGCCGTAAAGATGAGTGAACTTTCCGCAAAACTGCATTATATTTTACAATTTTATTTCGATAAAGACGTACATACCGCAGACCTACGAACAAATTTGTACTGTTTATGAGCAAGATACCTTATCAAAAGCAACAGCCAAAAGATGGTTCAGTCGCTTTCATTCGGGAAATTTTGATGTCCAAGGTGGTCCTTGCAGTGGGCGACCAATCACAGAAAAAGTGAATGATATTCTAGCAAAGGTCGAGGAAGACCGGCATGTAAACAGTCACGACATCGCCAGTGGCCTAAATATCGATAACCAAACAGCGTTAAACTATTTAGAGAAAGCTGTCTACAAAAAGAAGCTCATCGTTTGGGTGACACATGGTCTGATTCAAAAAAATTTACTCAACTGAATTTCTATTTGTAAATCTCTACTGAAACGTAACGGAAACGAGACATTGTCGAATTGATAACAAGTGGACAACCGATGACAACAATGTGCAAAAAAGATCGTGGTCGAAGCGAGAAGAAGCTCCACAGTCTGTGGCAAAGCCCACACTGACGCCCAGAAAGGTTGTGCTATGCGTTTGATGTGATTGGAAGGGCATCGTTTATCATCAGCTGCCGCCACTGGGCAAAATGATAGACTCAGACCGGTACTGTCAATAATTAGCGTGATTGCACCCAACAATTCACAAGGAACGGCCTGAACTGGTCAAAGCAAGGTATCTTATATCGCACTGAAAACCTGAGACCGCATTCATCTTTAACTACTCATCAGCAGTGGCAGCTCGCGTACAGGCACTGTGAAACAGCAGCACCCCTATTTCCACTTGATATTATCAATAGAATTTAACATAATGAGCCTATTTTTCTTTAATTCTTTCTTTATACTCGTACAATATATAATCCTTAAGTTTAATGTCAGTAGCCATCCCCAAGTTTATGAAAAAGGTACAAACCTCATTATATGGAACTATGCGCTTCACAGTTCGTAGTGTTTGGCTGTTGTGCACATGCGCACATAGGAAGTTGCACGCGAGGCTGCGAGGGGGAGAGAGCACTGTTGCTCCCGCAGTGCTGACCCTGGCGTGCTGGTGGAAGGTAGTTTTTTTTTACTGCACGTATGTATGGAAAGTTCCTTGTTCGTGCCCTTTTCTAGTTTAGTCGGTGGAAGGAATATGATCAGAAGTATTTCCGTAGTGATTAGAAGGTGGCGGAAAGCAAAGGCTCTTTCGCAGATAAATCTGTCCAAAAACACGCTGGAAGGGCGAAAGAGAAGGTAATTAGTAAAAACAAATTATATATTTGTTTCTGTGCAAGTAGAAATTTAAATTAAGCATCGTTGAACTACGGACATTTCATTAAGTTATTATCTAATAATACTCTCTCTTTTTCCTGTTTAACTTCCGGTAACTACCGTTTAGATAATTCTTCAGAGGATGAATGAGGATGATATGTATGAATGTAAATGAAGTGTAGTCTTGTACATTCTCAGTTCGACCATTCCTGAGATGTGTGGTTAATTGAAACCCAACCACCAAAGAACACCGGTATCCACGATCTAGTAATCAAATCCGTGTAAAAATAACTGGCTTTACTAGGACTTAAACGCTGTAACTCTCGACTTTCCAAATCAGCTGATTTGGGAAGACGCGTTAACCACTAGACACCAACCCGATGGGTTTATCTAATGATACTAAAAATTATTATCTGTATTAACATTTTATTATTTAGTCGGTTAAACCGAATAAGGTTTTTAAGCACAATGTGATTTTTTCGGTTCTTTTATTTTACAGAAAACTTTAAGCATGGCTTTGAAAAAGCCTAGAAAAAACTTTACTGGAGCAGCACCAACACTAATTTTAGCTACGAGCAGCCACTGTTCGTTTAAATTCGAGAGAACGTAACTGGGAGGTTTTAATGCATCCAAAATATAGCCCAGACTCGGCAGCGTCAGAATATCATTTATTTCGGTCTGTTCAGAACTCCCTGAATGGTATTAAGTTAGTTTCAAAAGAGATGTGAAAATCACATATCACAATTTTTTATCAGAAACCACAAAAGTTCTGTAGTAACGGAATTATGGTGTTAAAATAAATGGCAAACGGTCATCGAAAAAAATAGTAAATATTTGATTTCATAATGTTATTTTCCAATAAAAATAAACGTTTTCTCAATTTTTCCCTCCAAAGGTTCAATACGTTTTAGACAATCTGATATTTGGTGAATTCTGGGTTTTTATCGGTAAAAAATATAATTTATAATAATGTTAGGTAAAATTATTTATCCAGTATTTTTTTTATCTCCATCAAGGCTGGAAATTAAATCTAGTACAAAATATTATTTGTGGAACGGTTGTGATATATATATACACATATACACATATCACAACCGGTCCACACTGGTTATATATATATATATATATATATATATATATATATATATATATATATATATAAACTAAATAAGTTAGAAAATTATGTAAATAAATAGAAAAAGTTCTAATGCAATTCATTAGGTCAACAACCAAACAAAACAACAAAAACATAAGCAGAAAACCTCGACGTTTATGGGTCATTGACCACTGGTCATTTGTGATTTGTTTTGATAAAGTCCTACATCTTAGACGAAACGTCGAGGTTTTCTCCTTTTGTTTTTGTTGTTTTGTTTGATTGTTGACCTAATGAATTGCATTAGAAATTTTTCTATAAATTTGCATAATTTTCTAACATATTTTGTTTTTTTTATATTTGTCTAACCAAAGAATAGAGTTTAATTATTGTTTTATATATATTATTTTATTAGTATGTAACGTATATCTTATAAATAAAGTATGGTTTAAAACAGATGGTGTATTTTTATTACATAAGAGTTGTGGAGGAATTTATGCAACAATGAATATAACAAATTAGGGAATTAGATATTGGGAAGAAAATGTATGCCGACGAAATATTTTTTAGTCTTTTATATATTCTTTGAATTATTAATTTATGGGTAATATTGATTTATTGATAAATATTCTATTTATAAAAATTACATTTTTTTAAATATAAATTATAAGCGTTTTTCAAAACGTACGTTTCAATACATGAAACTTTCGCTTTTAGTTAGTGATGAAATTTAAACTAAAATACTATAAATAGATATATTTTAATTGTAAAATAAAATACATATAATTTAAAATGTATTTCAAAATATAAAACATGAAATGTTCGACAGTAAGAAATTTATTTATTACGGTAACAGCTGTTACGTAATATTAAACTTAATTGTTTGATTAAAAAGTCGGTTTTATTTATATACAGATAATTCTGTTTATTATTTTAATAAATTTAATTTATTTGACAATCACGTTTTCACGTTTACGGTTTAAACTTAATTTAAAATTAATTATTATTACGACTGTAACATTAATATATTTCATTAACATTTTAATATCCCGATAATGATTACGCTGTAGGATGATGTGAAATAGCTTATTTTATTTATTTCAATCTTATCACTCGCTTAAGAAACTTTCTTTAATACTTATAATTAGAAAAAAATAATCTTTCCAGTCATAATTCTATTATATCAGTTAATTCTTGAATTTAATTTAATGTGACGCATTTCTATACAAGAAGACAGACTTTTTGTTATTTTATTTTGTTTCCGTATCTCAACTTGGAGTAATATCACGTTTCTAACTTGCCCCGCTAAACATTTTTCAATCTGAAATCGAACGTTACTGAAGAACGACTCAGCAACTTTCCATCAAATTTTCACATGCATAAATTCAAATACACTACTACAAATATCTAAATTTCAATGAAATTAATTTAGTAGTTTTGATAATTTTCGAACCACAAGTTTTATTCATAGACCTTTATTTAAGTGGACCTCAGTTTATATGAATGGTATTTTCATAGTTTACCTCAAAAAGGTAAAGAATTCATATTCACCCCCCTCGTCCTACCGTGCGACCGAAAGTAATACCGTACTTTTCTTCAAAATTTCGGTGAAAAGGATACGTTTATTGTGAACAATACGTAATAAAATGTATATTTTGGTAATTTTGTATATTTTGGTAATTCTATTACGAATTGTGTACAATACGTAATAAAATTTGCTAATACATTTTATTACGTATTGTGTACAATACGTAATAAAATGTATATTTTGGTAATTGTGAACGTCTTCAACCTTAATCTTTTTCAAATTGAAGTATGGTGAAAAATATGTTATATAATTAATAAAAATACAAGTTTTAAAAGTCGGAAGAGTGAAATTACCTTAGTATTTTTCCTCAGAATTTGTAATGACAATAGCGTTGTTATCAACTCCATCATATAGTAAGGATAATGAAGCTATCTACTGGCCACCTAAATACATAAAATATGTATATTTAACGTAAATTAGACGACGTTAGCGAGGGTAGGTTATGTTTGGTTAGGTTATTTTAATAACCTATATTAATACACGTTATTTTAATAACGTGTAAAAATAAAGCCAGTTATTTTTACACGGATTTGAATACTAGATCGTGGATACCGGTGTTCTTTGGTGGTTGGGTTTCAATTAACCACACATCTCAGGAATGGTCGAACTGAGAATGTACAAGATTACACTTCATTTACACTCATACATATCATCCTCGTTCATCCTCTGAAGAATTATCTAAACGGTAGTTACCGGAGGCTAAACAGGAAAGAAAGAAGAAGGTTATTTTAATATAGTTGCGTCTCGGCCTTTCACCCGGAGGTCCTGGGTTCGAATCCCGGTCAGGCATGGCATTTTTCACACACGCTACAAAACATTCATCTCATCCTCTGCGGAATGAATTGTTTGAATACGGACCCGGAGGTAAAACAAAAAAAAAAAAAAAATATAGTGCGCGATACTTCATTACACGGAATCAACATAATCTAATCAAACATATCCTACGCTCGCTTCTCTCGCTAACCTCGTCTGATTAAAGTTAAAACTAAAAAATTATATACAATAATTTATACGGTGATTTTATTTTTATATTCGCAAACAATTTGATTTCAATAGACGTCCCGTATAAACGATATTCTTTTTTTGTGTACCCTGTAAATCCAAATTACTCTTTCAGATCTTTTTTCCCAAATAAATTTTAACAATATAAAACCTTATAGAAATAGCTACACCAGCTATCACACACGCCACCTTATTGCCTATCATACAAAAGTATATTCTTTCCGGTACAATAATTGGAAGACATATAATTGTTTGCAACATGAGGGCTACCAACATTTAGCGATAAACCACAAATATAATTTCATACATCCAAATACGGGAGTTCATACACAGACAATCAAGCGTGCGTGGCGAGAAGTGCGTTCAAACGTTTCTCGGTAGGAAATTGTAAGCACCACTTGTACGGGCCTCTCGCCGAGTTCTTTTTCGAAAGAAAATACAGGGACTACAAGACCCGTGTACATCATTTATGATCTTGCTTCACTGTATCCTGACTATATGATGGAGTTGTCCAAAAAAACTGATAACAACGCTACTGCCATTACAGATTCTGAGGAAGAATACAAAGGTAATTTCATTCTTCCGATTTTTGAAACTTATATTTTTATAATTACACAACATATTTTTCGACATACTTCAATTTGAAAAATATTAAGGTTGAGGACGTTCTGGCTCACAATTAATTATATTTTTCTTTAATAGCATTAATTACAATAGCATTCTGATGAAGATTTATCATATAGGATGAAGATTAATTCATCTAAGGATGTTGCTATGGAAACGCCAATCTTCAGTTTACCCCATTGGCTGGAGGCTTAGTTTCCATAGAAACTTTATCCCCATTAGTTTATTCATTTGTCAAATCCCACCTATCCAGTTCGATTCTTTAGATACCAAGACTACTTTTCGTAATTAATTAATTTTCGTTTAAATTTATTTTTTATACTTTTACATCCACAATTAAATTTTTTACTAATCATATAGAAATCTAAATTCTTATAATCATACAAAATAAATTTATGAATCAAAATATTCGTGTGCTTGTTGGTTTATATTATATTCATTTAAAATTGAATAACCGCTTAGCCAGCATAAATAATTTATTTTCAACTATGTATAATGAACTTTGAGGAAGGTTCTAGATATAAATTTATTCAGAAAATCTATTATTAAATGAAAGATAAAGCGCATGTTGTATTTCCAGTTTTATTTTTTATGTGGTAATATTTTAAGTGACTTAATTATCTTTTATAACATACAGTTGTATGTATGCTTTCCGAAAGTAAAAATTCAGAATATAACTTGAGTTTTATTTTCAAAGAAAAGAAATTTAATAAATTCGGGTAAATTATCCCCGAGATACAAACGATTTAAATGAATATTGTTATTGTTCATATGTAAATGGGTGATGTAATCTTTTGAATCTATCGTCCGTGACTAGTACTAATAGAAACTGATAGAAATTCTATTTTCTTAGGGCTTGCGCTACGAGAAGTATATGAAAAATAAGTGAGAATGGTAATTAACCTTTACTGATTACATAAATTTATGTTAACATAATTTATGTCTATATTAATCATAAAGTTTTAATCTAGAAATAAAAAAAATTATTTCCTTGAAATATTATTTTAATATTTTGCTCTTATTTTTAACATTTTCATACATTTTCTTTGATTAAAATTTGTTGATCATTATTAAACATCGACTTTCAATTTTTTTTTAAATTTGTTTTAGAGAAACTAAACCCGACTAATTTGGTGTATCTAAATTTCTATTCAAATTACCTTTATAAACTTAGAGTCAAAAATTTGGCAGTATTATATTTAGCCTAATATGCATGATTTATAATTTAAAAAAAAAAAAACTAACTACATTTTAGTTCAGATATGAATAGCCAACCCATATTTGTTAATCCATTTTATTAATATTTATAGATACAAGGTCATCTACTAAAAACGTTCTTAAACGTTTAGGTCACTCAATATGGAAATCAGTATAAGAGTTAAAAACCAAACTTTAATAAAATAAAACAAATGATTTCCTATGTTGATGTATATTTTTAGCAGTTGTTTATCACATATTACCACATCATTAAATTAAAAAAAAAAAATAGTTGCAAAATTATCGATAGTTAATGAAAAAAAATGTATGTGGACACCACATGATCTACTTCTACGCCTATTAAATTAGATATACAAATTTTTGTAAATGAAAATTACATAAACTTTAATTTCATTAATAATTTCTGATATTTTTTCATATTTTTATTGTTATTATTGAATTATTATTTATTGTAAAAATGTTTTTACAACCAGAGGTTAATAATTATTAATAAATCAATGCATACAATTAAAACAAAAAATAGATAAAAAAATATACGTATATAAAGTCGAATTCGAACCGACGTGCCTTCCCCTTGTAAGCTCCAAATATTTCATTAATTAAAATTTTATTTAGATATAACTCTAAATGCAGTAATAAGCTCTCAATGAGAGCTTATTACTGCAGTTAAGAAAAAGTCCAAAATGTAAAAAAATTTGGATATTGTGCTTTTTTTGGACACTTTTGGTCCAGTCGATTTCAGTCAAAATAAAAGGTGCACAATTAGATGTTACAATAGCCTTAAATCCAAAATTTCAAAATCCTACGGTTTATCGTTTTTGAGTTATGTGAAATATATTCGCACATACGTACGTACGGCGGAACTAGTCAGAATGGATTCAGATGATCAAAATGGATATTTTCGTTGAAATCTGAAAACCGAAATTTTTCGCGATTACAATACTTCCTTTACTTCGTACAAGGAAGGAAAAAAAAACATTTGTAAATAACAGATATAATTTTTCTGCTTTTTATTAATGCATTGTATCATTCTCATTTTGTACAACAGTCTTGCTAGAAATTAGAAATTTTTCTTTCGAAATAGCCGAATAAAGATCTAAAATATTATTATTATAATATCTAAAATAATAATTTAATATGGAAGTTTCATGGAAATCGCATACTTTAAAAAGAAGTATAACTATTGTCTAATTTCAAATTTTTATTTACTAAAAATATATATAAGATAGTATTTTTTTTTATAGACTTTTCGAAGAAAATTCTGTATGATATTACTTTCGGTCGCTTTGTAAGATTTTAGGGTGAAAATCAATTCTCTTTACGTTTTGAGGTAGGTATAATACGAAAATACAGTTAAAATGTATTTTCCTTCTACAGTTTCCTTATTTTTTTTATTTTATAATATAATAATAATATATATATAATATCTTCTCATCAGTTAATATGTAGGTTCCGTATATATATATATATATATATATATATATATACACCTCTATAAAATTTTGTGATACAAAAATATAAAAAACTACTAAATCAGTTTTATTGAAATTTAGATATACTGTAGTAGTTTATCTGAAGTTATACAAGTGAAAAGTTGATGAAGATTGGTTCATTTGTTCTTGAATTATGCTCAATTTAAGGATCAAATTTTGGAACTCGAAAATCTCCAAAGATTAGTAGACCAATTCATTGAAATTCAGATATACTGTATTTATTTATCTGAACTTATCTAAATGAAAATTTTATGAAGATTGGTCGAGTCGTTCTTTATTTATGCTCAATTTAAGGTCGACAACAAACAACACAACCTCAATTTGAGGTTATGATGACTGTGTAGTGGTCTGTACATCATACGGGCGTATACAGTGAATCACAGTGAGCAATGAGTTGAAACATGATGGCTGTGTACAAAGGGTCTACTGGTTAATCAAAGTAGTGCGTTGTTCTCTGAAAATCGATACGTTTCTCACTGCGAAATAGTGAGGGCGTTAAAAAGTCGCTTTTCTTTCACAAAACTATGCAAGAGTTTTTGAAATAAGTTTTTAATAAAATTAAATAGTTTTTTTTTAAGAAAAGAAAAAAAATAATAAGCTGGTTTAAAGAAGCAATAAAAGGATTTGAAAATGCTCAATTTATTAAAAAAAACGGAATATTCAGAAAGAAGGTTAGATGATTTCTCAAAGTGCATCCTGACCCCGTAGGGAAGATATGCCATCCTCCTCCATCACCCCCTCCGAACCGAGCCCTTATGAGCTTTACCGGAGGCCATTTTCGAAACCTCGGGTTTTGACATACTCCAGTCCGCCTCGATCAGGATGCCACCAGTGACATTTCCATCGGTGTACTACTATTTCATGAACTCAAAACAAAACACATCTCACCGAATCTTAAGTAAGACTGAAAGGACTTAATTAAACAAAGGAATTGAACTACTTACCCGTAGAAGGCAAAAGTGAGTTCAACACCCAACACGAAACATAAAAATATTACATGGAACAATAACAACACAGTAACATTGAAACAAAACAAGGACAAGAACAACAAAAACATCAACAAAAAAGGAAAAAAAAATCCAAGCAGAGCTCTAGATCCCCTCAGCAATCCTTTCCTTTGATAAGTATACTACAAAACTGTCCACTATTGCCCATTCGGCCTGGCTCCTTCAGTTTACAAGGAGATCCAACGCCGACCCGATAAGATCAAGCCTAAAGATGGTCTCCGTACGCATTAACTCGTACTTCGATCACTCATAAAGAACATGGTAAATGTCGTCCAATTGTCCACACTGAGGACACACCCCAGAATCTACCAGGCCGAATTTCTGCTCCTAAAAGCACCATGGCCGGAAAAAAATTGCGTCACATATTTATTAGGGTGCACCCATGAGGCGTCCCGCAAACCAAAAACATTTGGATAAAGATCATCATGCGTATAACGTCCACCATCTGTCTCATCCCATCTGGCCTGCCACAAGGCATTGCAAGAGCCACTGTAGACAAACGGATCAATTACTCCACCTCTTTCCAAAGTGCAGAAGAAAAAGCAAAATCATAAATAGAGTAATGAGATGAAAAGGTATTTTTGAGAAAGAAAGAAAAATTTGAGCTCTGTAAGTATGGGCCAGACTTAAAAACAAGGTCCTCTTTTAATTTTGTAGTATTTTCTTTTTAGAAATTGTTTCTTTTTATAAACAATTATAACAGCTCAAACATTTTTCATTTTTAAAGAAATAAAACTACAATTTTTACTTCCTTGTACAAAGTAAAGGAAGTATTGCAATCGCGAAAAATTTCGGTATTCAGATTTTAATGGAAATATCCATTTTGTCCATCCCTGAATCCATTCTGACTAGTTTTGGGGTGACCTCTGTAGGTGCGTATGTATTTCACATAAATAAAAAACGATTAGGTGTAGGATGTTGAAATTTTGGATTTAGAACTGTTGTAACATCTAATTGTGCACCTCCTCTTTTGACTGCAATCGACTTGACCGAAAATGTGCAAAAAAATCCAAAATCCAAATCTTTTTAGATTTAAACTTTTTCTTAACTGCAGTAATAAACCCTCATTGGGAAATTTTCAACGATGTATCATAAGTGGTACTTATTTTCAATGGATCCAGAGTTATAGCTAAATAAAATTTTAATTAATGAAATATTTGGATCTGACAAGGGGAAGGTACATCAGTTCGAATCCGACTTCATTTCCTTTCTTTTTAACTTTTTTTTTAATTTAAATATACTGATTTATTAATAATTATTAACCTCCGACTGAAAAAAAATATGAAAAAAAAATCAGAAATCATTACTGAAATAAAATTTTATATTCATTTCATTTTAATTTAAATGTTTTTACAGAGATTAATAATAATTAACAAATTAATATATTTAAACTGAAAAAAAGTTAAAAAAAATATATGTATACGTAGTCGGCTACGAACCTACGTCTGTATAGTTACAAATCCGACGCGTTCTCACTTACACCACATAACTACTACTTGAGCAACGTGAAACAAAATTAATATATAAACTAATATAAAATACTGATACGGACACCACAAAAAAAATGTGATGCAATGTGGTGTTCATCATAAAGCAGTTGTGTAACTGTCCAGTTTATTAAAGAATTGGAGGATCATATCTCACTTTCATATGAAATAAGTTTGAATGAAGTGCAGCAAAAGATTCTGTATGTAATTTAATAGGTGTACAAGTAAGTCATGTAGTGCCACATCAGATTTTTAAAATTATTATATGTTTTATTTAAAAATAGGCATTTAATTAGTTTTTAAATTTATAAAAATAGGGTTACAGAAATATTTTTGAATAATTACTTAAAATAAATATTTTTATAGAATCCAAAAATAATTAGTTGGCTATAAATGAAGATACAAATATTAATTTCAGGAATTATAGTTAGATTAAAAAATTATATACATAAAAAATAAATATTTGTAATTTCAAATATAATAAATTGTTATCAATAAACACGGGTGATCCAACCTTATGGAAGAATGTTGCCTTCTTTTTTGCAGGTTTAATTGAGAGGAAAAGGTTACACAATGTAGCAGAAAATATTTAATGTCTCCCAATGTATTAGATGTGCCAGTTATGCCAAGACACAGAATAGTTTCACAAAAAATTATCATGTGGACACACCAAACAAGTCCTCCATCAAGCGGCTTTACGACGTGTTAAAGAGACAGGAATGTGACAGATGCAGCCAAAAGTGGTCGACCGAAAGTGTTAATATCAGAAAAGCTGATTAGCAGGAGGAAGACTGAGCGACGCCTATCTAGCCACTCTCGTCTCTCCATTGACAGCCTCCACACGTCATTGCGTAAGTGTTTAAAGACGCATCCGTACAGAATTCGTGTTGTTCACAAGTTGTTACCAGCAGACACTGGAAAACGTGTAGCTTTCTGTCAGCGGTTCATGTCATCTGTAAATGCCAGACGTGGAAGAACTCGGTGATCGGTTTCGGTCTGACGAAGCATGGTTCCACCTTGATGGATACGAGACGTCACGAATTAACTCATTTGGTGTGCGTAAAATCCACATCAGCTGCACGAGTTTCCATTGCACCGAAAAAACGTGAGTGTTTTGGTGATCAATGTCACGTAGGCGAATCTTCATGACATTCTTTCACGGCACAGTAAACGGTGAGCGCTACATACAGATAGTGTAACAATTTGTAAACACTACATCTGCAGACCGGCTAGAATTCACGTAGTTTCAGTAGGACAATGCTACGGTTCGTACAGCCAACAACACGATGACTTTTTTAAATCAATGTTTTTATAGACAAGTGATTTTGAAGGGGTTATGGCCCCCTCAGTGTGATTTATCCCCATCTGACTTTTTCTAGTGGGTATACTTTAAGGATGCTGCTTACAAAACTCATCCTCACACTATTCCCGAATTGCAGAGCGAAACTGAACGATGTGTCACTGCCATTTCGTTAACAAAATGTTTAAGAGCATGCAACGTAGTAGTCTATTATGTAAATTGCATAAAAGAGGTACCTTCAACAACTATTGTAACTTACTCACTTTTCATAAGGTTGTGTCATTTTTTGAACATTCTGTATAATAATGGATAAATACCTATGATGTTTAACATGTATTTTTATTAAGCGCTATATTCTTTAGAAGTTAATTGTACGCAAAATTTAATTAAAAAACTAGAATTTTTATGAGTATTAATTTAATTTGATTATACTAATTAAACCATAAAAAAAAGAGCGTGGTTACTCTAAGTATATCTGGTTGTGTGTGTGTGTGCGCGCGCGCGTGTTTATATTTGCACGCGTGTGCGCGCAAGTAATATAATAACATTTTTAAAGCTAACTTCTGATTAATTTACGAGTATTAATCAGCATTCTGCTTTATAAATAAATAATATATAATAACTAGTCTTGTTTTATTGTGTTTTACCTGGTAAGGTAGACCTTAATAGAACCACTAGCGTAACAGTAATATTTAACTAAATAAAATAAACTTTAAATTAGATACAACAATTTTTATATTTTAAATTTAAATTAAAAATAAAAACTGTTAAAAAAATTGTTTATTTAAAGAAAGGCTTGTTTTAACATAATTAATATATGTAAACCATATTAGTATTAATTTAAAAAAAATTCGTATTGTGAAAAAAACCTGGTTATTTTATATGCTCAACATATCAAGCCATTTTTTATAACCATTAGAAGAGGTATTTAAACAATAATTTTTTTATACTATTTCACTAGCCAACAAAACTGCTACAACGATTTATGAATAACCAAAAATTTTCGTCTCGTTTTTGAATTGTTACATGCGATTAATTATTATTATTTTTAATAATTTTATTAACTGTGGCCCGTTAGTATAGGTATATAATTAAAAATAATACACAAAAAACCGCTGAAACAAAATTAAATTCGAAGCGTTCAAGCGCTTTCGTAATTAAATTCCATCTTCAGGAACTCTCATATTCGTCCTATTTGTAATGGCAATTAAAACTTCACATGTTAATTACATAAAATTGTGGTATTTGCTTAAAACATAACAATTGGTTGTCATATATTATAAAATTGTACCAACGTAAACGTCCTGTCGATTTGGTGGTCTTAACTGTTGAGACCACCAAATTATCAGGACATTTACGGTGACATAATTTTATAACATACGACGACCAACTATTATGTTTTAAGCAAATACCAAGATTATTTATAATTTACATGTGAAGTTTTAATTTCTATTACAAATAGGACGAATATGAGAGTTCCTGAAGATGGAATCTAATTCCGAAAGCGCTTTAACGCTTCCAATTCAATTGTTGGTAAGCCATTTTTTGTATATTAACTTTAATTATTATTTTTGTTAACTTTAAATATAACATCTAATCTTTTGAAGCCCCATATAACCATTTAAATTTAAAGAAAACTAATAAAAGAATTATTATTGCCTTTTTGTCTTACCATAATTTTCACAAATTTGATTAACAGATGATTTTTCGAAGTCTACGTTTCTGAAGCCCAAATCCTAGTAAAAGTTTCTTCATTTTATACGGATTTGAATTGTAGATAGTGGATATCAGTATACTTTGATGGTTGGGGTTCAATTAATCATACGTCTCAGGAATGGTCGGCCTGAGGCTGTACAAGATTATACTTCATTTACATGTCATACATATCATCTCATTGGGCCGAGGGGAGTTGCTTATTGTTCACTAGTTGAAAAGATTGCAACTTACATATCGGAAAAAAAATATATAAATAATGTGGTTTAATTAGGGGTTTTGATGAATGAAGAAAAAATTATATTACAAAAATATGACATTTTTAACATTTGGTAAACTTTAAATTGTAAGCGTCATTAATAAAAAAAAATAAAATAAATTGGAATTCCTGAAAAGTTTAAACGTTAAAAAAAGCATTTACGTAACTTTGAGCTCATAAAATTTCTGATTCGTTCATTGTAATAATAACTTTTTATATATTTGTTGAGGTTTTGAGGAAAATTTCAACCCGATTCATTAAATATAAATTATAGTACAATTATAATAATTTTTATTATTGCTATCAGTTTTCTCTTTATTTTTTTTTATAATTACTGTTTTTACGATCTTGGAATCATAGCTCTAAAGCTATAGTGCAAGAAGGAAAACCAGTAAAAAAATGTAGTGTGGCTTTTTTTTATTTCACGACGTTTCATGACCTAGGGATTCTCCCCCCCCCTCGGTTCTTTCTTTCCCGGCAGTTCTTTCTTGCCGGTTTATTTTCTCATGAAAATAAACCGGCAAGAAACTTAAAAAAATCACTAACAACTACCCAAAACATATACAATAAAAAATGCCTATAGACAAAAATTAAAATCAGAAATTACCAAACAGTAATTCTTCTAGAAATACAATACGCCAGCAAGACTCTCTCCGGACTATACAGAATTGGAGAGGTAGAAAGGATCGAAAAGATAGAAAGGAAGATTATCAGAAAATGCATAAACAAGAAAAACATAGTAGAAGGACAGTGGAGGATAATCTCAAATGAAGAAATATATAAAATAATAACCCCATTAACAAATTTCTTCAGGAAAAAAAGAATTTCATTCTTGGGGCACCTACTTAGAGCAGAAAACACCAGACTTGCAAACCAAATAATTAACTTTTACTGGGAAAGAACAACAAAACCGAAATGGATAAAGGAAGTCCGAAAAGATATGGAAGAGTTGAGAATCTCCAAAGAAGATCTAATCACAAAATCTGGAAAAATGACAAACTAATTAAAACTAATATGATAACATTTGAACCTAAAATCAAAAAGAAATCCAATAAGGTGTATTCAGACGAGGACAGGCGCCAAAGATAAGAACGCCTCAAAAAGATGTGGGCAAAAAGAAAAGAAGCAACAATAAAAAAACTCACACGATTCGGAAGTAAGAAGAACCGATTACAAAATGGACTGGCCCATAAATTTAACTAAAGCGTTCCTATGAGGTCATAAAAACAACAAAAAAAGAAAAGATTTTTATTTTTATGTTGAAAAAACCTTTTGTGTAGTTTTATTATTTTATTTCTAAAACTAGATTTTATCTGGTAAAATAATTAGCTTTTATTACTTATAATTGTGTAGGCTTTTGTCTTATTTTCATTAAAAAACAAAAAAATAAATAAAAAAAACATAGAGAATATTATTTTCATAATAAATTTAAAAAAAAAGGAAAAAAGAGGTTTAAAGATTTGAAATATTTTAAAATCAATTTTTTTTTGTTTAAAAAAATAATTAATATAGTTAAAATATCTAATACTTCTTGTAATTAATTGGATTTAATTACGATTCCTTTTGTTTCATTTTGAAATGTGTTGCTTTGATAAGAAAAAATAAATAAAATATTGCTGAAAATGGAAAATAATGGTTAGTCTAAATTTGAAGCTATTTACAATTAATATTGTAATATATTATAACAGATTTAAATCTTAAAAAAAAGATATTTCGTGAATTATTAATATTTTTAAAAGAAAAAAAATTATTAATATATTTTTTTCTGGCTAGGTGTAAAGAGAAAACAATTTTTTCACTATAAAACGTATTGTTTAATTAATTAATCGAAACTAGATGTTAATATACATCTAGTTAAATTAAATTAGTTTAATTAATTTAATTTTTAATTAATTTCCTTTTAAACTCTTTATTATTAATTCTAAAATTAAACATATATTACCTTTTACTAATTATTTATTTTTGTTTACATATATTTAGTTTTATTTTGCAGTATTATCATGATTTAGTAATTCTGTTTGAAGTTATATCCTACTATTACAATTATCACAGTTGCTAATGATTATGAGATAAAATTTTATCTCATGAATGTTTGACCGGGATTCGAATCTAGCAACATCCGTATGAAAGGCAGACGACATACTACCTGTTATTCTGGTAAGGAGCTTAATTTCAAGGCAAATTAGTTTTAAAAAAATATTTATTTAATTTAATTTTTTTAAATATTTTTAATCTACTTAAAGAGAAATAGTAATTTATTTAAATCTATACTTAATTAATTTAATAAATAAATATTCCGTAAGTATTAAATATAATAAAAAAAAAAAATAATCAATTAATAAACTAACTGCAGATATTTTTAGGGGAGCGTTAGCGTCTCGGCCTTTCATTCGAGAGTCCTAGATTTGAAATCCGTTCAGCCAATTTCACACACTAAAAAATTTTATTTCCATATTTCCACGTACAAGCTTCTCTATTAATTAATTAAACAATTAAAAAATAACTAAAATAAATTTAATATTTATATTTTAACTAGCATTTCCGTCGCGGTCAATTTCTTTTACGTTTTTTGATCAAGTAACCGGAGGAAGGTGCAGCCAGTCGCATCGCACATACAGCAACAGTGGTAACTTAGTTTCTTTTTGGCCATAGTGCTTTTAGGAATAGATTGGCTTGTTTCGGCCTGGCTAATTTGGGTCTATGTCTAAAGTGTGTAATATTAAATGATATTATGATATATTAAATGAAACATGCCTTTCATGTTTTATATGTCTGCCATCTGTATTAGAGTGGTCCAAATAGGGCAAAATTTTTGTCGAAAAACGTGCACCCCTGATTTAAAAGTACTCTCAAAAACAACATTTTTGACGCGTTGATGAACCCTTTCCGTTCGAAAAAAGTCATCCCCCACTCCACTTGAATTTTAAAGGGGATTTAACATGGGTTTTAGGTTATTTTCAAGTCGTTACGATATAGCGCTTGCATGTTTCATCTCAAAACTTCAAAAATAACGTATATAAGGGTTTTTGGGGTCGGAAAACACGAATTTGAAGTAAAAAAACTCATTTTGCCACATTGTAACTGTCAAAATCGCTGTCAATCAATTGACAACTAGCGTTTTTATGTATAAAAATCAATGGTAGACATTACAAATAACGTTAATAAGGGTTTTCGAGGTCGGAGAACACGAATTTTAAGTTAAAAACTTATTTTGACAAGTTAAAACTGTAAAATCGCTGCCAATTAATTGACAACTAGCTTTCTTATGTAGAAAAATCAATTTTAGACATTACAAACAACGTTAATTAGGGTTTTTGGGGTCGAGAACACGAATTTGAAGTGAAAAAATTGTTTTGACACATTAAGTCGTTGCCAATTAAAAAAAATCTGAAGGATAGATTCAAAAGATCAACTCTCATTTTATTTTAAAAATTTTATATTCATGTATATAATTATTCAAATAATGTTGTTAAAATTTTATGATTTCTATTTCTATTATTATATTACATTACATATGTAATGTAATTATATACATTTGGATGTTTTTTGCTATGATAATTTACAATTTGTAGTATATATTGCAATTGACTTTCATCTATAGTGAATTTACATCTAAATTCTTTCACCAACTTAACCATTAGACGACCTTTAGATTTTTAACACAATTCAAAGCAGCCAAATAATCTTCGTCTTCGCTTCACTTACATGGATCAATTTCTAGAAAGCTAGTCGCAAATTCGAATCGTTTAAAAAAATTCAAGGACTCCGTGTTGACAAAAAAGTCGATTTCTTTGTTTAACAATTCGTTAAAATTTTTAGTTTCGTAGCGTTTCGTGTGAGCAGGTTCGTTATCATAATCACAATCATCATCTGTTGCAGATAATAAATTTTCGTAAGTTTCACCCGAAATTGCTAGTTTTTCAACCATTTTCAGTTTTAATTCAGTTGAGATGTCTTCATCAAAAAGAGCTAGCGTACCTAGCCAAAATGAGTTTTTTTACTTCAAATTCGTGTTCTCCGACCCCAAAAACCCTTATATACGTTATTTTTGAAGTTTTGTGATGAAACATGCTAGCGCTATATCGTAACGATTTGAAAATAACCTAAAACCCATGTTAAATCCCCTTTAAAATTCAAGTGGAGTGGGGATGACTTTTTTCGAACGGAAAGGGTTCATCAACGCGTCAAAAACTTTGTTTTTGAGAGTACTTTTAAATCAGGGGGTGCACTTTTTCGACAAAACTTTTGCCCTATTTGGACCACTCTAATCTGTATAATGAAAGACGATTACTGGTAATGAAGTGGCTCGGGGATAACGGATTTACTTTAGATATAAATGTTAAATGGACATTAAAAAAAAAAAAAAAACGGAAATGGTTTTTAAATATTTATCTGAAGTTTATTTGTAAGCCCAAACCTATCGAGTTTCTTTTTATTATAGTCGGAAATGGGGAAAATTTGCAATCATTCTTCTAATTTTTATCTTTCTTCACCCCTTTCAAGGTGAAATTTTGAAAAATCTAGAAAGCGGTTTTTAGATTTTTACATAAAAATTACACGTACCAAAAATCATGTTGATATCTTCTATTATTACCGAGAAATTAAAAAAAAAAGATAGTACATTTCATTTTTATTCCACTTTAACCCTTTAAATCCGAGAAATTAAAAAAATATATATTTCATTTTAACCCTTTAAACTCAGAATTTCAAAAAAATCTATTCTTAGAGTGTTCTTACACCGTAAGAAGAGCGTGAATACAAATTTTCATAAATTTATCTTCAGTAGTTTTTGCTGGGTGTTATTTTATATTTTTACATAATAATAATTGATATATTAAGTAAATGTAAATTTAAATTTACTTATAAATTTTATACTAAATATAAATTGAATAAATATATTTTTTAATAAATACGGAATTACAGTCATTAACCGATAATTTTATTTTTGTTTTTTCTTTTATAATTGGTTAATTTTGTAAAATTTGTATAGAGAAAAATTATTTAAAAAAATATTTCTTTTCTTTTTAAATTAAGAAAAAAGTGCTAAAAAGTAAAAAAATACAAAATTTTCAAAAATCTTTAACCCTTCCTATTATTAATTAACACATCACAGAAGTTTGCCCTAGGACACCTTATGAAGGGACTCCTGAAGATTACCTGATGGCGACTCCAGAATCAGTAGCATATATTAATTTGTTAAATCTTTGACTGTAATTGGTGTTGTGTTTTGGTGCCATACGGTAAATAAATAAACTAATTGTTAATTTGCTGCTGATTAGAAATATTTTTAATTTTATTTAAAATATGAGTCGGCATAAAAATATATAAAAAAAAGTTAGTCAAAAAGTTAGTTGTAAAAAAAGTCCAAACAGATTATTATTATAACGAAAAAGTTTTTAATAAAAATAAGAAAATTAACTAAAAACTACTAATCTGATTAAACTAACGCCATAAAAAGATAAAATATGGACGACTTGTCATTAAAAATGATTTAAAGATATATTAAATACATAAAATTTAAATTTATGTATTTTAATTATTTAAAGTAACAACTGTAATTATTTCTTTATTAATAATTAAAAAAATACAAATAAATAAATAAAAACCTTTTTATTTTCAAAATAATTAAATTATGAATAATTATTACTGGTCCTTTTTTGGTAAGCGGGTACCGCTTTTTTCCACCAAAAAGTAACCAAATACCCCAATATATTTTTGTTTTTTAATAACCCTTCTTTTTTTTCTGTTTAGCCCTCGGAACAACCGTAAGATATTACTTCAGAGGATAATATGTATGAATGTAAATAAAGTATAGTCTTGTAGTCTCAGGTCGACCATTCCTGAGGTGTGTGATTAATTGAAACCCAACCACCAAAGAACACCGGTATTCACGACCTAGTATTTAAATCCCTATAAAATTAACTACTTTTACTAAGATTTGTACCTTAGATTCTCGAGGTCGAAATTAACTGATTTGCGGTGACGAGTTCACCACTAGATCGACCTGGTGGGCCTTTTTATACCCAAATTTACCTCCGAAACATAATTTTTATTAAAATAACCAAATTTAGTGTTACATTCCTTCTTATTGCGATTTTTAGCTCGCTACTATAAACTTTCTATAATTTCGGTATGTGCAACTGTTTTTGGATTAACAAAGTTTTCGCTATGATTTATTGTATCATATTTGTAATTAGTCAACGTTAGAAAGCGTAGGTTAAGGTTGGAATATATTTATAATTTGTCTGCAAATACCTCCAAATGATTTGGAAGAATTTTTTTCTCTGCTATACTTTCTTTTTGAAAATGAGGATTCGTCTATTTTTACTGTCATTTTTCCTGTACAATTCATACCTTCTAAATCTTCTATACAATCATATTATTTCCATAAATCTGATATCATTTTAGTATGTGATTCCATACAAGTTGCAGTTGTAGAAATTAATGTGTCTCTTTTGTTCTATTAGGAACAGCAGAGATGAAATATTTTTTTGTTTCAGAAAAACTTCTTCTAAAAACTCACTGTTGTTATAACATTTGTCGTCCTCCATTATATTTTCTTTTAGAAAACAGAGATACATCAATTTCTACAAGAGTTTCAGGTCTACCTATTTTTGTCTTATTTTGTAATAATTTAAAGGTCCGTAATAATAATAATAATAATAAATGTTACTTGGTTATTGTTATATAACTGAAAAAACGCGGGTTTTTATTGTTATTTTTGAAAAAAATGTGTACCCGCTTATCAAAAAAGGACCTTATTATTTTTCTTGGTACTTACGTATTAACGCCACCGCAGCTACAGCTTTATTTAAAAACAAAGTAGTCAATCGGATTTCGGTGGAAAATGGGCCGATATAGAGTTTAAATTCAAAACAGTCTCTTTATTAATTTTAATAAATGGTTATGGTTATTTATATTTATTTATTTTATAAATATAATTTAACCAAACTTAACCTACGCTCGCTTCGCTCGACTAATTAACAGGAGTGTTTTGATTATTTAAATAATAAATAATTGCAATAATTACTGAATTTATTAAATAAATACTCAAAAAATTACGGTGTTAATTAGTCAAGGTTAGCGAGCAAAGCGAGCGTAAGTTAAGTTTGGTTAAATTATATTTATAAAATAATAACCATTTATTAAAATTAATAAAGAGACTGTTATTTTCCACCGAAATCCGATTGACTACTTTGTTTTTAAATAAAGCTGTAGCTGCGGTGGCGTTAATACGTAAGTACCTTTTTCTTTTTACTTAACCTTTTCCAAATCATTTTTACGTAAAAATATGTTAAATTTCATCACTAATTTATCAAATGTGCCAAATAACGGCACAGTAGCCGTTATTTGGCACGGGACATTTGGTCTATGCTCTAGGGCGACCGAATGGGGTGGTGGCGGGAGAGATGCCAGCTAACCAATTTCTACTTTATCATAAGTACGTGAAAACACTATAAAAAATTAAGGAAAATTTTAAATAAAATTAAATTAAAAATTACTGAGAGATATGTTTAACATAACAATTCCTTTAATATTTTAAATATTTTTTTTTAATTTTAAAATTTAGATTTAACATTACGATGAAACATAAATCTTTTGCTAAAGTACTAAATGTAGAAGAGAAAAAGATAAAGCAAAAACTAGTTAAAAACTAACTTTTTTTAACTTCCGGGACCAGCGTTATATATTGGTTCAGAGGATGTTTTGTAGCGTGTGAAAATGTGAAGCCTGACCGGGATTCAAACCCGGGATCTCCGGATGAAAGGCCTACACGATACCAGTCGTGCAACGGAGGTCGGCATACTCTACAACTAAGATTTAATTTGCTAAACTATTTATTAACTATATATTTATAAAAATAATTTATGTATTGAAAATTTAGGGTAAAAAATAATAGATGTTTCTACATTTTAAAAAGGTTTGTTCATATCCGATATTACGTGTCTCTGTATTTACTTTATTATTTAATATACATTTATGTGTTGTCAAATTTATATGCGTTTATATATTTCCACGTTTTTTTATTTAAAAAAAAAAATACTATAATATATATATATATATATATATATATATATATATATATAGAAAAATACGGACGAATAAACACCTTTTCTCTCTCTAGGTTTGTCTCTTTTTAAATAGATTAAAAAATATTCCAATTCTGTTTTTTTATTATTAATATATTTTATATCATTTAAAAATATTGCCACCTTACAAAAACCTTAAATATATTATTTACGCATAAACACTAAATTCATTAAACTTGATTAAAAAATTACAATAACATAATAAATGTTTTCAAATCTATTTAAATATATAAAATAAATTTTATTAAAAAAAAAACTGGTTCTTATTAAAGTTGATATTAATTCTATTCGATTACCCTAAGGAAATAATAATTCATTTAAAATAAACAATTTAAGTATTTATGCTTCGATTAATATGAATTACAATTATTATAAACAGCAATTTAAAATTTAATAGTACTTACCGATAAAAATATGTGTTTAATTATAAATAAATCTATCCGATAACGTTGATGAAATTAAGAAAAAAAAAATTAGAAAGAACTTTTAAACAAGGATTAAGTGTGCGTGTATGTATGCGCGTCAGCGCGTTATGTTAAAAACAACTGAGTTATACAAGAGTTTAGAATTCACTGACTGAAGGCAGGTCGTGTTCAACTGACATCTACTAGTTTTGCTTACGTCATGAGTTACATCCCTTCCCCATGATTTATTAAAAACATCATTTTTTTTAACTTTTTTTGTTTTCTTAACACACCGGTTGGTATATATAGTTATAATTTTAATTATAGCATACCGGTCCGTGTAATAATATATTACGTTACAATAAATTTAAATATCTGAAGGTATTGTTTGCTTTTTTTTTATTACTTTTAACAAAAAATAATTAAAAATTATTCACATAAACTAAGTGAAAAAAAATTTATATTCCTAAATATTTGTTTAATATTTTAAACAATTAAAAGAATAAATAAGTTGTAAAAAAATATTATATTTAATCGATTTCAAAAACGAAGTAATTTTTTTTCTATAGTTTATTTATAGTTGCATCAACGATAATAATCATTAGCGAGTTAAATATAACTGCACGATCATAAATAATTAAACAATAAAACCAACACAGTAAACATAAACTAGAACAATTATAATAATAAAGTAATAAATATTGGAATATCAAATACTAGTCTACCTTCATACAATATTCCGTAAGGGATCTCACGTAAGCAAAACCGCTAAATTAGGTTCTTCATCCCACTATTACAGAGAAACTGCAACAGTTTTTTTATGTATTTCTTCCGCTTGAGTAAACACTTTACATTTGAAACCAGGTTTAACTGTTGTCGAATAGACCCGAACATGAGGGAATCTCTGAGTAAGAGGTTTACGAACCATTTTACATTGCACGCCTCACAGTTCTTCTGAGGAGAGCCAAATACGTGGGCGTGGATTAGCTTTGTGTGTTCAATCCTCAGCCGAGTTAGGTTGACTTGGTCTCTTCAATTATTTGGGATAAAAAGTTTCTCGAACCCGTTCTTCCGGATGTCATGTAAGGCCATGGGAGGACTTAATCTTATTCCATTGAGTACGTAGTTTGACACGAACTGTCTTCATGAAGTCGCTTACACATTTCTAATCGGAGAGCGTTTGTTGCCGCTCTGTTGGTAGCCTCATCAGTCCGTTCGTTCCCGAGAATCAAATTTTTCAATTTGATCCTTAACATAATGAGATAAATATTTCTTTGACCTAATTTATATTCCAGCTTACTTCACCAAATGGAGAGACTTAGAAATAACTATATTTTTTTTATTCAGTAAAGAAGAAAGTTCGTCTTATAATCCCGTTGCAAGTTTTTTTCCAGATAATATAATTTCAAGATTTTATAAATATAAAGTTACTTAAAAAACAAGATAAAAAAAATACATATTTCCGCATTTCAAAAAGCCTTGGCCCACATCCAATATTCGTGCCTCTGCATTTGTTTTTCAAGTAAAAAATTTTTAACCTTTGTTTGAAAGGTAAATAACCTTATTTGGTAGCAGTTTTTTTTTGTAAACCAATTCATATATTGTATAATAATAAAGTTGTAGCTTCTAGGCCTAAATATCACTTGCTTTTCGATGGGCTTGAAATACTGAAATGCAACCGTATGTATTTAAACGAGTAAAAAAAGCAGTGGGAAACCACTTAACTCCTTAATTTCTTAGTAAGCCTAGCATGAGATGTTTAGTTATTTTTAGGGAATGGGCTGTATCAGTTTTGTGAATGACTTCATGTCAAATCGCCTACAACCATTACAGTTAAATCTCTTAATTTACCTACATAAATATTTTAAATAGAATTAAAATGGTACTTTATCGAATATTGGTACCCCTGATTTACCGATGGATGAAACTCTTACTTGATAAAGATTTATCATAATAAAAGAAAATAAACAAATATGTTAAAAACAAAAAAAAAAAAAATTAAAAAAAAATACAACAGCTGTTTAGATAATTGTATCAAATACTATAATTTTGTTTGTAACACCTGAAGAAGGTACTGTATACCGAAAGAGCTGATTTTTAATTTTGATAAAATCAAATAAGTCATTTATTATTTTTTTTGCACTGATTATTTTTTTAAATATACAGTTTATTTCTTTTTAGCAATATAGGAATGCGATTTGATTAAACGCCTCAAATGGAAAGGTGAATGCTTTTCTTTATCACAATGACATGTATTCAACTCATTGTCTGTATTCATTAGATACCGAGTTATCTATCGGGTGAGCGGGAATTAACTCCCTATTGAAAATTCTTTATAACTTTTTTAATACTTAACCAATTTTCATGAAATAAAAAGCATTTTGTTCCTTACAATGGTAGAATTTATTACATGATATCTCATTTATGTCATTGTAGTTATGTCATTGTAGCATTGTAGTGGCGGACCATAGCGCAACGTCTAATCTTGCGTCAGCGGGCTCAGCTGGCATCCTGGTACGAAGTATGGTGGTCCTTGGTACAAGTACAAAGATGGTGGCTAAGTGTGAAAGGACCTCGTGTCTCGGTAGATTCAAAGATCATAAGGAATTGCCATTCGAAGCTAATGGACACAGATCCTGTTTCAGATATTAGGAGATGCGGTCGCCCCTCAACAACCAGGACGGAGGAAAATGTGCAAGTAGTTCAGGAAATGTTCACTCGAAGTCCTCAGAAATCAGAAATACAGGCATCTCGGGAAAGTGGTTTAACCCGACGCACAATCCGAACTGTTTTGAAGAAAGAGTTGAATTTTCGTCCATGGAAACCACATTACTGCCAGGAATTATCGCCGGAAGACTGTGATCATCGGTTGGAATACGGGGAGATGATGCTTACTTGGTATGAAAACCGGTCAGATATTTTCGGTAATATCCTGTGATCAGATGAAGCCATGATTAATGTTGGGAGGTTTGTTAACCGGCATAATTGTCATTATTGGGCAACAGAGGATCCGAGGGTGGTTTTTGAAAAAAGCCAACATCACCCAAAGGTCACAGTGTGGTGCGGCATGACATCCACGAAAGCTGTGGGTTCATATCTCATTCGGGACACAATGAATGAAGAACGGAACCTTGATATGCTTGAAGATTATGTTCACGGTATTATATCCACATAGGACAAGTACAACGACCTAATCTTTATTCAAGATAGGGCCCTTCCTCACTACGTAAGTCCTGTCCGTGCGTGGTTCGGCACCCATTTTTCAGGATGCTGGATGGAACGTCGTGGCCTCCTTGAATGGCTAGTAAGAAGTCCTGACCTAACTCCCTGCTACTTCTTCCTCTGGAAGTGGGTGAAAAAGGAAGTTCATTACACAAAACCATAAACTCTTGAAGAATTGGAGGAGCAAATTCGCTAAGTTCTTTGAAACGTATCGTTGGATTATCTGTAAAAGTCTGTTGCAAACATCCTTTTACGGAAATTGGTGGATAATGGTAATGCTTATGCGATGCATAACAGTTCCACCATTGTAAAGAACAAAATATTTTTGTTTCATGAAAATTAGTTAAATATTAAAAGATTTATTAACATTTTTCAATAGGGAGTTAATTTCCGTCCACTCTAGTGTTGTCCATTTATCATGAAAGAAGTTTATTTTTGCTACCGTTGTTTAATTCGAATGTTTGGAATTTCCTGAATAATGAACACAATGTCATTGAGTTACAGCAATTGTGTGGCGCAAGTAACCATATAGCCCGGGCGAAACTGCGTTGGGAAGATTAGTTATTTATAAAAAGAACACTTAATTATTCCGCACATCAATTAAAATGTAATCATAACTAAATTTAATTTATACAATTTATTTTTGCTTAATGAATTAATTCACCGCAAAATCATGAACGTGGGAATATTAAAATGGAATTTTGTAGCGTATGAAAAATGACGTGCTCAAATCCCGTTCAGGGATTTGAGCCCGTGACCCCCTGATGAAATACCGAGACGCTACCACTCTGCCACGATCAGTTTTTCTAAAAAAATACTATATTTCTGGGGCTTTTAGCAGGCAACTTATCTTTTAACCTGTGTTGTAAACGTGAAAATATTAATAGATTCCGCTGTTCCTCATTCAGTCTACGAGATCTGTAAATACAGTAATGAGACTGGGTCAGACAAACTTTTTATTTACAATCAAATTATACATGGACGGTATCACCTACGAAATAGTTCCCTTGAGAAGCCACGCAAAGCTTCAAACGGTTTTTACACTCTTCATAGCAGTGTTGGAATTCAGAAACCGGAATATCCTTCAGATGGTCAGTTACATTTTTTTTTTATGTTTCTATTGTTCAAGTCAGGTGATTAAGGTGGTTGAGGAACTACAGGAATGTTTTTCTTAGCCAAAAACTCATTAATTGAGAGTGTTGTGTGACAAGGTGCATTGTTATGATGTAGCGTCCAGTTGTCTTTGATGGCTGGTCTCACGCGGGCAACTCATTTTCACGGTCTTTCAAAAATGTCTCGCTAAATCTATTGATTTATAGTCTGTCCTGTAGGCAATAACTCCTTATGGACAATGACATTATTATCGAAGAAACAAATTAGCATGGTTTGATTTTTGATTTGCACATATTTGCTTTTTTGGGACTAACTGATTTGCCTTTTGAAAATGCTTTAAACCACCTAAAAACTTGGGCTCGTGACAGAGCGTCATCTCCATACGTCGTTTTCAATTTTGAAAAAGTTTCAGTACCATTCTCACCGAGTTTAACAGAAAACTTGATCGCAAAACGTTGCTCATAATTAGTATCACTCATTTTTATAACGTACAACAAAAACTCGTTTCACGAAAAGTTCATTTACATCTCACGTGGCAACAGTAGATTAAAACTATTAATACCTAATATAAATCAGCTGTTCATATAACCTTATGTTTACTAATAACTTTACAGTGTTGCCAATTCGGCTGCCAAAAAAACTAGTCTCATTACTTTATTTACAGACCTCGTATTATGTAGATAGTTTTTTAAACGGTTCTATTTTAACTGCTGGTACATGAACTATCCTACAACTTAACTTATATAAATTATCCAAAAAATTAAAATAAAAAATAAAACCCCCAGATTTAAAAATTGGAATAAATGTTTTGGTTCTTTTACTCTCTCTCCCTTCGGTATAATATATTTTTCAAACATTTTTTAAAGTTTATTATTCATATAAAGAGCTATCGTAAAATTTCTACGATGTTTTATTAAATTATAAACCCTGGACCTAAAATTCAGAAAGGGTTTTTGAGAATTTTCATTTTATTATTTTAGCCTTTATTGAAGAGGGAATTAGATGCAGAGAAAATTTTATTTAAGAAGATTTACTAAGTTTAATTTATATATGAATATTTTCAGAAAGGTTTCTCTTAAAATTTATTCCCCACCTTTAAAAAATATATCTTTTGTATTTAAATTTTTATTATTACAAGAACTTTTATTGCATTCTTCTTCAGCACTTACAGGGCTATTAAAATTAAAATATCTTTGAAACCTATATTATATTCCGGACCCAAAAATGAAAAAACAATTTTTTTCCTTAATTTCGTGAAAGTTTTTTTTTTCTAGTTATATACTAGACCGGTGTAGTCGGGAAAGCCATGCAATATTTTGCCAGTTTTCTTTTTTTTCTTTTCATGGATATTTATTGATGTAAATATTAAAAACTTTTACATTTATTAAACAAACAATATACATATCACATTTACAGAAATAACACAATTCTTATGGTTATTCGGTAATTCTAGCCGAGAGTAAAAAGGATTTAGAAGAAACAATGAACGGCATAGATGAAGTCCTACGCAAGAACTATCGCATGAAAATAAACAAGAACAAAACAAAAGTAATGAAATGTAGTAGAAATAACAAAGATGGACCACTGAATGTGAAAATAGGAGGAGAAAAGATTATGGAGGTAGAAGAATTTTGTTATTTGGGAAGTAGAATTACTAAAGATGGACGAAGCAGGAGCGATATAAAATGCCGAATAGCACAAGCTAAACGAGCCTTCAGTAAGAAATATAAGTTGTTTACATCAAAAATTAATTTAAATGTCAGGAAAAGATTTTTGAAAGTGTATTACAATTTCATAGTAATGTTTTTTGGATATCATTGCGTTTTGTTAGATTATTTTTTTATTTTATTTTTATGAATTATTGATTGTTGTCTTATGGATTTATCATTAAAATTTAGTACCTTTTTAAAACAAACATACATTTTTTGAATTTCATGGCCAATTTTTTTTTTGTTGATAATCGTATCATTCACTTCATACCATATTATTCCTTTTTTAGTAAAACTCGTATAATGACCTTTACGAATCGAAGATTCGTGATGTAATATTGGACTTATTTCTTTGTAATAGTGTAACCCTCGATTTTTATCGTTAAATTCGATTTTACCACTCGAATTTATTTCTGTTTTATTTATTTCTTTTTTAATAAAACTGCGTAGAATAATCTGTTGTAAACTAATACTTTAATTTTTTTTTAAAGAAGTGATGGAAATTAAAAAAAATATTTCATATTCAGTACTTTTATTTACATAACAGCATTCATATTAAATAAAACAAGCTGTAGTATATTTTCCTTTAAATTTTATTATTTCAAGTACATTATCAATTTTTTTGTATGCTACCAAGGACTATTAAGTACTGCTATCTAGCGGCGTGATTCGTAAAGTCACATTAAAAAATTGAATAAAATTACATATTCGAGTCCCGCGGTTTATTAAATGGAAAAAATATCTAACAAAATTCGAAGTATTTTTTGAAAGTATTCTTTAGTACAAATCTAACTGACCTGAAACAAAATGTTTTCACCCCTATTTTTTCTCATTTTCATTTCACTTTTAAGTTAAATCATGTTTAGAACTGTAAACAAAGTTGTTGACTTCGCCGTCTGCAGACTCTTACCGACGAAGTTCTAACGAACTCCGTGATTAATGAAATGTATTATTTTTTATTTTAAAAAAAAATGAATTACGAAAAAGTTACTAAAATTATTTTTAGTTATTCGATTTATTTTAAACTATCATACACGTTGCGAAGCTTTGAGTGGTCTAAGAATGTGGGTTTCAAAACAGCCGCCCTTAATGTTAAAAATATCAATTATAACTGGTTACCCGTAATTCGTACGAGTAAAAATGTATTTTGTCCGACTCTTATTGTTCCTCGATAAACACCACTAGGAATTTACTTCGTTTCTCACTTTCTTTTGGATTACTTTTATTTATTTTGTTTTTTACTCAAGTAACCGGAGACAGATGCAGCAAGTCGCGCCGTACATACAGTAGCAGTGGCTGAGTTGGTTGAACTGCCACGCCGTATACCGTCGCACCCTTAAAAAATCGAAATTAAAAAAAAATAAGAAAATGGTTTTAGATATTTATCTGAAGAGTATTTACAAGCCCTAATCTAGTGAATATCTCGTTTAGTATAGTAGGAAATTGGGGAAATCGCAAGCATTGTTCAAAATTTTGTTACCTTTCTTGACCACATTCAAGTTCGAATTTCGAAAAAAACTAGAAATTGGTATTTATATATTTACTTAAAAATTATACACACCAAAAATCAAGTTGATATTTCAGTAGCTATATGGTTCCAGCTTGATAAATTATATGAGTATATATATATATATATATATATATTGGTATTTTTTTTTTCGAGTAAAATGTATTTAAGTAATATCAACTGTTTAAAAAGAAAATTTATACCACGATTTTCACAAGTAGACGAGCATGTAACGAGTTTGTAACCAGCGCTATCTGTAAAATATTGGTATTATTAAAATTACGTTCGCAAAGCTTGCTAAGGAATTTTTTTTACTTCCTTATACTTCCTTAAAGGAAGTATTGTAATCGCGAAAAATTTCGGTTTTCAGATTTCAAGGAAATATCCATTTTGATCATCCCTGAATCTATTTTGACTAGTTTCGGCGTGACGTCTGTACATATGTATCTTGCAAAACTCAAAAACGGTTAGCCATAGGATCATGAAATTTTGGATTTAGGACTGTTGTAACATCAAGTTGTGCATCTCCCATTTTGATTGTAAACGACTGGAACCCAATTGTAAAATTTTACAAATGTACAATTGTAAAATGTTTAAAAAAGCCCAAATACCAAAAAATTTAGATTTAACTGCAGTAATAAGCCTTCATTAATAGCTTTTCAACGATGTATTATAAGTGATACTTATTTTCATTGGTTAGAGTTATAGCTAAATGAAATTTTAATGAAATATTTGGTTCTTAGAAGGGGAAGGCACATCGGTTCGAATCAGACTTCATCTCCTTTTTTAACTTTTTTTTTTTAATTTAAATATATTGATTTATTAATAATTATTAATCTCTGATCGTAAAAATATTTTTACAATAAATAATAATAATAATAAAAAGAATATGAAAAAATCAAAAGTTATTAGTCAAATAAAATTTTATGTACTTTTAAAAATGTATATATGTAATTAAATAGTCGTACAAGGAAGTCACGTAGTGTGCACATCAGATTTTTATTTTTTATAGACTTTATTAGATCGATTTTCTACAAATTGTTATAATAAAATTAATATATTTATAGTCTTTTAACAATCTTATTATACTTCAAAACTAAAAATAAAAAAAAAAAACTCTTTTCCTCACCTAATTTTTCTGTTTTACGTTAAATATTATTAAAACTACGATAGATACAATTCTGGGAACTATTTTATTCGATTTTTTCAGTTCAAAAAAACATAATAAATCTACAAATTTACCCCTTATATAACACCTTAAAAATTTCATTATGATATTTTACCAGGGGAACTGAAATCTGAGAGAAATATTTCTCTAGCCGTAACTCGATTATAAAAAGTTTTCAGATATATGTTTAAATGTGCAATTTTCCTTATATCATGTTTTATAATCAGTTACCAAATTTTATCCTTTGTTTCTAAATCATTTTGTGTATTAATGATTTGTTGAATTGACCATTTTTTGCCGGGTTTGAAGTATAAAATTGTGAATCTTACTCATTTGTAAAACTTTGCACTTTCGACGACTTTAATAAACATTTAAATCGTTAATCACTGTGCAGTTTAATTACTCAAAAAGATCTTATACGTGAATGAAATACATGAATAACATTATACAGTGTCCCATATAAAACGCAACCCAACCTTATATTGGTAAGTATTGAAATAAAAAAAGGCATGTGTAAATGTAAATGTAATTTTTATTATTACCATCCATTACCTTACATTTAGAGTAAATGTTGGAAGTGGCCGCCATCTTCTTGAATACAAGCTTCAATTCGTTTTACAGCGTTTGTGGCTGGATATTTAATACAGCTTATTCAATATTGACTTTCAATTGTTCAAGTGTTCGTGGTTTGTTGCTGTAGGCTTTTTCTTTGAGGTAACCCCATAAAAAAAATCCGCCGCAGTCAAATCTGGAGATCTTGGTGGCCCCAAGCCTCGACCGATAACACGATTACCAAAGAATTCCTCAACGAAATCAGAAGTTGATCCTGCGTAGTGCGATGTCGCACCGTCATGTTGTAGCCGGCAGTGTCTGTCTTCCTCTTCCAAGAGTGCGATGAACTGAAATAAAATATCCTGATATCGATCTGCATTAATGGTGTACTCGAAAAAAATAGGACCGATTATTTTCTTCCGCGATATCGCGCGCCATACGCTCAACTTCTGCGGGTGTATTGTTCTTCGTGTAAACGTGGGGATTTTCAGCACTCCAGATTCTACTGTTTTGGCTGTTTACGTAGCCATCCAAATGAAACCGTGCTTCATCTGTGAAAAATAACGAATTCATAACGTTAATTCCCTCACGCAGAAATCGACGGAACCATTGACAATATTGTAGCCGTTTTTCTTTGTCGGGCTCAAGAAGTCGATGAACCGTTTGAATGCGATAAGGTCGTAATTGTAATCGTTTGGTCACCCGATGAACAGTTGATTTAGACAAATGAATTTCAGCAGACAAACGTCTGATCGATTTATTTGGCGAGGCGAGTAATCGGTCTTTGATTTCAGTGACTGTATTTGCATTCAACACTGACGCAGATCTTTTGTGTTCCTTGTTATTAACAGAACCGGTCCCTCTAAATTTTGCAACTAACCTTAATACTGATGTTTTGTTAGGAGCTGGTTTATCTGGGTACTTATGGCGAAACAAATCTTGCACTGGAACTACTGATTTCGTACTGAAGTACGACTCAACAATGAAAACACGTTCATCTAGCGAAAACACCATCTTGTCTCTAGCAATTCACTGAACGTTATGATTGCGTTGTTGTTACTATCGGTAGTGTTCTACTGCTTCGCCGCGATGTTCAGATGTTGGACGACTCCATTTCAGTAACGAGTAGGGGAGTAAGCTTGACATTTGAAATTTCATGAATGAGTGATTGATGGGTTGCGTTTTATATGGGACACTCTGTATAAATCCTTTCACGTATTATATTTTTTAATCAACATTTCTATTATTTCCGGATAATAAATTATCAGTACATATCGGTTCGAATCAGACTTCACCTACTCTTTTTTTTAACTTTTTTGTTTTTTAATTTAAATGTATTGATGTTTTAATAATTATTAACCTCTGATTGTAAATATTGTTTTACGATAAATAATAATTCAACAATAATAGTAAAATAAAGAAAAATACGAAAAAAAATCATAAGTTATTAATGAAATAAAATTTTATCTACTTTTTATTTAAAAAGAAATGTGTATATGTAATTTAATAAGCGTAAAAGGAAGTCATGTAGTGTCCAAATCAGATTTTTTATTTTTATGTTATCTTTGTTACGAAAGTTACCTTTTTTAAGTTTTAAGTTTTTTAAGTTATACGTTTTTTCTATGTGACACCTTTTTAACAAACATTTCAACTTAATGTCACTCGCTTTTTCGTTTTAATTGCGCCGTCATAAGATTTTTCTCAGTTCGACACATTTAATTACTTTGAGGACCAAAATTATTGTTAATTTTAATGATTCATGAATGTCAGAGATCGGAGCGTAATCTCTCTATCACAACGGAGCGTAGCTTGTAATAAGACCAAAATTATTTAACTTTTTTTTTCTGCACCTTATTAATTATTAATACTTATTTTTATATTTTAATAGTTATTTACCGGCCTCCGTGACGCGAGTGGTAACGTCTCTGTCTTTCATCCGGAGGTCTCGGGTTTGAATCCCTGTCAATATCTAAAGGTAATCCCGGAGGCTTAAAAAAAAAAAATATTTTTAAGAGAAATATAAGCATTTAATTCGAGATTATTTCTATCTATTTTATATATAACAGTAACATTCATACTTATGTAATTCTAAAAGTAATAATCGCGTATTAAAAATAAAAATAAAATTTCGGAATAAATACATAAATTAAATATGCCCAGTTGCCCAGTTAAGACCCGCGCAATTAAATTTGTTTTTCTTATAAGAAATTAAATTGTTTTTAAAATCAGATAAAATTATAGAAAAAAAACTAACAATATTTTTTTTCCATTTTTCTAATAAAACGTATAATTATAAAGCACGGTATATCTAGGAAATATAAATAATTATACAAAAAAATTATATAAAAGAAGATTACGTAAGCTGTTACGCAAATTAATAGGTGTGGTTGAAATATTTTTTTATTTTTTCTAACTATTTAAATTCAAATAGTATAAAAAGGTTTTCAGAATACTGAAAAGGTATATTCCTAATTAATTTTGTTATTTTAAAACTGGGATTATAGTGGGCTCAACAGAATCGCTACAAACTAAAAACATTTACGACATGTAACATTTTATGGGTGAAATGAAAAAATGAAAACATAAAATTAAATCTATACAAGAAAAAAAGCGGCTGTACGGTCCACCCCGAAAATGTTACATGTATTATATATTTCATAACACATGAATTTGCCAATTGTAACTAAATAACGTTTATAAATTTATGGAACTAACAACAGAAACTTTTACAACGAAAAGCTTCAAAATCCTGAAGATTTTTAACTGTTTCTTGAGTTGTGATTTTTTTTTGAGGATTATGAGGTCACAGTGGACCACTTTAATCAACTTTGGTTCGTCTTTTCTTTTTATTTTTCTTCTTGATTGCTTCCCAATACTTCTTCATTCTGTCAGATCTTGCTTTTTTGAGTTCTTCTGAACAAACTCTTGTTGCTGTTTTCTTTTCTTTAATTTTAAATCTGGAGTTTGCTTCTTTTAGTATTTTTATATTGACACTTTTATTTTCTTGCTCCCTCCTGATAGTTAGTGCCCCGTTGTGGCGTATTCCTGCTAGCCTATGAAGCGTTAGCACCGAAAGGACTGCAGTGGACGGTCTGAAGGGGAATTATGTCGGGAGGACAGGTTTCATAAGCCTAGCCTTCCGCGGTCGGCCCATAAAATGGGTTCGATAACGCTGGTTTAACAACGGATTGGAATGCAATTAAATCCTTCCTTAAAATACTAAATAATAAACAAAACTTGAAAAATTAGAACCGCCATTTAAAAATAAACCTTTTAAAAAAACACGCCCGATTAGAATCATCCAGCAGCAAGGGACTCTGTCCAGGTTCTGCGATTTGTAGGGAGAAATAAACTCCCGCCAACTTTGCATTCCATTCCATTCCATTTTGAAAATCGTCTACTGTGATTTCTAGTTCTTGTATTACTTGTTTAATTTCGGTTATCCAGGTCGGTGTTTTGGACACTTTCCAGTATTTCTCGATCAGTTTCCCGTCGAACCTGTTCAGTTTTCTTCTTATTATGTGTACAAAGAAGGAGATTCTTTTCTTTCTAAAGTAGTCTAGAGTGGTTCTACTTCTTTATGTATCTTTTGGTTTGGTATGAGTCTCCATTCTCCCCCATCAGTAAGTCGTCTTTTATTTATGCATGTTCTTAGAATTCTTCTTTCTATTCTTCGCATCTCTGCTGAGTAGGACATATTGGATTTTAGTTTGAAGAGTGTTTCGCTTCCATATGATATTATAGGTCTGATTACAGTTTTGTAATGTTTGAGCTTGGTATCTATTGAGATGCATCTTTTGTTATATGTTGTTTGGTGTTATTTTGCGCATAATTGAGTTTTGTGTTCTTTCTTTTCAGTTTATTTTTTCTTTAAGGTATGTGTGATATTTTCTCCTAAATATTTAAACCGTTCAACTTGCTCGACTTTGTGTCCGTTTATGTTTACGTGGTTCAATACCAGGGGATTTATGACCATTATTCTAGTCTTTTCATATGATATTTTTAGGCCCATTTTTCCTGCTAGTTCTTCCAGTGAAGTTACTTGGGTTTTAACTTCTGCGATGTTATCGGCTAGAAACGCTAGATCATCTGCAAGTCCTTAACAGTTTATTTTGATATGGTTTACATGTTTCTTGCTTCAATTGTTACGTGTGGCGGGTCTTTTTTTGTACCATTCTCTCATTACATATTCTAGGGCGCAGTTGAAGAGCAGTGGGGATAGTCCATCTCCTTGTCTTAAACCTGTTTTGATTAGGAATGGTTCTGATATTTCTCCTGTGAATTTTATTTTGGAGTATGTGTCAATTAACGTTAGTTCTAACATTTTTACTAGTTTCGAGTGTAATCCTAGTTTTCTTAGTATTTTCTGCAATGATGGTCTATGAATACACTGTCGTAAGCTTTTTGGAAATCTATGAATGATATTATTAGTTCTCTTCGTTTCATTTTGCGTACATTCATTATTAATTTGAGAGGGATTATTTGCTCAGGACAGCTTCTCCACGGTCTAAATCCCCCCTGATATTTTCCCAGTTCATATTCGAGTTGATCTTTTATTTTATTCAGTATTATTCTTGAGAGTATTTTTTAATACACCTCTAACCACAATGTCTTCCTTTTTATCCTGAAAACACAAATATAATTTTAGATAAATATTTATAAACAAAAATTAAGTAATAAAAATATTACAATACCAAAAAAAATCAAAATGAAGGAAAATAATGATAAAAAAATTAAAACTAAACTGTATAATAAATTATATTGTATATTATAAACAGTAAGTTGTTTTCATTAACTTTTTTTCTGTACTTATTTATTTTTATAACATTTCAAAAAACTTATATCTACAATAATTTTTTAACAAAATGTAAAAAAATAATAAGTATAATAAATGTTAATGTAAGTAACGTACTGTTTATAGTATACAATACAATTTATTAATTTCTCAAACATAAAACCGCTGATATGTTAAATAAATAAATTAACAATTAATATAATCCACCTTACCAGCACGTTGATACGTTCTGTAGCTCTTTCGGCTTACTTGGAAGTCATCATCAATTAATGTATTAAAGTCAAACTTTAAAAATGATAATTAAAATTTAAAATAGTCTGACTGTCCCGATCCTACTAATATACTGAAGGAATATACATATACTCTGATGGATTAAAATAAAATCAAACGGAACCATGTTATCAAAGAGATAATTATCAGGTTAAATTATTACTTCTTTATATTTATGTTTTTAAATAATATATCGTTTTTAAGAAATTTTTGGTCATTAATTAAATTTTCACTATTACAATATATATGATATTTTTCCAAATTAGAAGTATTATAATATTTGTAAGAAATATCTAAGATTTTCATGAAATTATTATGATTGTATTACGATTTGCTGATGATATAGTAATTCTAGCTGAGTGTAAAAAAAGATTTAGAAGATACAATAAACGGCATGGATGAAGTTCTACGCAAGAACTACCGCATGAAAATAAACAAGACAATAACAAAAATAATGAACTGCAGTAGAAATAACGAGGATGGACACTGAACATATAAGTAGGAAGAGAAAAGATTATGGAGGTAGAATAATTTTGTTATTTGGGAAGTAGAATTACTAAAGATGGACGAAGCAGGAGCGATCTAAAATTCCGAATAGCACAGGCGAAACGAGCCTTCAGCCAGAAATATAAATTATTTACAGAAAAAATTATTTTAAACGTCTGGATAACATCTGTGAAAGTATATGTTTGGAGAGTAGCTTTATATCGAAGTGAAACTTGGACGATCGTAGTACCTGAGAAGAAAAGATTAGAAGCTTTTGAGCTGTGGTGTTACAGGAAATGTTAAAAATAAGGTGGGTGGATCAAGGTATTGCGTCAAATTGATGAAGAAAGAAGCATTTGAAAAAATATAGTTAAAAGAAGAAACAGACTTATAGGCAACATATTAAGGCATCCTGGAATATTTTTTAATATTGCAGGGACAGGTAGAAGGAAAAAATTGTACAGGCAGGCAACGTTTGGAATATGTAAAACAAATTGTTAGGGATGTATGATGTAAGGGATATACTGAAATGAAACGACTAGCACTAGATAGGGAATCTTGGAGAGCTGCATCAAACCAGTCAAATGACTGAAGACAAAAAAAAATTATGATTGTATGTATGATCGTATTCTATTATATGTTTGGCAAAGTTAGTTTTCTGGTTTCTTATTTTTATTGCTATTTATATGTTCTTTAGCAAGTGTGAAAAATTTGCGATTGGTCATCCCTACGTATAATAAGTCAATCATCACAAACAAGATTGTACACTCCCTGTTTATCAAATTTGGAATCATTATCATATAATTTTTTATTAATATGTTTAATTAATTTGTTATTAGTAGCATTTGCAGCTGTTAAACCATTTTTTAAATATATTTTTTCAATTTTTTGACTAAAAGTGTAAGTTCATTTTTTTAATGTATATTTATCCTTTTTATCAGGTAACAATTTCTGTATTGTTATTTATATTAATTACGTTATTTATTTTATTATATAATTTGTTTATAATACCAAAATTATAATCGTTAGGAACAGTTTAATTATTTTCATTTCTTTATTTAAGGAAGTTTTATCATGTTTGAGGTTTTTTAAACTTTATATAACAATGAATTAAAAACAGCCATCTTTTGGGAGCATGGATGAAATGAATGATAATAATTAATTATTGAGTGTTCTAGTAGGACTGGGAGAGTCATGATTGTTTTTAAATTTTAACTATGATTTTTAAAAATTGACTTTAATGCACTAATTTTAACTCCTATTAAATTATGGACTCGGATCTAAATTTCAGAAAGGTTTTTTGAAAAGTTTCTTTTTCTTATTTTAGTATTTTAGGTAGATTTCATAAGAAAGCTACCTATTGTAAGGGTACCATGATTCGACTTCCAGAAAATTTAACATAACTTCGCGTTTCACTTCCCCCAGACCCCAAAACCACCGTCAGTTCAAATGTATTTATATATATATATAATATATATATATTTCACTTCCTTGTGGACACGATAACTTCCGTAATTTTACACCAATCACTTTCAAATTGAAACATAAAATATAATGACCCAAAATCTCGGTCGAGTTCATTAATGGGTAAAGTCGGCCATGGTGGTTGAAATTGAGGGGGGGGTATTTTGAAAAAAAACCTCTATAACATTTTTATTAAGTAAAATATCGAATTTGTTTAAAGTTCCTACTATTCTTTGGATAAAGGCCGAAAGCTTTTATAAGTAATGTTTTTTGATATCACCAACCATTGGTCCAGGGGGTTGTGAATAGGTTATGATTTTTTCGTGTCCAAGGAGATAAAAAAAAACACAGAAATTACATTCAAAGTTACAAAACCACACGCAGATAATTTTCTCACCTGATGGTTTATCTAATTTAGAATTCCTCAGCTGCACATGTGATTCCTTCTGCTTCTTTTTCTTCTCTCTTTTTTTGTCTTTTCTTTTTCCTGTTAGCCTCCCGGAATTACTTCTCAGATAATACTTCAGAGGATGAATGAAGATGATATGTATGAGTGTAAATGAAGTGTAGTCTTGTACAATCTCAGTTCGACCATTCCTGAGATGTGTGGTTAATTGAAACCCAACCACCAAAGAACACCGGTATCCACGACCTGGTATTGAAATCCGTATAAAAGTAACTGCCTTTACTAGGGCTTGAACGCTGGAACTCTCGACTTCTAAATCAGCTGATTTGGGAAGACGCGTTCACCACTAGACCAACCCGGTGGGTTTCTTTCTTTATCTGTTTCATTTGCGGTCTACTTCTTCAATCCTTTAATTTTATGATTGCATTATGATAATTTTCTTTTTTCTTCGGTGATCGTGTCTTCTTGCTAAGATTCAATTGTTTTTAGCTGAGGAAACTGAAGCTCCTTTTTTACTATCTATTACTGCTGCATACCAAAATTAAAATCAAACCAAAAATAAAAATGCTGATTCTACTACCGATTGTGGAAACTATCATTAGCGTTTTAATTCTTCCTTTCATTAACCGATTTAATAAATTTTCATCAGCTAGCCTCCGATAAATTGGTGCTATATGTATTAATACAAATACACTGATTGGTGTTCTAACAATGTCGATTTGTTTACCTTGTTTTACATATTTAGCCGATGCTTGATTATAAAAACACCCACTATCTTGTCCTGTAGGGCATTTTGTTTCGACTCAAAGTTAGATGAAATATAACAATGCTCGGTAGCTAATACTGCTCTTTCATAGATCTGGCATCTTTACTTGTATAAGCTGCCAAAGCATTATTTAGTGACCTTCAAAATTGTGCTTTAAAATTCTGTGAGCTTTCCCTCCTAATTTGTCGGGCCCTACAAACCTTTACTATATTTTGTAATGCCGTACCTAAACGCAGAAGTAAACAGTCGAGTGCTGCTAGTACGGATAAATACGGAACTAAAAATTACAAATGTACAAATTTAAAATTATAAAAAACGCATCATTTTATCTTGTTTCAAAAAGAATTTGTAGATTATGAAGTTTACGAGAATACAAGTTATATTCAGTAAGGACTTATACTTGTAAAAATACCCATAACTTTATTTTTAAGCAATGTAGAATTAAAATAAATACATATTTTTAATTAGGAGATTTTTACCTATAAAACTGCGGGAAAAATTAGTTTTAACCGCAATTTTTTTTTGGCCGGGGTTATCCCTTAAATGGAAAAAAATCTCATGAAAGAAATACCCGTAAATAATTTTTCAATAAGATTTATTGGAAGAATTCTTCCAATTTATGGAAGAATAATATGTATGTAAGTTTACGTACCGCATAAATGTTTGGGATTTGAAGTTATCCATTGTTATGGATGTTTTATTATTATACAAAGTGTTTATAAAAATCGTTTGAAGAATTCAGAGGCTGATTACTCACATTGAAGTAAAGAAAAAAACTTTATATCAACATACGTTGGGAAACGCTTAGTTTACGGCTATCCGCCGTTTTTTATTCTTAACATAAAAATCTATTTCTCAGATATGCTTCATAATATGTATATGAAATTTCGTATACTAATAGGGTACATTGAGGTTTACTTGAACAAAAATAATGAATCTGATCTCGTAATCCATCTCAAAATGGCGGCCATGTAATTTTTTTAATTGTTGATAATTTTGCAACCGCTGGTTTAATGAAATGTCATATTATTACAAAAAATGTTAAACATTTTATAACAAAGAAGTGACACCTTATTTATTCAACTCCGTCCATGAATAACAAAATTACGGCAAAGATTCTTCAAGTGAGTCTCTCTAAATTAAAAAACCAGTTCTCATTTCCTCCCGAATAAAATTAAATAACTCGACACGATTTCAAATGGAATAATTTTATTAACGTTATTATGTAATAAATTATATTAATTTAATAATGTTGAAAACATTACAATAAACTATTATTGAAATCATGAAAATATTATAATAATAAACAATATTAACATTGAAAAATAATTTTCATTACATATTTTTCATTCAATGAACCGGTTATTAAAAAACCTGTTTTTTTTTTTTCAATTGAAATTTATTTAACAACAGTAAATTACAAGAGGTTTTCTCTAAAGTAAAGACGGTTTTAATTGTAAAAAAAATTATTCTGAAAACTTTATAAATATTTTTTAATTTCTCTTAAACATCACCACTTTATACTACTTCTCTATAAAATAGCCACATGAATTTATACATTTATCGTAGAGATACACCAGTGTCAATATACCCTCGTCGTATTCTTCTGCCGCCAGTCCATTTAGCCACTGATTAATAGCATATTTAAGTTCATCGTTACCCACGAATCGCTTACCACTCAAAACTTCTTTCAATTTCTCAAACAAATAATCAGAAGGAGCTAAGTCCGAACTACAAGGTAGGTGATCGTACATTTCCCGTCTAAATGTTCTCCGTAAATCACATGTCGGATCCGCAACATGTGGACGTGCATTATCGTGCAGCAGGACGTCGCCGTCGGTCAGTCACCGATTTTGAATGGCCCGCCGTAACTTACGTAGAGTTTCGCAGTAGGCTGCTGCATTTATTGTCGTTCCACGTAGCATGAAATCAATCAGCAGTATTCCAAACCGATCCCAAAAGACTGTGGCCATCAATTTGCGTTCAAATGGCTGTGGATTGTCCTTGTTTGCTCTGGTAGGTGATTGAGGATGACGCCATTCACTTGACTGCAGTTTTCTCTCTGGCGTGAAATATGAAATCCATGTTTCATCGCCTGTAACGATCGAATTAAAGAAGTCATCACTTTTTTCTGTGTAGCGTATCAAAAATTCCAAAGCAGATCCCGTTCGGATTTTTTTGTGACGTTCCGTTAAGATCTGCTGCACCCGATGTGCACAAATCTTTCTGAAGCCTAAATGGTTATGAACAATGCGATCGATAAGAGCTCTTGAAAAATCAGGAAAAAGAAGGGCCAGGTCGGAAATCGTTGAGCGACCATCTTTTCTGATTTCATCATCGATGAGTTTCAACAAGTCCTCGGTAATTATCGAGGGCCTTCCCGAACTTTCTTCAACATGCACATTAATTCTGTTATTTCTAAACCTTTCACACCATTTTTGGACGTTTCTTACATTCATTACATTATCACCGTACGCGGCAACCAACTACCTATGAATTTCAGCCGACTTAACGTTTTGATGGTTTAAACAACGTATGATTCCACGTATTTCACAGTCGTCGGCAACATCAATTTCCTATTCATTTTATAACGTAATAACTCACACGTAATCAAAGATATTACAACGCGACAACTTACCGACAATAATGCATTGTGTACATTACTAGCGTAGCCATAAACGACACAAGTTCGGTAACGTTAAGGTGAGAAATTTCCCAGCGGTCTTTACTTTAGAGATATCCCTTTATCATATCAGATAATGAAACATTTATAAAAGAGAATAGAGTATCTTTTCTAAAAGGTGATCCACATTCAAAATATATGCATCAAGGCGTTTTTCCATTGACTGTCGGACTCTTTCAAAGATGTCAGGTGTCTGACGAATCCTCTCAATTCATGTGGAATTCTTGTTCCCAACTCTTTTTTTACTGTATCAATGGAGGTGTCGTATACAAGTGTCTTTAAGTGATCCTATAAGAAAAATTCAAGAGAATTGAGATCAGAAGACCTTGAAAATCGTGATACTAAGCCTCCTCGACTAATCTATCTGTTTCAATATGTTTCATTAGGTGATCTCGAATTTGAAATCTGTAATGAGCCGGAACCCCCATCCAACTTAAATCACATTTTGTTACGTGTGTTTAGTGGTAAATGTTCCAGTAAAAATGGAAGATCAATCATCAAAATATGTAAATAACTTTCATCATTGAGTATTTCAGGTAAAAAAAAGATAAATAAATGGTCATCCAGAATACCAGTCCATACATTTACAGAAAACTAATATTTGTGAGATTTCTCTGAAATGGCATGAGAGTTTTCAATTGACCACACGTGCGTGTTAAGAATGGCCGATCTTGTAAATTTAGCATCGATAAAGAAAAAAATCATTCAAAATATTCGGATTATTGGCATAACCGATCTCGGTTAGTATAATCTCGAGGTAAAATATCTTATAGACATGAAAGTGATAAGCATGGAGTTGCCGCTCCTGAAAAACCTTCTACACTGTTGTGTTAGTTACATTGAACTCTAAGGCTAGTTCTAGATTTTCTTCGGGATGGATAGATACCTCATTTAACACAACCTTCTCGAATTTGGTTGTACATATTGAACGCGGTCGTCCTGATTTATCACGTTGTTCTGGTTTTAAGCTTCCTGAGTCTCTAAGCCTTCTATGAATTGATGAGAACATTGTGTGAGAAGGTAACATTCGATCGGGAAAGTATTCCTGATGTAGCCGTCACGCCTCACGGATTTTGCAACGTGCAAGACCGTAGCTTAAATGCACATCAACCATTTCTAAGTTAGTATAGATGTGATTCACATTACCTGCCGTAGTAAATAAGATAATGGTTAAAAAAGTAATTACATTATACAGCAAAAATCAATGTATTAATTTGTTCATTAACAAAAGATAAACTGGCATTAGTTTTAATTTATATTTACAGCAATGACTTGTTAATACAAAACCTGCCTTTATGCAAATTATTTTTCAGTATTAATATTACTTATTATTGTATTTACATGATTTCAATTATATTTTATTGTAATATTTCAATATTATTAAATTATTATAATTTATTACATGATAGCTTTAATAAGATTTTTCCTGTTGAGTTCGTGTTCAGTAATTAAATTTTATTTAATATTTGAAATGGAAATTGGTTTTTTTAAATTTAGAATGACTTGCTTAAAGATTTTTTGCCATAATATTATTATATATGAATGGATTTGAATAAATAAGGTGTCGTTTTCTTTGTCATAAAACGCTTCAATTTTTTTTTAATAACATAATGTTTAAATAACCCAGCAATTACAAAGATATTAATAATTTAAAAAAAATACAAAGCCTCCATTTTGAGATGGATTAAGAGATCAGGTTCATTATTTTTATAAAAGTAAACCACCTTAGTAGTACATGTAAACCTATCTGGTTCGTCTAGTGATGAACTCAGCTGATATGGAAGTCGACAGTTCCAGCGTTCAAGTCCTAGTAAAGGCAGTTACTTTTATACGGATTTGAATAATAGATCGTGGATGCCGGTGTTCTTTGGTGGTTGGGTTTCAATTAATCACACATCTCAGGAATGGTTGAACTTCTCAGTTCAACCATTCCATTTGGATGAAGTGTAGTCTTGTACATTCTCATGTACAAGACTACACTTCATTTACACTCATTACATATCATCCTCTGAAGAATTATCTAAACGGTAGTTACCGGAGGCTAAGCAGGAAAGAGAAAAGTCATCTATGTAGAAAAATCCAAGGAATATTGAAAAGAAAAACACAAAAAACTGTAGATGTACCTACTACATTTTATGGAAACAAAATAAGAATAATGTCTGCTAATAAAAAGAGTAAATAATAGTTCTATGTAATGAGATTTTTATATTCTGTTAAATGTTGTACTAGATTGTTTATGATAAGGAAAAAAACGATACTGCATTTTTTAGGCGTTGAAAACTTGTTAGAGAAAGGATTTGATAATAAAAGTGGTCGGTTGTAACACCAAATCAAAAAGGTTACACGGTAGATATACTACATGAAGTAGAATATTTACATCATTGTGAGAAAGGCAAGGTAGAGGGAGGTCATGAAAATGTTGGCAACGAAACTAGCTACGCAGCTTAATCCTTGAAGTGAATAATAATAATAATTACAGATCTTTTCCTTGTTTAGTTCATCTCTTTTAGAAAGATCACGTTTAAAAATATCATTTAATTTTTATTAATTATTATATTAGTTTAAAAGTTTCCTGATGTATAGAGTGATTCAGGGAAACGGGAAATTAAAAAAAAAAAGAATAAAAATGAAAGAAATAAAGATCCATGAAAAGAATATCACAAAATGGTAAAAGAACAGAACAACATAAAAACCATAAGTTTTCAAGAAAATGTCTCAACCAGATTAGGATCAAAAATGTCAGAAGAAAGAAGGGAAGCCGTCTCAAAAATATTAAAAAATTATGGAAAGGAAATGAAAAAAACAATCATACACGGACAATTTAATCTAACGTACCATTTAAGCGGATGAATTTGAAAAAACTCGTTAAAAAGATATTTCACGAGAAAGATATGAAAGTTTGTAATAAAACTTTCAGGACAATAAAGAAGAAAATATATATAAATATAGGTTCGGAAACGCTTCGTTAGCGATTGTCTAAAATATTTTTAATTCTTTTATTTTTATAATATTGAAAATTATTTTTTCGTTTCATATCTAGCTAAATTCTGCCAAATTTTGTCTTTAATATACTTAAATTTGTGTTTAGTTTCTGTGGACTTTATTCAAAGCTACTTTTACTTAAAATAAAATTCTTTAAAACTTTTATTTAAACCTTTTACGTGCCAATAACTCAATTAACAAACTTATTCACATTTGAATAAATTTCCCAAAAACATTGTATTCAAACGAGTTTGAATACTTGTGTTTGTATTTTATGTACGACAAACATAAAATAGTTTGTTTTTCTCGAACCCCAATTTTTTTTTATCATCTAATTTTTTTCAAAAACTACTAAAAGTAAAATTATAAATCTAAATTTATTCCTTAATTTGGGTCAAAAGAACAGTCTGACTTAATTTTTACCGAAAGCAATCAGAGTAAAACGTTCACCAGCCTTACTAGATTAAACGAAATTTCATACAAAGATTTCTCAAAAACTACTAAAAATACAGTCTTAGAACATACTTTTTTTCAGTTATTCAGGGCAGATTTCATACAAAACCTTTAAATTTACTTCTTAATTTGGGTCCCAAGAATTAGTCTGGGTTATTTTTACCGAAGGCGTAGAAATCAAGGCGAAATGTTTCGCCAGTCGACACTCGCTAACAAAGCGTTTTCAAAACTTTGTATATATGAAATTTTTTATTTATTTTCACCAGTAGAATATATCTTAAGAGCTTGTAACATTCTTCGTGAATCATTTTAATAAATGCCATAGGTACGCCCTCCGTAGCTAGGTCCTCCGGACGGGTTGCCCTGGCGGGCGGCGTCTCGGAATGGAATTAATAAGTGTTCAAAATTTATTACCTCTTGTGTAAAAATATCCTTTTTTGAATGATGATAATTGATGTAACGAGAGTTAAAATAGAAATTTAATTTTAGAAATTGATTGATACTAACGAATCGGGATTTTCCGCTAGTGATCGGTATATTCCAGTGTCTACTTTTTGTTATAGTTCATTATCTTATGAAGAAAAATTATCACATAAAAAAATAATATAATATTACAGAAATTTTTCAAAATGTTCAGATGTTTTTCAAACTTGCTTTATACTTTTTAGTCATATTTTAATCAAATTATCATACATTTCATGAGTTTAATTAGTAGGTTAATTTGGATTTCAAAAGATAACATCATATATTGAAATTTATAAAATATCAAACAAATTTTCAATGAAACATTTATTATACAAAGTAATGAAATAGTGAAGTTTTTACGTCATCTACAATTAAATTATTTGTTATTGAGCTGTGTCTCAACATACTGCCCGCCAAACATCATCTGTGTGTGTGTGTGTTATATATAAAAGTGATGACGAAATGTCAAATTCGAAACCACAAAAACTCCCGTACCAAGTTTTTTTTTTCATTTTTTATGTCAAACGGCTATTGGATTTGTCATCTGCGACCCTAAAAACTCCGCATAGCCGTTTTGCAGATTTTACAATTTTTTTACACCCGCACCCTTAATTTACCCTCGTACGGGGGGGGGGGGATGTTTACAAAAGTAATGGTGGAATATTGTATTCTCACCAACCTTAGTAATTGTGCAATATTTCATCAATCGGCAATGGCAGAAAATATGTTAAATTAACGATTTGAGGACAAACATGAAAAAAAAAAACAACGTGCGTTAAAGAAAAGCAAGTAAAAATATATTATTTATGTACCAACAGACCCAGGAATGCTTCGCTATTCCTATATTTGAGTATATATATATATATATATATATATATATATATATAGAGAGAGAGAGAGAGGGGGAGATTAAGTGAACACAATTTAAAGTTTGATAAAACATTAACAAAATTTACATTACGGAACGTCACAAAATTTAACTTTTCCCTTCTCCCTTTTTCCTTTTACCCTCTCTTCCCCCTTTTCCTTTCCCCATTTCCCCGTTCCCTTTCCCCATTTTAATTCTATCATATTTCCTTCCCCGTTTCCCCTTTACTTTTCCCATTTCCCCTTTCCACCCCTTTTAATTTCCCACCCAATTTCTCTTTCACTTATTTCCCCTTCCGCCTTCCTCTTTCCTCCCTTTCTCCTTTTATTTTTTCTCCTTTTCCCTTTCCATTTTCTTTTCCCGTGTTTCCTTTTTCCATTTTCTTCTTCTTCCCTTTTCACTTTTCCCTTTTACCTTTTCGATTTTCCCTTTCTCCCTTTTTCCCCGCGCGTAAATCGGTAACCAGTAGCGGACTGATTGAACATAATCAATCGCGGTTTTTTTATTCTATACCGGACATATTGAACATATCGGAAACATTGAAATGGAATCGTAAAATATTTAATACAACGTGTGTTGCTTTTACGTCCAACAGATCCTGTGACATCTTAGGTATATAAATAGTAGGTATATAAAAACACGCGCGAGTTCGAATACAACGTTGTGTCAAAATTTCAAAACAACCGGTGAAGAAGTTTCGGAGATTTAATATGTTGAACAAACGAACATTTACATTTTTATTTATATAGGTATTTCGCATATTATCGATATATCGTATATATATCGTTATATATAATAATATAAAAAGTATACACCTGACCACCACGAAACATATACTAACGAATCGGGGTTTTCTGCTAGTGATCGGTACATTTCGTTGCTAAGCTAAGACACACACACACACACACAGACATACAAATGCTCTTTAGTAGGGTAAGATTTAAAAAAAGTTTTATCTTAACATTTTTTAAAATATTAAATTAATTAATTCCTTATATCTGTAAGTAGTTATTGTTTATCAATCAAAATGATCATCCAAATTTAGATTCTGAAGTTTTTAAAGATTTTTTTAAAGGTTTATATATTAACTAATCGGAAAGAATAGTATGTTTAAATTTTTGAATTTATTTTTCCTATTGAAAATATTTGTTTTTTATTTTATTTACAAATATAAAATATACATCAATTTATAAACGTATCTTGTATTTTAATGAATTTTATAGTGATAAAAATATATTCAAAATGTTTTTTTAATAAACATAAGTAACGATTATACAATGCATTATTATATACTTATGACGTCAATAGATTTAAGCATGTTGGAGGTCCGTTTTACGTTAAACATTTATTTATTAAATATAAAAAACACGTTTCTATTGTAATGTTCTAACAGCTGCGTATTTACTGTGAACAAATAACTGTTATAGTAATGTATGTACAGAGTGATACCAAAGTATGAAAAAGGGCTTCATATTTTAAAACAGAGAGATACGGAAGGAGAAATTACAATAATTACAAAATTACTACTTTATAATGAGTTTGAACATTTTGTCCGTAATCTTGAATCCGCCACTTTTTTTTAAATAAGAAAAAGGACATGTGATAAATGATTTAACTGTAAACTGTTACGAGAAAATCGTTGGTGAAATCCGTCTCTCGATAAACGTCTTCGTTTTCGAGTTAAAAGCAACCAAAGTTGCAAAAACGGAAAAATCGCGGTAGTAATAAAACTCCCCGTAGTACCGTACCTTTTTTTTTGTATTATTTTCACAATTACATCCAATAACAAACTTTGAACAGTTAATTTGATAATTAATGGCCCAAACATAAATAATAATAATAATACAAAATAAATAATAATTTGCAACAGTACTACATATGATTTACTGATTTGCGATGACGAGTTCACCACTAAGGTCAACCCGATGGGTGATGTTCTGAACCTGCAGTTGCCTAAAGGAACAGAAACAATAACTTATGCCGATGACCTTGCCGTGCGTGTTAGCGGCAGGTCGGAAGTTGCGCTTGAAGAGAGAGGAAATGCAGCCCTGGCTGCAACTGACGCCTGGATGAGGTAGCAGGGGCTCAGGCCCCTCCTCCCTAATTTTTTGGGCGCTAAGTCGAGTTAGCACCCGAAAAATGTGAATTCATCATGCTGACGGATAGACGGAGGGTAGGTCCTGTAGCCCTAAAGATTGGCGATCATTTACTGCGACCTCAACACAAAGTCAAATACCTGGGGGTGGTCTTCGACAGAGGATGCAAATTCGGGAAGCATATTGTAGCCTGTTGTTATTGAAGGCCCACAGACTTATGTCTTCCAGAACAGAGCCGATGGCGTCGAAGAGAAGCAGTGACCGCCGTAATAAATACGGCAGCAGTGACCGCCGTAATAACTTTGAGGCCTACCTTTACAGAATAGGTAGGCGTGATACACCAAACTGTAGGTTCTGTCAAGCTCGTGACGCGGCTGAGCACGCTCTACTTCATTGTCCCGAGTAGAATGACTGCCGTTCTTGGGCTGGTATTGATGGGTCCAGGCCGAAGGAGTTGGTACGGTACATACTTGGTTTCTTCGAGAACTGGAAATCGGTAGACCAGTACGCTACGACGGTTCTAAGAAGCAAGGAGGCTGAGAGCAGAAGAAGGGGCTTCTAGAACAGGAGTTGAGTGGACATCCCTTGCAGTAGAGTGTGGTGATCGTGGTCCAGTGGGCGGGGAGGTGAAGGACAGCGTTCTGCGAAGCCCTCGTTTGTCCGTGCTCACGCGGTTGGGCGGCGGTGATGATGGACGGAGGCTCCGGATTCCTTCTTGCCCAATGGCACCTTTCGGGGCCGCGCAGTGATTAGCTACTGGGACCGGCCCTGGGGTGAGAAGATCGGTGAGATATGATATTTAGTCTGTAGGGCGCAGGCACACATACGCTCTCATTTAACATCTAGCGGAACCTGTTAGCGAGTCCGACACTTTGCCCGTAAATGGGGTTTTTAGTTAGACTCATTGTTAAAAAAAAAGGAAAAAGAAAGCCAAATAAAATTGCTCGTGAGAGAAATAGTCCTTTCTTAAGTCAATGCCTGCTAACTTCAACGTTTATCTTCGAGCCTTATTATTAATCGTCATAGCAAAACGTACATTAAGAGGTAATTGAAACTGTTTAAATTCGAAAGTAAAATGATGGTATAAGCGGAAAGCGTAGTATTAAGATCGACTCGGTAAAAATCGATATTTCAATTCGTTGCCGAGAAATGCGCGAAAATGTAAAATACACGTTTAATTTCGGAAAATCCTTTCCCGTCACGCTCATTAATCTCATGCTTGAGTTATCCTTAAATTACGGTAAAAATGTATTTTGCTTGGTTCTTAGCTTCACCCGACAACACCACTAGGAGTAACCGTACTTCAATTCTCTCTCTTTTTTTTAATCTTTTAATTATTTTAATTTTATATTTTTACTGAAGTAACCGAAGGCAGGTGCAGCCATTCGCACTCCTTAAAATATCCATATTAAAAAAAAAAAACGAAAACTGTTTTTAGATCTGAAGAGTATTTGCAAGCCCAAATCAAATTAATATCTCACTTAGTATAGTCGAAAATGGGAAAAATTTTGAATCATTATTCAATTTTTTTTTTATCTTTCTTCATCCCTTTAGGTAGAAATTCGAAAAATCAAGAAACGGTTTTTAGATATTTACGTGAAAATTACACACACCATAAATCTAGTTTATGTCACCATTTTTTACCGAGAAATCCAAAAAAATAAATAGTAAATTTCATTGTTACTCCATTTTAACTCTTTTTAAACGCGGAATTACGAAAAATTCCTTTCTTAGTGTGTACTTACACCATAAAAAGAACATATATACACACTTTTCATCAATTTATCTTCAATAGTTTATGCTGGGCGTTGATGAATCAGTTAGTTAATCAGCCCGGAGAAGTTGCTTTATAAGTATAGACTATAACCCCGTCGCGGCTTCGCCCGCGTTATTGCGATTAACGTCGCCGTGAGGGGATATTTAGCCGGTCACGGCTCGCTTCGTTCGTCGTCTAGACAGAGGGCTTTGAACCTTGGACCCCGTTGAGTTCATTAAACTTATGCTTGTACGAATAATAATGATAAATAAAAATTAAAGCCGGCCTCCGTAGCGCAAGTGGTAGCGTCTCGGTCTTTCATCGGGAGGTCCCGGGTTCGAATCCCGGTCAGGCATGGCATTTTCACACACGCTACAAATCAATCATTCATCTCATACTCTGAAGCCATACCTAACGGTGGTCCCGGAGGTTAAACAAAACTAAAAAAATAAATAAAAAAAATTAAAGCCTGTTCAATTTATAAAAAAACTAGTTGACCCGACAATGCTTTGGTATTGCTAGATTTGATTATAGATTAAATGAACACAATTGAAAACTTGATAAAACATTAAAAAACTGAACATTACGGAAATTCACAAAATTTAAACTTTCACTTTTGCCATATTTCCCTTCTCCTCTATTTTTACTTTTTTCCTATTTCTCTATTTCCTTCTTTCCTTGTTCCCTATTTCCCATTTCCCTTCCTCCTTCCACTATCCATTCCACTCTTTTCTTTTTTCTTTCCCCATACTTACCCCTTTCCCTTTCTCTTTTTTCGATTTTCCTTTTCTCATATTTCCCCTTTTACCCTTTACCTTTCTCCTTTCTCTTTCATTTTTTCCTTTTCCCCATTTCCCTTTTCCCCTTTTCCCCTTTTCCCCCGCGTGTAAATCGGTTCAGTATTTTATATATATATATATATAAATTGGAAAGTCTGTTTTTATATTTGTTTGTTTCGTAAATATCTCGACACCAGCGCACCTAGCGGGTATAGTTTTTGCAAAAGTTTTCTTTTCACTTTTCAAATGTTCTCTTTTCAAATGTATTCTGAATATGAGCCAAATCGGATCGTTTTTAAGGTAATTTTTTTTAAAACAGGATTTTTAAGATTTTTTAAGCGAATTAAAATTCAACAAAAAACAAATATTTGTCTCGGAATGTTTACTTTTGTTTATTCACAATATAATTTGAAGTATATTAAAAAAAAAAATTAAAACATTTAAAAGATTAATTTTTAAGTAACTAGTTACGTAATTAAAGAAATTAATTAATTTATTTAATTTATTCTATAATATACCACGATTTATTTTTGTTTTGGATATAATAAAAAAAAAATAAAATAAACACAAAAGGAAATTACTGTAATATGCGTCTCATTTAAAATGAATTTTTATAAATTTTATTGAAATTAAGTAAAAAATATCTATATGTATAAAAATCAATGTTTGTTTATTTGTCTGTTCAAATTAACTCGAGATCTACCGGACAGATTTGTCTAAAATTTTGCACACCTTCACTTTGAAGCCCTGCGGTGAACACAGGCTAATTTTTTTGGACCTCCGACATAACGAAATTTTACAACGAAATTTAAAACACTTTATTTCTTCCTTAAAACTTATTTAATTTTCAAAATGACTTTGATTTTCAAGAAAAAATAAATTTTTAGCTAACATTTTTTTTTTCAACGTTGAATTGATTAATTATGAAAAGGGCTGTAGTTTTAACGTACAGTTTATTCCTAAGTTTCAATTGATTTAGCGCACGTGCATATGTAATTTTTACGATTCATTCATTTACAATTTTTTACAGCTGTTTAAAAACATAAATAAATAGCTGTTTTTGTTTATCATGTGTGTGTGTGTGTGTGTGTGTGTTACTAATTTAAAGTGTGTAAAGTATTTAACTATAATCTTTTAAATTCTGTGATCTTTTTTCAAAACATCATACCATGCCTAAAAGACATTCTTCAATCGGGAGAAATACAACAAAAAAGCACGTTTGATGAAAATTGTTCGTGCGGCAGAGACTGAAGACGAAAGACAGTCAAGATTGGAAAGCGACCGAATACACACAGCCCAATCCCGTTCGGCTGAAACAACTGAGCAACGGGAAATGCGAAAGGAGCGTCTACGATTGACACGATCACGAACTGCTCAATCTAGGCTGGCATCAGGCATTGAATTGAAAGAATGCGCCTATCATTACGATGCCAACTATGATTGTTCTGCTCATTCAAGTGTCGCAATTGGAAAAATGGACAAAGAGTGTCCATATTGTTCTCCACTTATATTCAAAAACGAATCACAAGGAATCTGCTGCGCAAGCGGAAAAGTTAAATTGCCCGACACTGGTTTGCTACCTTAGCCTCTATTGTCGCTTCTATGAGGAACCACAAGTAAGTCAAGGCACTTTTTAACAAACATTTGCAAATACAATTCATGTTTTCAAATGACGTCATTCGGAGCAGAAGCTATTGTCCTCGAAAATTATATGCCCACATTCAACAAAGCGCCAAGCGAAGCGAGTCCTGGCTGGGAGGTCCGGCGAAGCCGGGACGAGCGGCTAGTAAATTTATAAAATATTTTTATTTGTATTCATATGTATTATAATTATGAAAATGTTATTATTAATTCTTTTTAATTAAAAAAAAACTCTTTTTGCTTAGTTTCAGTTAAAATATTATTTTTATTAAAAAAAAAACTTGAATTACCTTTAGAGGTAATTTAAATAAAAAAATCATTTTTGCTACTGTTTTTTTCTTCGATACAAAACAACTTTTCTAAAAAAAAAATTAAAATATATTTTCAGGATTTAAAAAAAAGTGAAGGTAAGACTTAATAATGAAATTGTTATTTTTAGCAAAATACTGATTCATGTAATGAATTACCAATATAATTTTCTTAATTAGTTATCTATTATTATTAATCATTAGAAAAAAATCAGGGTATTTGAAATTAACTGAAGCTCAACGAGTCACGCAGTGAATAATACAACATTGTGGAAAAAAAATTCCATGCAAGGTTTACTAGGGAATATAAAGTGAAATAGTTTTCCTTTGCTTTTCCATCAACTAGAATGTACTGTAGCATATCAAAATAAAGATAGCAATGGTAACCCTACAAGTGGGTTACCATCGCTCGATTTATAAAATGTTATTTTTTTTATCTTATGTAACAATAATTAAAAATTAAAGCGACCCAGAATGATTCACGAAGAATTTAACACACTTTCAGGACATGTTCTACTTGTGAAAATAAAGAAGAAAGTTCGTAATAAGTATAGGTTCGGAAACGCTTGTTAGGAATTGTCGGATGGCCGACGATTCACCCTAATTTCTGAACCTTTGGTAAGATTAGGCAAGATTATAATTTTTGGGACCGAAATTCAGGAGTAAATTTAATATATTTTTATGAAATCTCACTTGAAAATTTGAAAAAAATTAGGTCCCAGAATTGTATTTTTAGTAGTTTTTGAGAAATCTGGGGCAAATAACTAAAGATTGGGGTGCGAAAAATGCACTATTTTATGTCTGACTTAAAATAACTTTTTTAAATGAACAAAAAATACATAAAAGATGAAAAAAATGTACAGTAGTTGATTTTGAGTAAAATGGTATAATAAAGTCCACAAAAAATAAGTACAAACGTAAGAATTTCAAAGTTTATTAAAAACAGTTACAGCTGTGCGGTTTGTTGCAAAAGAAACAAAAAAATTAGCAAGTATTTTGTTATATTTGTTTCAGATAGAGGCCACTGTGATCAAATATTTATAAAATGGGGTCAATCCAAGAGAAAGCATAATGTGTGTTATGGTATCACGAGTCAAAATCACCGATTACTGTGCAGTGAAATTTCAGAAGCGAATACGGACGACCAGTAGCTGATACCAAGAGTATCGTTGCGTGATATGCAAAGTTTAAGGAGAGTGGAAGTGCAGTCAACCTTCCGCGAACAGGGCGACCATCCGTTAGTTAAGAGAAGGTTGAGGTTGTGCAGCAAGCATTCCTACGTATCCCTTCTAAATGTACCCGTCGTGCATCTCGTGAACTAGGGATTCCCCGGTCAAAGGTGCACAAAATTCTACACAATAAACTAAGGTTGCGCGCGTAAAAAATTCGGGTACTGAAACATCTACAGCCAGATGACGGGCCTGGGGTCGTGCTGCCTTTGCGAACGAGATTTTGCAACGGATTGATAACGGCAATGAATACCTGCAGCGTGTATGTTTTGCAGGTAAGGCTACTTACGCACATCAGGGAAAGTAAACAGGCATAATGTAAGAATATGGGACTCAGAAAATCCGTACTTTACACAGGGAATAAATGAGAGATTCTCATAAAGTGAATATGTAGTGCGGTTGATGCACAACAAAATCATCGGTCCCTTTTTTTCAATGAGCGATCAATAACAACTAACATTTACCTGGATATGCTGCAACACTTTGCTATACCTCAACTAAATGACTTGCAACCTAGGATGGCTTTCCAGCAGGATGGTGCACCGCCAGATTGGGAATTATTAGTTCGAGATTTTCTGAATGAATCATTTCATGGCAGATGGATTGGGCGCGACGGTCCTACTCCCTGGCCACCACGATAACAAGACATAATTCCCTTAGACTTATGGGGTTATGTTAAGTATAGAATCTATGTAACACCCGTACTTGATCTGGACACATTGAGACGAAGAATAACTGAAGCTGTTGCCAGTGTTACAGAAGAGATGTTGACAACACATGGCGTAAAATTGATTATCGGTTGGACATTCTACGAGCGAAAAAAGCCGTACATGTTGAAGTTTACTGACATGGTAAAAAACCTTGATAATTTTTTCTTTCTTCTCCACAAACCGCACAGCAACTGTAATAATTTTAATCATTTTTTGTAATCATGGACAGACTTTATGGACACTCTGCATTGTTCATCGGGCAGAGTGCTGAATCTACTGTGATGGAGAGTATTTTCAAAAGTTTATTTAATTGGCTGTAAGTTGGTTTTATTTTATTAAAACCTTTATTTAACGCGTCTAACTTTATTTAACGCGTCGTAAGTGTCATACGACGCGTTGTGTATACTAACGAAGGTTCTACCCATTGATTTACAAATTAAACGAAGAACATTTAGATATAGGGTATGTCCAAAGATGAGATTGAACGGCTAATTGATCAAGAGTGGCAGGATACATGGACACACTCTAGAGTTGGGGATTGGACCAGGCGACTAATCCCCAACATAAATATGTGGACTAGTAATAGAATAGGTAATGTAGATTTTTATACGACACAACTGTTGACGGGGCATGGCTCGTTCGGCCATTATCTGTTTAGAATTGGAAAAAACCTACCCCACAATGTGTGTACTGCCCAGAGACTGATGATGCGGAACACACTGTGTTTGTATGCCCAAGATGGGCTCCAAATAGAAGAGAAATTTCGGACAACGGACTTACACCTGAATACCTCTTAAATTGGATGGTCTATAGTGACGATAACTGGGATTGGTTCCGTAGGTTTGCCGGGGAAATCTTACGCACCAAGGAAGAAGAGGACAGAAGAAGGGGTTTGTGAAATTAGGGTAGGGAGGACAGTCCCTCCGTGGAGGGCCCGTACGCCGTGGTGTGCGGGTTCCTGAGAAGGGGGGGAACTCCTGGGGAGTGTGGGACAAATAAAAGACCGAGTCCCGGTTGGCGGTGCCGCTCCTGCGGGTGCCTCGGCGCTTAGTGGAGGCGGTGCCGCTGATTAGAGGCAAAGGCATAATGACCGAGACCCGGTTCCCTGCTGAGGGGATGGGAGGTGGCGTAGGCATACCCCGTCTCCGAGGCGGGGGATTAGAGGCAGGCGAATAAAATAAAATTAAAGATCCGAGACCGGGGGAGCTAACCTGCCGTGCCGGGTGTACAACCGGTGGGCGGGGGACACTTCCTTAGAGTAAAAGGACACTCTCCCCGACTGAGTATACTTAAATGGATATCCGGTCGGGGAGAGTAGGGGGGAAAAAAAAAGTTGGTTTTATTGTTTGTATTTGTATAAAAATTCAAAATTATTTTTTTTTGTTGTAATATTAGGGATTTTGTTTATTACCTAATATACTATCAATTCAACAAAATTATTTTACGCCAAACATAAAATAGTGTTTTGCGTCCCTAATTTTTTGTCCTACCCCCAGATTTTCTCGAAAATACTAGAAATACAGTTTTGGAACATATTCTTTAGTCTGATTTCATATAACACTACTATTTCATATTACCCCTAAATTTGAATCCTAAAATTACAGTTGGCTTAATTTTACTGAAGGAGACACACACAAAGACAGATTTTTTTTTACGGCATTGTTTAGACAAGGGGCTCTGCCCCATGGATTTCTGGGGGCCAGGTCTGCCCAGGCAAACCCCGAAGCCGATCCAGGCATTTTCCGGTGTCTCCTGTGGACACGGGGCCTATACCAAGGCAGTAGAACTCGCTTTGATCACTACTCCCGTCATCCAGAGAACTCCGCTCCCTGGAACCCCGTCTACTTTCACCAGTAAAACATATCCTGAAAAGTTTGTTATAATTCTTCATGAATAATTCTGTATATCTATGTTGCTTTTTAAGGATACATTTAAAAAGAAATGGTGATAAAACATTCCCTTGTTTTAATCCTTCTTTAATTTTGAATTGCTGTGATAGTTCTAACGTGAATATAACTTTGGATCTAATGTGTGTTAGGATCTTTTTAACTACGTGATTGTTTTGAGATCTACACCGAATCCTTTTAGAATGTTAAATAAAGAAGTTCTATACTTGAATCATATATAATTCCTGTTTATAATGTAAATCTTTTAAAACTGGTTTCATATACAAAAATTTATGACCAGTTTTTTGTCATTGCTGAACTACAACCGATTTCTCTGGTTTTTTGTATTTATAATGAAGAAAAATGTTTTGCACATTATAAACATTATAAATGTCAGGGATGTTTATTTAAATTCAAATCAATCATTTTTAAATTAAACTGTTATGTGTATAATAGTCGGTCGTCAAGAATAAAATTAATTCGTACGTAAATAAGAGAGTAACGTCATGTTTGTAAGATGTTTGTGACTGTTATGATAATAGTCGCAAACATCTTATAAACTAATAAACCGTCTATTATAAATATAACAGTTTAATTTAAAAACGATTATTGATTTGAATTTAAATTAACATCCCTGAAAATTCCTGAAGATGGAGTAACAGCTCCGAAAGTACTAAGATTTACACTTTTTAAATTGTTGGCAAGTGGAAATTTACACAATTGTAATAGTACTAACGGTGCCAATACTTAGTAAATTAAATCTCGTTTTTAGTATAGTCGGAAATGGGAAAAATGTACAGTCATTGTTCGAAATCTTTTTACCTAAAAGATCGAATTTCAAAAAATCTAGAAGTTGGTTTTTAGATATTCGCGTGAAATATTCACGTTACACACACCAAAAATCAAGTTGATATCTTCATTTGTTACAGAGAAATGAATAAAAAAGTAAAATTGAATTTTACCCTATTTAAACTTTAAACTCGGAATTTCAAAGAATCTAGAAATTGGTTTTTAGATATTTAGATGACAATTAAACGCAAAAAAAATCAAGTCGATGTCTTCATTTATTATCGAAATAATAATAAGTGTTCTGCCCAAAGACAAGTTTTCACATGGCCGGCCGCCTTCCATTCTGCTCCATTTTGTGCTATCTGTTTTTCATTTCATAGCAACTTCCTTCCCTTTTTATATTGTCTATCATTTTTATTGGTCTCCGACCTCTTGCTTTTCTCTCCGTTACAAATCCTTCCAATGCCGTCACGAACAGGCAGTTAAGTCTCAGCCAGCGTCCCAACCAAACGTACTTTCTTTTTATAATTTCAATAATCGTCTTCTCTTCTCCTAGTCTACGAAGCACCTCCTCATTCCGAACTCCCTCCATTCAGCTGATATTTTCCATCCTCCTCCAAAATTGTTATCGAAAAAAAATTTCATTGTTACTTCATTTTAACCCTTTTTTTCAACTCGGAATTTCAAAAACTCCTTTCTTAGTGTGCACTTTTACCGTAAGAAGAACTTGTATACAAATTTATAACAATATATCTTCAGTAATTCTTGCTGGGCGTTGATTTCACTCACATGTGTATTTTGGTATATATATATATATATATATATATTGATATTAGCGTTCTCCCCTCGCGGCAACACCCGAAATATTATTTAAAATCAAATTTATTTATTTATGAATAAAAATTGTTTAATCAAGATTAATGTATTTAGATTTTCATTAAATCCTGATAATATAGTAAATAAAAATGTTTATTAAAAATATAGAAGGATATACGACAAACAAGGAATTGTTGCCCAACGCTTAAATAAAAACAAAAAATAAAGAAAGAAAATTGAATAATCTTTATCAGACGAATCCGTCTTAATAATGAATTGAAATAATCCAATATAAACTGACATAGAAAAGAGCAATAAAGATAAAGAAAATATCTATAACAATCCCCAATTTAGCATTCCTGTCGCGTCTTCGTCCGCGGTATACGGTTACTTGTGTATCCAGTCGGGTTCAGGAGATATTTAGCCGGTCGTGGTTCTCTTCGCTTGCCCTTCTAGAGAACCCTCCTTAGACTCCGCTGTGTTCATTAAACTCATGCTTGTGAGAATAATAATGATAAACAAAAATTAAGCCTGTTAAATTTAAAAAAAATTATAAGTAATGTAATTTCTTCAGAGCAACAGTTCAGTCTGTACAGGACTCGAAAATTAAGGGCACCTGATATCTTGTATTTTTTTAAAAATTCGATTTTTTTTTAAATTTTTGATTATTTCAAATGTTATTTTATGCATATAAAACAATAAAATAAGAAAAATAATATTTTTAGTCCCAAAATTGATTTTTTTGTTAAGCACTACTCACTGAAAAATCCGAACTTTTTTAAAATTTTTTTTTAAAAGATCATTTTTGTTATGTTGGCACTGTCTAATTATTATGAAAGTAAAATTTAGTGTTTATACAAGGAAATTTTGTCAATTTTGGTAATATTCAAAAGCGGATAGGCTCACGATTGTGAAATCTCCGCGGAGACCTGAAAAATGTTTTGTTAGAAAATAGTAAAAAGAATTTCAGGAAAGGGTCAACTGACAGATAAAATTATCAATAAAATTCAGGGCTAAGCGAATATAACACCCTTAGATTAACGAGCCATGAAATTCAGGGCTACTATGATGTTGCTGTAACTAAAAATACACATTGTACAAAAGATATGAAGCGTGCAATATGGGCTATTTATTTTCATAAAATTTCGCCAGATGAAAACATGGGCTTTTTTTGTGGCACATGATGGAACTATCATCGAATAAAAAGTGCTGATAAGGAAGTAAAAATTGTTTATTAACATGGAACTAAAACAAACAGAAAAAGCACTCAACCAGGGTATATGGATGATGGGGAAGAAAACCCAGACAATGCAGAATATAGTGCTGGGATGCATTGACCTGCAAAATGATGTTCTTAATGTTTTCCGAAAATTGCATGTTTTTAAATAAAAGATCCATTAACTCAAGAACCGTTTAAAGTAGGAAAATGAAACTTTTACAGTGTGTTTGTGTGTGGAAGACATAGCTACTGAGTTTTTTTAAGACCTAATAATTTATATTTTTTAAGGTACATTACTTTTTGTGCAAAGGATTAGCTTCAAAAAATAGGGAAATTTGATAAAAATTGTAAGTGAAAAAATTGTTCTATTAAGAAGAGCATGAAAAAACTCGGTAGCTAAAAGAAAGAACATAAAACAACTGTGCAAAATTTCCCTGTTGAATTCCTCTTGCGTCCTGAGATAATGCGTCTCAAAATTAGAAAAAGTAACATTACCGAGATACAAGGTACCGGGTTCCGTTAAGGATGTAAGGATGAGGTTTTAAAATAGTGGACCTCCATCTTAAAAAGACCAAATTTCGTTTCTCATTTTTTAATAATATTTAATTAATTTAATTTATGTTTTTTAGTCAAGTAACCGGAGTTAAATGAAACCAGTCGAATCTCACACATACAGTAACTATGACTGTGTTGGTTTAAACACCCGTATACGCCGTACACCGTCGCAACTTTAAAAAATAGATATTAAAAAAAACCGAAAATCGTTTTTAGATATTCATCTGAAGAGTATTTGCAAGCCCCAATCAAGTGTGAATATTTCGTTTAATATAGTCGGAAAAGTGAAAAATTTGTAAGTATTTTCTTCTTTCTTGCCCTTTTCAAGATTGAATTTTGAAAAATCTAAAAACTGATTTTTAGATATTCATATGAAAATTACACATTAAAAATAAAGTTGAATCAGAAATTAAAAAAAAACCAGAAAATATAATTGTTACAACATTTTAAGTTTTTAAACTGGGAATTTCTAGAAAGTCTTTTCTTATTGTGCATTTATACCGTAAGAAGAAAATGTATACGAATTTTCATCAATTCATCTTCCGTAGTTTTTGCTAGGCGTTGATGAATCAGTCGGTCAGGAAACCTTGCTTTATAGTTACTAGTGTATATCATACTCATAAATACATATATATATATATATATGTATTATATATATATTAGTGTCAACAAAGTATAACAACTTTTTTTCTTTAGGATTAAACTTTTTATTTAATTTTTTTTCAAGTTTATATTAATAATACACAAAATATCTTATTGATAATTACTCCATTAAAATCATTCATTATATCATTAAAATCAAATTAAATTAAAATCATTTAAAAAAAGAAACATTTTTTATTTTAATTTTAATTTAGTAACGTGTATAAAATAAAATAAAAAAATATTTTTTTTCATTATATTAATATAAAATATGAATGAATTGAGATGAAGATTTTGAATTGTAAAATCATAAAATAGTTGTAAACAAACACGTGTTATTAATAAATATTTATTTAATAATTTTTAAACTGTTATATATAAAAAAATGAATCAAAAACATTTAAATATTATTATATCTTGTATTATTACTTGTGAACAATAAGTAATATATACCTTGTTTCCGTGAAGGACGATACAAAATACGGTCGTTCCCCTATATTTTGTACTTTTTTTTTTATTACATCACCTAATTCTTTAAACTGTCATTTGTTGAAATAACTTGTTATTTAATTGATTGTTGTATAAAAAAAAAATCTTGAGTAGTTCCGAGCAAAAAGAACTTTTCGTGTCTGCGCAATTAGTATACAAAAAAAAATTAAAGGAAAAAATGTTAAATTATATGATTTTTTTTATTATTAAATATTAAAACATATTTTATGTTTATAAGAAAATTAAATTATTATAACCAAAATTTTATTAAATAACTACCCGCTCGGCCCGGCTTCGCCGGACCTCCCAGCCAGGCGCTTTGGTTTTCCAGGTTTCCAAAGTTCTTTTTTCAACTAGAAAATTTTTGACGTTATTAACTTTACTCCAAATTAAGAGCTTAATGTTTTTAGAAAAAATTTCATGCAATTTAGATACGTTATCTGATAACAGAAAAACCATTTTTTATCGACATTGGGGCTGCGCCCCTCAAACCCCCCTCAAAAAATAACTTTCATATAACAACTGTGAAAACATTTTCGGTAGATACTTTTGAAAAAACAACGTGATTTTTAGTTTTTTTTTTAACTGAGGGGGGAAACCACCTTCACCCACCTTCTAATGTTTGCATACTTGAAAAAATAAGTTCAACTGTTTTACATGATTCACTTTTAAATAAATACAATACTTTTGTTAGTTAAGGTTCATTTTTACTCAGCTATCCTTTGTAATAAATTTTCAACCTAAATTTTGTAACTGAAAACTTTGGGACTTAATTTAAACGCTTTTATAGTTTTACATTTAATTTAAATAACTTAATTTGAAAAATTGATGGATTAGAGACTACGAATTCTAAATTTTTCAATGCTACACGGATACTTTTCATGGAGATTTATAAAAATTACAAAAAACATAATCAAGAAAAACTTGGATTTCATAATAATACTTAAGGATTATAATTAAGAAAACCATTAATAACAAAGAAATTAAATATCCCTTAACTATTGTAGTGCTTTCAAGTACATAACATTTTTCGTTTTTCCTTCGGGCGCGTACACAAAAAGATCCGTGAGGTTACCAACTCGCGAGCAAGCCACATACAGTTGCCCGTGTGAGAAGCATGGATTTTGCAAATGGACACCACACACTTGAAGCGATTGCCCTTGAGATTTGTTAATTGTCATAGCAAAAGCAATCCTTACGGGAAACTGCAAGCGTCTGAACTCGAAAGGAGTCTCGTTTGAATCCAATGGGATACGTGGCAATAAAACGTCCTCTCCTTTGAATTTTCCATCAAAGTTGTGGCTTCAATGACATTAATCATCAAGCGCTTGACTGCTAACTTAGTCCCATTGCAAAGTCTGGGTGGATTGATGTTTCGCAGCAGCATGATAGGTACTCTGATTTTCAACGTTAGAACATGTGGCGGCATACCGGGTAAGTCAAGCGAAATGAGAAATTCAATGGGATAATTGACAACTTCATCTTGTTCCTTAACACTTTCTATGGACTTGTACGTTTTTGTTACTTATACATTACATTTCGTTACTTGTACATTCTTTTACTTATCCTTTGAATCGTAAAAATTACATATGCATTTGCATAAATTGAAACTAGGAACTTAAACTAAATCAATTGAAACTTAGGAATAACTGTAAGTTAAAACTTCGGCCCTTTTCAAAATTAATCAATTCAATGTTGGAAAAAATGTTAGCTAAAAATTAAATTTTTCTTGAAAATCAAAGTCATTTTGAAAATTAAATAAGCTTTAAGGAAGAAATAAAGTGTTTTAAATTTCGTTATGTCGGAGGTCCAAAAAAATTAGCCTATGTTCACCGCAGAGCTTCAAAGTGTAGGTGTGCAAAACTTTAGACAAATCTGTCCGGTAGATCTCGAGTTAAGTTGGAACAGACAGACAAACAAACATTGATTTTTATATATATAGATTAAAAATAATTAAGCGTCTTCCCAAATCAGCTGATTTTCAAGTCGAGAGTTTCAGCGTTCAAGTCCTAGTAAAGATAGTTACTTTTATACGGATTTAAATAATAGATGGATACCGGTGTTCTTTGGTGGTTGGGTTTCAATTAACTACATTTCTCAGGAATGGTCGAAATAGACTGTACAAGACTACACTCACATATCATCCTCATTCATCTTCTGAAGTATTATCTGAAGGGTAATTCCCGGAGGCTAAACAGGAAAAAGAAAAGAAAGGTGTAACATCTTAGGTATATAAAAAAACGTGCGTATTCGAATGTAACGTTTGTCAAAATTTCAAAGCAATCGGTGAAGAACTTTCGGAGATTTAAGATTTTGAACAAAGAAAATTTACATTTTTATTTATATAGATAATACAAATTAAATTTCGAATCCAAAATGGAAATCTACAATTTTTATATAGTACAGTAAAAAATAATACTTATTTGTTTAATAACTTTTACGGATTTATAATCTGAATAACTATAGTTAAATTTAGATAATTCTTAATTAAAATTAAAATGATGTAGTTATAATTAATTTCAAAAACAAATAAAAAAATGTTATTATTATTTTAAAAATAATTTCAGGAATAGAAAAATAAATAAATAAATATGAGTAATAATAGATGAAACATTTTTTATTCCTGTAAAATAAAATATCATTAAAGACAGGAAATCAATAAATATAATTCAACTTAAAGGTTATATTTAGAATATTATTCAGAAAATAGTTGTAGAAATTAAACTGAATGTATTATATTCATTCAACTTAGTAACTGACCGACCTTTGCTTTATGCTAATTTTAATCTTCCTTAATAATGTTATTATATGCCGCATCTGAAGTCAGACACACACAAAGATTAATATGAAAATTTTTTTCTTGCCAAAATGGAAAAATTTTTCGGTGACTAAGTTTTTGGGGCGATAAATTAATTAGAAAGATTAAATGCAAAGAAATTAAAGGATATTATTTTTTTTTTAACTATTTCAAACATTTTTTTCTTTAATCGAAAGATTCATTGGGAACATCTCAGCAAATAAATCTTTCTAGAAATTTTTGCTCTAATACCTTATAACATATACATCCCGTATATGTAACTTATAGAAAATACATTAATCTTGATCATTCTTTCTAAATCAAGGTTTCTATTTTTTTTTGTCTTCAGTCATTTGACTGGTTTGATGCAGCTCTCCAAGATTCCCTATCTAGTGCTAGTCGTTTCATTTCAGTGTACATACTACATTCTACATCCCTAACAATTTGTTTTACATATTCCAAACGTTATCTGCCTGTACAAATTTTTCAGTCTACCTGTCCCTCCAATTCTTTTAACTATATTTTTCCAAATGCTTCTTTCTTCATCGATTTTGAAGAGGTGAAGACTTTCTTCACATCTTCATTTGTCATTTTATCCACGCATCTGATTTTTAACATTTTCCTGTAGCAACACATATCAAAAGCTTCTAATCTTTTCTTCTCAATTACCCCTATCGTCCAGGTTTCACTTGCATGTAAAGCTACGCTCCAAATATATACTTTAAGAAATATATTCCTGACGTTTAAATTAATTTTTCATGTAAACAAAGTATATTTCTGATTTAAGGCTCGTTTCGCGTGTGCTATTCGGTATTTTAATCGTTCCTGCTTCTACCATAATCGTCCACCTTTAATAATTCTACTTCCCAAATAACAAAATTCTTCTACCTCCGTAATCTTTTCTACTCCTATTGTTACATTCAGTGGTCCATCTTCATTATTTCTACTACATTTCATTACATTCGTTTTGTTCTTGTTTATTTTCGTGCGGTAGTTCTTGCGTAGGACTCATCCATGCCGTTTATTGTTACTTCTAAATCTTTTTTACTCTCGGCTAGAATTACTATATCATCAGAAAATCGTAGCATCTTTATCTTTTCACCTAGTACTGTTACTCCGGATTTAAATTGTACTTAACATCATTAACTGCTAGTTCTATGTAAAGATTAAAAAGTAACGGGGATAAGGAACATCCTTGTCGGACTTCCTTTTTTATTACGGCTTCTTTCTTGTGTTCTTCAATTATTACTGTTGCTGTTTGGTTCCTGTAAGTGTTAGCAATCGTTCTTCTATCTCTGTATTTGAACTCTAATTTTTTTAAAATGCTGAACATTTTATTCCCGTTTACGTTATCGAATGCCTTTTCTAGGTCTATAAATGCCAAGTATGTTGGTTTGTTTTTCTTTAATCTTCCTTCTACTATTAATCTGAGCGCTAAAATTCCTTCTCTTGTCCCTATACTTTTCCTAAAACCGAATTGGTCTTCTCCTAACACTTCTTCTATTCCCCTTTCACTTGTTCTGTACAAAATTCTAGTTAAGATTTTTGATGCATGGCTTTCTATTATTACGTTTATTATATAATCAAGTCTCAACAACATATTTACAATTCATTTTTCCTTTTTTTTATACTTTTCTTCTCAGAACTTCCATAATGTTTTTCCACTTCTTTCCCTCTCAGTACTTCCTCATTATTTATTTTAATACATCATTTTATGTTTGGTAGCATCATATTTCAAAGGATTTAAAACTTCTTTTTACTTTATTACTTACATTTAGTTTACAAGTACGTATTGATCTGTACTCTTCAAAATAAATATTTAATTGTTCCGATTATCCAGTGCGATTGTGTTAGTTGTAAACAAGTTCTTCAGCAAGAATTTAAGAAGGAATCTGCTAAACCACTGCATATATTAGATCTGTAAGTTCTCCGAGATTTGAGGTGAATAATTTCCTCTAGGGTGTTGTGCAACGTTAAAATTCTTCATTTCGTTTCCTCACTTATTTTTGTAGGTTGTTTGATTTGTTTTATTGTTTCTTTGTTTGATTAGTTATTTATTCATCGTATGATTGATAAGATTATTTTTTTATGTATTCTTCGCTTTTTATATTTTGAACTTATCAGTGTTTTTTGGACTCATCTTTGTATGTACTTTGTATGTTATGTTTTATATATATTTATGTACGATGTGTAAGAAATATATACAAATACCGTTCTTTAAGGGATTTCAATGGATATCCCACAAAGAACTCACACACGCACACACACACACACACACACACACAAAATAAATATATATATATACGCACACGCGCGCGAGTTTTTTATGCGTTTAGTTTAACACTTTTTATACATTGAACAACCTTATATATTTTTGCTTAATAGCTAGTTCTTTGTATTTTTCCTGAGTGGTTATCGGAGATAAAAGTTATCAAAGATAACAAGGAGAGAAGTTTTAGTTATCTCTAACTACGAATTATAAGCCGAGTAAAATTTTTATTCATTCAAAATGTTTACTCATTAGAGGCGCAACATCTATTGCGCCGAAAAGTAGTGCGGAAGATTTTTCTTTTTTTTTCTTTACTATTTCTATGCGTTCACGACTTAATTACTGAGAAGACGGAGAGAAGCCTCTTCAAACCTAATAAGTAAATCTCTACATAACCGGAGAGGGGTAGTAGGCCCTCTTCAGCGATTGATCTTAAAAAAGGAGGTCTTCAGTTTAAGGGATTTTAAAATGACGACTGTCAGAAGTAGATGAGACGGGTGACCAAACTGAAACTGGTGTTGAAGGCCATGAGGAAGCGTTCAACAAGATGTGCGGAGAAGTTAAAAGACTGAAGGAGGTTATTAAATTGAACCCAAATATAAAGAGGAAAATTAAGGAGTGCACCCTGAGAATGGAAGAGCCCATGAGAACCTCACGCAAGCTAAAAACTACTGGTGGGTGGTGCCAAGCCCTCCACACGAAAGGCGTGTGCCGAAGCTGCCATGCAAACTCATGCCAGATAGGACTATGATGAAATCTATAATGTCCTCAAATAAGGTATCGAGGATGGTTGGATTAAGGAGATGGCTCAAGGAGGGTTTCAAGCACTCCAAACTGCTCAAGGAGTGAATATTTACTGGTGAAGGTACTGATGTGGCAGTTACTTATGACTTAGCGGCTGCCGCTAATAGTGGATTAATGAAGAAGATAGAGATTAGGGCACCATGCGTCGGTAGTCTCGTCCAGGAGGGTAAACTCTGGGTGTTTGTCGAGTGACCAAATTCAAGAGTCCTGGACCCCCGTCCAGGACTCGTTAGATACAGGAGGTAACACTAAATATTTTATAACAACTAACTCCAGCGAAGGAGAGGAAAAGACCCTGATAATAGGTCTAGTTGAAGCTGTGGGCAAGATTGTCAACCTAGGATCAATATTGCATTTCTAAAGGGGCCAAAATTATTGAAATTCTAATTTCCCTTAAAGAGAAAATGAAAAATTAATTTTTTTAACAATAAAAATTAAAAGAGTTAGAATCCGAAAACCAAAAGAAAAAAGTATGTTATATTTCTTTAAGGATGGAAAAAAAATCCTAAATATATATATATATATATATATATATTGTTTAAAGAAATTTGTACTACAAAAGTGTGAGAAAAGTTTTCTTTTTCTTTAAATCTAGCACCCCTTTAATAAAGGCTAAAAAAAGGAAAATAAAGTTTTCACCAAAACCTTTCAGCAGTTTAGGTCCGGGGTCTATAATTTTAATAAATTAGATTGATAGCTCCATATATGAAGTAGAAACTTTCAAAAAAATTTTGATAAATATTTAAACCAAAGGGAGATAGGACAAAAAAAACAACATATATTTAAATTTGAAGAATTGGGAGTTGATTTAAAAAAGAAATTGATTATACTCGTACATGCAATGTAGATAACAAATTTGCTTTAATAAAATTTTCTTTAAAATTCCTCTGAAGAAAATCGAGATACATTTTTTTCCGTTATTTCCTCTCACCTTAACGATTAAAAAAAAAAAATAATATGATCAATACGCAATAAGTAGAAATATTTGAAATAAATTTGAAGGAAATCGGTTCGGACAATCTTGCTAAAATTCAAATTATATGTTTATTTGATCTAGATGAAGTAGTCGAATTCGAAAACGTAAATATTTTCAAAAATCCGATATTCAATTTTTGTCATTTTTTTTTTTGGAACGCGATAAACGCTTTTGTGTAATCATTGCCCGGAACTAACAAAATACAATATTACAAAAAAAAAAAAAAAACATATTACAATAATTATTAGATAGTAGAATACAGATGAAGGGTCTTAAAATACGAGTACAAAAATATATGCGATAGCATCCTTATATTGTCTCTTAGAATATCTTGAATTTTAGCTCCTAATTGAAATTTTTGGACGCAAGCCGCATAACACAACACCGTTCACAAATATGTGTTGTATCGTTAGTTGGCAGTCACAACTAACTATTCTAGCTATATTCGTCGGGAAAGTAATTAGATAATACGGTTAATAATAAATAATTATAAATTTATAACAAAGCAGGAGTTATAAAATGGATTATGATGAAAAAATTACAAAAATTCGACGTAAGAATGAAAAAAAAAAATGTTTACAATATATGAGATTGTAAATACGAATTTAATTTTAATTACGCATATCACAGGAGAGATAATATTATTAATTTTCTAGTATAGGAAACCTGCATGAATAGAAATAAATTTACATTCCCATTTTGATCGAGATAATATAAACAACATTAAAAACATAATTAATGAAGTCAATTAGTCTGTAATAAGTAAGTAAATAATAATAATTAATAATGAATAGGCAAACAGGTGATAGGTCATTTAATTTAAATTATTCAAATTTAAAAATACATATTCAAAGTATAAAAATAAAAACAATAATTCTATTGAATTTTTTTTCTTGAATTTTTACGGGCATCGACTACTAAGGTCATTGCCCTCGGTCACGTTCTTAAAAAGAAATTAGTATCACCATCAGGATCGTCACATGTAAGAGTGTAAAGGGCCCTTACATTTTATTTAAAAGCACAAACTACACAGAACATTAAAACACAAATAACAAAGACAAGAACAACATTTAGGGGGGTCTTCGGAAGAAGAAGAGGGAGAAGAAGAAGATGAAGAAGAAGAAGGAAGACCCACTACTCGTCTCAACATCACGGACTGGAGTCCGGAACAGAGCCCAGCAGAGATGCGTCCTGAAGGGCAGCCATAGCAGAAACGGATGAAGAGCTTCTACACAACCTCTCCTTTTAAAACTTACAAGTAGAGTAAAACAAACCAGCAATTGCGACTCCTCCGGAGTAGGGGTCGCATTGCTCCCTCCTTATAGTTAGTGCCCCGTTGTGGCGTATTCCTGCTAGCCTATTAAGCGTTAGCACCGAAAGGACTTCAGTAGACGGTCTGAAGGGGAATTACGTCGGGAGGACAGGCTTCATAAGCCTAGCCTTCCGCGGTCGGCCCATAAAATGGGTTCGATAACGCTGGTTCAACAACGGATTGGAATGCAACTAAATCCGTCTTAAATTCACTAAAATAATAATACACAAAACTTGAAAAATTAGACCCGCGATATAAAATAACCCTTTTGAAAAAAAAACAAGCCCGATTAGAATCATCCAGCAGCAAGGGACTCTGTCCATAACTAGGGAGTAATAAACTCCCGCCAACTTTGCATTCCATTCCACTTACGGGGTGTAAAGGGCCCCGATATTAAAATTTGAGATAAGATTCTCAAAAAACCATGAAATTAAAAATACAAGTTATCAATACCATTATCTTCTTCTACCTGTCTCGATTATTTGTTAATTTTAGCACCATCGGGGCGACCAGAACCGCCGTTAAGCAGAATATCAGTCGCGCCAGGATGCCGTGGCAGTTGACTCTCCATATAAACAGGCTACAGACATGCATTGCGCCCACCCATAGCCTCGCGCCCTCAGTGACCCTTGAGGGTCCCCCATGCCATCATTGGACACACCCCGACTCACTGCTCTTGAATGCAGACAAGCCAGGATGGCCTAGGCAAGAGGGCTACCTCCCGTCACTATACGTGCCACGCCCATCACTTCGAGACTCCCATAGATGGACGAAACTATCTCTTAGAGACTCTTCAACACAGCTTTAAAATTTACATTTTTATAGACTTTTAAGAAGTCCACTGGCGTGTAAATATGCAACTATTTTTCTTTCATTTCCATTAGCTAAATCAGCAGTAATATCATTTCTTCATATATTGTACACTTTTCTATTAGATGCTTAATTGTAAGTGTTTTATTGCAAACACCGCACATTGGTCTCTCGCCGGTTAACAAATATGAATTTGTTAATCGCGTGTACCGATTCTAAGTCTGGTCACAGCTACTAAACACCGGAAATCTCGGTTCAGTTCGTTAATGGGAAAAATCGGACAATAGGGATGGAAATGGGGGAGGGGCTTTTTCGGAAAAACAAAATATCGCTATAACTTTCTTATTCAGTAAAATATCGAATTCGTTTAAAATTCTAACTATTCTTTGGATAACAGCCTAATATTATATAAGCAAAGTTTTTTGATATCACCAGCCATTGGCCCAGGGGGTGGAAAAATGGGGTTTCGAAGAAAAAAAATCATACCTCCCTTAATAGGCACAGTATCGAATCGGTTTAAAGTGGTCCTTAGTGCTCTAAACTTTACCTAAAACTTTTGTTAGCAACAAGTTTTAATATGGCCAACCCTTACGGTAAGGGGTGACCAAAATTTTGCTGGAATTATAAGAACATAGGGCTTGTCGTATACTAAACATGTGAAACTTTTTTCACGTGCAACCATTATCGTACTGAGTAAATTTGAAGTTTTTCTTAACTTTAAGGTGGAAATATTTTTTATCCCCTACTTAGCACAGGTGAAATCTACCTCCGCTTTCCGACGTGCCGAAAGGGATTTTTACTTGTTTTCTCGTTTAATTTATTTTTTAAATATTTCTTGCAAAATAATTATATATAAAAAAATAAAACGTAAATTTGGCTTTTTGCCTAGAACTGTGTAAGAATTTTTTTAAGTTTTGTCTTTAATATTATAGAATATTATATTATTTTTAAATAATACGAAAAATATAATCACAATAATTGTCAGATTAATAAAATCGGGTTAGTGCCACTAGTAGATCTAAATCTACCCCCCTAACGTGGATGTTAACATGATGTATTTTTAAAAAATATATTTAAACAAATTAAAATTTTCTGAAAGTTGAATGGTCACCCATTATTTTATTTAATTAAATACTGCATAACGATGTTAGTCCTTTATTTCCATACCTTGTTTTCTTTTTTTGGTTTAATTTATTGTCGTTTTTTTAGTTCAGTTTATTTATACATTTACAATTTTTGGTAAAAAATTAAAAAATTTTAATTTTTATAATTTTTTTTTTCATGACTGTTGGCCAATTTTTATCAATATTCCTGCAAAGGAGTCTTACTGGTTTTACCATTTAAAGCCAAAGACCAACCTGTTTGGAACCTGATGTTTAAATAAAAATTTATTGGTGTAGTTAAAATAATAAAATGACCACAATTTTTAAAATTTTTCTTTAAATTAAAAATAAGGATAACTTAATGTTTAACTAATGAAAAGACGGAAAAAATGACCATTGTAATTGTTGAAAATCTATATAATGTGTAAAATGTACAAAAATGTGTAAAATGTATGTATTTATAGGCGTCTATTAATATGTGATTTTCTATAAAAAATTACTTTCGTTGCCCGTACCAACAATAATTCTTTAATATATTGAACACGTCGATATTTTAATTTTAAACTTTGATCAAATAAATATAGACCTGAATGAACGTGAAATGAAACAAAAATATTTTTACTAATGTCTACAAAAATAATTATTTTTACACTATTCACAATATGAAATATTAATTATATATATATATAAAATTGTATTCTTAACATGTCAGTAAATTAAATTTAACCTGACAACAAATAGATAAATCTATCTACTAGGAAATTTTTCATATTAATTTATATGTTTAAACATAGATACTAATTTACTTCTTATCGTAGCTACCTGAATTCTAAGATGTATACCCTTTCAAGAACAAAAAAATCCCCCTCCCCGGTCAGAAATACAAAAAAGAAGGTTTTAGATAGTTTCAAAATTACATCCATTTAAAGGGATTTTTAAAAAGATATTTTGTTAAAAAAAAAAAATTAATATTTTTATCTTAAAAGAAATTAAATATTCGTTTTTATTCAACAAGCATTTCTTGTGAAAACATCAGATAGGAAACAATGCAAGAACATAAGTAGGTAGTTACATTAAATCATATAAACAAAAAATCATGTGTACACCACATGAGTTCCTTGTATCCCTATTAAATTACATACAAACATTTTTTTTTAAATGCAAAGTACATAAAATTTTATTTCATTAATAACTTCTGATATTTTTTCACTTTTTTTTTCATTATTGAATTATTATTTATTGTAAAAATATTTTTACAGGGTTTAATAATTATTAATAAATCAATATTTTCAAATTAAAAAAAAGAAATGTTAAAAAAAGGAGAAAAGTCTAATTTGAACCGATGTGCTAAGATCCAAATATTTCATTAATTAAAATTTCATTTTTCTACAACTCTGGAACCAATGAAAATTAAGTACCACTTATAAATATCGTTAAAAAGCTCTCAATCAGGGCTATTACTGCAATTAAAAAAAGTCCAAAATCCAATTTGTTTTGGATTTTGGGCTTTTTTGGACACTTTTGGTACAGTCGATTGCAATCAAAATAGGAGGTAGACGACTTACTAGATGTTACAACAGTCCTAAATCTAAAATTTCAACATCCTACGGCTAATCGTTTTTGAGTTATGCTAAATACATACGTACGTATAGACATCACAACGAAACTTGTCAAAATGGATTCAAGGATGTAAAAATGGTATTCCCATTGAAATCTGAAAACCGAAATTTTCGCGATCACAATATTTCATTTCGTACAAGGAAATAAAAAACGAACCGATTCCATAGATTGACGGATTACCGGTATAAACGCGGCAAAAATTTTATCCTGATTTACAGAACTGAAGGAGGCAGTGAAAAACAGGATCAAGGATGAAGAAAATGGATAAATTTATAGTGAAATAAGATGATTTATTCCCCGAAAAATGTTTGATACAAGTCAAATAATCCCATTGAAAGAAGTTCTTGGTAATAAGTACCTAAATCTAACACAAAAGATCACAACACTGTGAGTGTACATCCAGGTTATGAAGTACAGGGTTATTCAAAGAAACAAAATAAATTGAGATATGTATTGGTAGCCTTGGGTGGTTGTCAGCACTGAATAACTCATAGAAGCATTTAGTTATCATAGGTACTTGGAGTGGTGTGCAACGTGCTTTTGTCGTCAAAGTTTTTTTATAAAAATAATGAGAGTGTGGTGACTGAGCGTAGAGAATTTCGCCACCAGTTTGATTAGGATCTTACCGCTCTCCGTGGCGCGAGTGGTGGTGACGTTTCGGCCTTAAATCCGGAGGTTCCGGGTTTGAATTTCGGTCAGGATGGCATTTTCACACACGCTAAAAGTCATTCATCTCATACTCTGAAGCAATACCTAACGGTGGTCGCGGTGGTAAAAAAAAATTCGATTAGGCCGCCACGTCAGCGCATGAAATTAGGACACGTATACGTAACTTTGAGAAAACAGGTTCAGAAATGAAAAATAAACCTGTAGATGGTGGGGACCACCCAGACAACATCAAGATTGTTGAAGATACTATCATAAAAAGCCTACAGTTAAATTCGTTGTCATGGCGTGTCTTCAAACTTACATAGTTCAAATGTTGGAAGAATACTGTTGTAGTACTTTTTAATATCATTACGAGTTACAAATGATACAAGAACTGAAACCAAACGATTACATATTGCGCCATCTATTCTATGAACGATTCGTTGTAAAGATAAACGAGGACAAATCCTTTTTTAACTGCGGATGTCGGAGGAAGCCCATTTTCACCTTAACGGATTTGTTAATAAACAAAACTTTCGTTTCTGGACATAAGAAAACACTTTTTGAAGCTACGCCGATTTCTACAACCCACCAAAAAGGTTATCACGTGATGTACTACGTCCATTTTAGGCATATGTCCTTAATCTTTTGAAAGTGAAGATAGATTCACGACTACAGTTATATCAGATCGATACGTCGATGTCACCGTGCTGATAAGCTTTATTACGCAAAAACTAGTAGACGTTTCCACAAATTATTGATAATATTCGGTTTCAACAAGATAGATTAACATTACATACACAGCACGACTGCTGTACGCCAATCGTTTGGCAACCGTATAATTTCGAGAAATGGTGATTATTCGAAGCCTTCCAGGATTTCTTCTTGTAGGGTCACCTTAAAAGTAAGTGTATATTAGTCGATCTGCTGCAACAAAAGAACTAGAAGTAAAGATTCGAACTGAAAATTCCTGTTGAACTGTTGCGGTGAACCGTGTAGAGTTCAAGATTGAGACTTCAAGAATGTTTACACAGAGGAGCTCCTCTCTGTTTGGGCACATATTTAATGTGCCCAAACAATTATCCGATAATTTATTTTTGTAACTTGAAATTTCTTTCTAATTTTTTTTTTAAGGAGTCAGAGAAATATTATTATACTTCTTATTGTTGTTGTCGTCCATCCTAGGATTGGTTTACAGCTGTCTTCCTCCTCCAAGCAGTTCTACCTTGTGTTAATCTCTTTTTTCCAAATACGTTTTACACCCAACATCCTGTAAGGTTTGTTCAATATACCCTTCTTCTTCTTTTTCTTATTTATCCTCCGGTAATTACCTATTAGATAATACTTCAGAGGATGAATGAGGATGATATGTATGAGTGTAAATGAAGTGTAGTCTTGTACAGTCTCAGTTCGAACATTCCTAAGATGTGTGGTTAATTGAAACCCAACCACCAATGAACACCGGTATCCACGATCTAGTATTCAAATCCGTATAAAAATAACTGCCTTTATTAGGACTTGAACGCTGGAACTCTCGACTTACAAATCAGCTGATTTGGAAAGACGCGATCACCACTAGACCAACCCGGTGGATTTGTTCAATATACCCTAGTCTTCCACTTGCATTGCTTCCTTCAACTGTGCCCTCTATTATGGTGTGCAACAAATTACTATACCGTAGTACACGTCCTATTCGCATGTTTCCTTCCCCTTCTCTTTAATAAAATCAGTAAACATGGCAACATGATAAAGTTCCGTAATATTATGCTTAAGAAGGTAATATTGATAAGAATAACAAATCTCTTCAATAAAAAAGAACAGTGCATTGGTTTTATGTATGTGTTCATAATTTTATTTGGAATGAAGTGCTCCATCTAGCGGAAAAATTTGAACTAACAACTGTATAATAAATTGTATTGTGTATTAAAACAGTACGTTGTTTACATTAACATCTATTGTACTTATTATTTTATCAAATTTTGTTAAAAAAACTATTGTAGACATAATTTTTTTGAAATTTAATAAAAATAAATAAATACAGTATACAAGTTTCATGATTCTTGATTCGAACGATATATATATATATATGTAATGTAAATGTATTAATCCTTTTACTTCATTATATTTCTGTAACCATGGAAACAGAAATATAATTAATTACTAATCTTTTTTCTTTAATAAATTTCTGTAAAATACTTAATATTCTCACAAACCTGAGGATACGAACGCATCGAGGGTCTAGGAGTCTCGGTTTCCTGTCTAGATGGTCGAGCAAGTGAAAAGCGAGCTCTGACCGGCTAGTATTTAATAATAATGACAACCTTATCGCTTTATTAAATCTCGAAAGTGAAACGGTTGGTTTCGTTTTGTTTTAGATGAAATCAATTTTAACTTCCGACGCTGTAACAAGATAAACTTGTACCTAACAAGATATCAGAAATTTTACAATGTGGGCGTCATAAGTATTACTGTTATTATTCTTGGGAGTATTACAAGGTTAGTACCTTGTAATTAGAAAAATCACGTCTACCAGATAAGCTTAAATTAAAAAAAAAAGTAACTTTGATTCAAAATGGCGTGCTCTACCTTCTAAGTACTTCACAGTTTTAAAATATCTGTATATAATTTTAAATTCTCAGTTTTCAATTTTCCATATTTCGTTGGACAGATATTTATATAACCTTACGAGTTGAAAATATATCTATAAGTAATTCTTTATTCCAGATAAAAAAAAAACCAAAAAAATTGAATTTATATATATATTTTTTGAAAACCTTTACTGTTCATTGTAAAATCCTGGGAAATTATTATTTTTTATTCATTTTTATTATGTTGTTTTTACAAAGTTTAAATTATTTTAATTTTGATATAAAAAAGCTGACAATACAATTGTAGGACTTTCCCATCACCCGGCTTTTTTCTGATGTACGGCTCACACACACACACAAAACTTAATTTATAATTTTATTTAAATACGAGTATAACATTTTTGTTTATTTAATTAAATGATTCTAACTAAAGCGCGCGCGCATATAATATTTCATTCGCGCGGGTGTGGTGGTACTAGCGGTCATTTTAAATATCTTTTTACACTCTAAATATTATTCAATTATTTAATTCTACCGCTCACTTGTGGCGTCACAACATAGCAGATGATTAAAAAAACAAAAATTAGTGCTACACTAGCGCTCCTATACACTAGTTTATTTAGATCATTTTTTGGGTTGGGTGTGCGATTTAAAAAAAAAAATGTTTTTTTCAAATATTATTTTTTAATTAAAAAATTTACCGAAGAATAGTATGACCTTAATTAGACGAAATCTGGAGATACTGAGGGTGACCTTGTTCTAAGTCTCACTCCCTTGACCTTTTATGTTGAAAATTTAATAACAACAGTGCCCCATATATAGAAGTAACCTGACCAAGTTTGGTCAAATTACTTCTACATATGAACGATTTTGACCAAGTTTGATCAAAATCGTTCCAGTAATTCTGGAGATAAAAAGAGTGCAAGACGAAACACAGACGTATATATGAACATCTGGAAATTTTCATCTGGTTTTTTGGGTTCCTGAGGCGTCAAAATATCAAGATCCGGTGAAAACCGCTAATACCCAAATTGGACCGATTACAATACTTTCCCTTAAAGTAAAGTAAAAGTTAAAGTAAAGTTATTGCTTCCCGCTAAACGGGGAAGCAAAACTTTATTATAGTGGATAGAGGACTGAGTAAAGTGGGTGTAATAATTTAACAAAAGCAATTAAAGAAAAAACAATTAAAACCAAAATAATGTTGAACTGTATTTATATTAAAAATAAACGTGAGCAAATAAGTGTTTATTTTTTCTAATTATATATTTTAGAAGACTGAATGAGTTCAATTTATTAAAGCAAACGGAAATTAAAGTAAAAATATTAATACACCAATATATATTCTAATTTTGATCACATATACTTAAAGTTAAGTACAGTAATCTATAAAGTTGAAATTGCAGGAAAAAAAAAGATTTTACTTATAATGCAACTAATTATATAATATTGTTGGATTTTAAATCATACTCATTTGCATTGACACTTAACCGGTAAATCTTGAGCACGTTGTTTTCAAGGTTACACGTATTTTCTATTTAAAAAACATATGACTCTTGTCATTTTCTTTTGCTCTAATTAAACTTTACTAGCCAAATAGTTACTTAATTTATAAATCATATTTCAATATAAATCGATAACTATTTCTTATAAGAAAACCTTCTGCCTAAACAATTTTTAAAAAAATATTTTTAGTTGAAGAAAAATTAAAAAAAAAACTAGGACTAAAGAAAATTAAAAAAAAAAATTATGATCTTTTATTTTTTATGTAAATTTATATTGTACGTAATTTTATATTTCTTGTTTATAAATATGGTTTTATCAATTTTGAAATCTATATACATATATATCCTACCCTATTAAAGGGCATTTGCATGACCTGTATGACTTAAAGAAAACGATAATTTTGTTTTCTTTAGATGCTTTTGTATACTAAATTGTGGATACCGGTGTTTTTTGGTGGTTGGGTTAACATATCTCAAGAATGGATGACTTGAGACTAGAATGATAGGTTGACTTGAGACTAGAATACATAGTATGAAGACTACACTTCATTTATATTCATACATTTATATCATCCTTGTTAATTCTTTGAAGCAATACCTTACGGTATTTTCGAAAGCTAAACAGAAAAAGAGAGTGAGATGCTTCTGTAAAAATAATAAATTTCAGTATTTAAATTAAATTTATTTAATTTTCAATAATTATTTGAACGCAATTTCATTATTCTTTAATCAAATTCTGATACAGAATAATCGACGAACCAATCATTGATTATGACATATGATATTAAGTTCGAATATCAGCGGTGTTTATTCTTCTACAACATTTACGATTCAAGTCAGTGACACAGTATTACCTCTTTAGCAATGACAGCTCTAATAATAGATATCTTATCAGCCTTTCATCCGGAGGTCCCGGGTTCGAATCCCGGTAAGGCATACATTTTTCATATACTAAAAATTTTCATTCTCATAGGGTAAAATGAACAAATCAGTTGACGCGTGTCATCTCAGCAAATAAAAAAAAAGTCGTTCCTCTCTGTGGCTAAAACAGGCCTTCGAATTATTAATAAAAGAAGAAAATTGGGTTTTTATTATATCTTTTAGACTTATTTTGGTCTCCCCTCAAAATTGTATCTTAAATAAGAATACCCTTAAAAATTGGGTGTTCTTCAGTAGTTGGTAAGAATTTAAGTTTGAATACATAGAGTTATTTGTAGTACAATAAACTTCTTTCGTAAACCTGTTTCCAAAATATTCAATTTAGTTTAAAAAATTCTGAAAAAAAACGTGATTTTTACAAGAACTACATAATGTATTATCAAGGAGAAGATGAACGTTTACTAATAGAAAAATCAGCTTCCACTACTAACCTACAACAAACTGATAGAAAAAAACCAGTTTTCAATGCTATCAACCCTAGCATACTAAACCCTATCCATCACTACTCAGCATCAAGTAAAACCATCATCTTTCCTGTATAATTACACATATATATATATATATAAAACAAAAAAATATTTTATTTTTAACTCTTTAGGCAACTTATCCATTTTATAAAACAAAAATAAAACGACGTTAGGGTTGGTAAAAGTTAGTACACTTTTTGCTAAACATTTGATTACAGATAAAAGTTTTTTTTGAGCTGATAGATAGTTTAAATATCTACTCGAAAAAGTTTATTTAGCGAACCAACCAGTGTATATTTTCCCATTCCGATGAGATATGGTCAAATCAAGAAACTCTAAACTTTTATCACATTCCACTTGTGAATTTAATATCTTTATGATATTTGTTAAATTCATTTAATATTTGATTGATTTGGTTCGCAGGTAAATATAATAAAATATCAACTACATATCTTTTATAGAAAGTTACCTTACCACAAAATTTGACCATTATTTAGGTTTCACAAAATTCAATAAGTAAATTTGCTAAACAAGTAGAAATAGGCGATCCCACAGTTAACCCGTGACATTGTTTAAAAAATTTATCCTCAAATTAAAAAAAAAAAATGTTTATTTATATATATATATATATATATATATATATATATATATATGTAATATAGTACGGTTAATAAAAAAAATTCCTCATTGAAGTTAGCGTGTGTGATGAAAACGAAGAATATCAACCCTTCATATAACCATTCCAAATATTCAAAATTTGGGTGAAAAGCTTAAAAGGTTTTTGAAACAAGTTGTATTCAAAAATTTTAACAATTTTAACTATGTTTTCTCCAAATTGAAATCGCTAATTGAGAAACTTAAACAATCCAACTAAGTATTCAATGTAATGATTGCCTGGAACAATACGCAGGTAAAACTGCCCAATGTTTAAAAAAGTTATTATATATAATTTAAAAAAACAGCTTACCAAATTCCAGTTTAATTTCCTGGAGCGCTTTAGGCTATTCTGCCATCTTCAAGAGGAATATAATTATGATTAAAATGATAAAACTACCATATCTGAATTATACAAATAACAATTGATCGTCATTTTATTATTCGTGAAAAGTTAAAGTATAAGTGACAACATCCGTATTGTAATAGTTTCTCAATTGTTATGAGCTCTGTATATTGTAGAATCAGTTTAGCCAACTTAATTATTATTGTTTATTATCTGCTTATACAAAATATCATCATCGAACTTAACTTGTTCATTTATTAATTTGTTATTATTGTATATATAGAATTTTTTGAGATTAAAAGTATTATAATAATTATTAGAATGATCCAATACTTTCATAAATTTATTTGGATCATAATTATGCTTATTTTTCAATATATGTTTAGCGAAATTTTAATGGTTTCTATATTTATCGAAATTCGCAATCTTCACATTTTAGGGCTGTATACTCCCTGTCCGTTCAGATTATATTTATTACCATTTATTTTTTTTAGTTGGATCTCTATTATTAACATAATTTATGATTTCATTATTAGTTGTATATGGTATTTTTAGATTAAATCATTTAACCCACCGGGTTGGTCTAGTGGTTAACCCGTCTTCCCAAATCAGCTGATTTGGAAGTCGAGAGTTACAGCGTTCAAGTCCTAGTAAAGCCAGTTATTTTTACACGGATTTGAATACCAGATCGTGGATACCGGTGTTCTTTGGTGGTTGGGTTTCAATTAACCACACATCTCAGGAATGGTCGAACTGAGAATGTACAATACTACACTTCATTTACACTCATACATATCATCCTCATTCATCCTCTGAAGAATTATCTAAACGGTAGTTACCGGAGGCTAAACAGGAAAAAGAAAGAAAGATTATATCATTTATATATTGTCGCCGAATGGGTTCGACGGCAAGTAATTCATAACATTGTAGTGGCCCTGAAAAGGGCTGTTTTTTGCATTAGCTCTAAGATGACCTGTTGGGTCAGGAAATTGGTCTTCGCCGAAGTCGGGGAAGGTGCGGCTCGTCCGTTAAAGTCCGAATTAGCTTTCCGTCAGGGGCAGTTGGGTACCCACTACAGCGTGGCCCCCACAGCTCCGCAGTGTTGGGACGGCGTCAGTCGTCCTTCGCAGGCGCGGCCGAGGCGGTTCTACGCCTCGCGAGGACCTAGCGATCCCACGCTGGGCCGGCTCCTGCTGCCGAGTCCGGCGGCCAGGGCGATTGAAACCCGGAGAGCTGGAACTGGAGCGGGAAGGTAGCGTCCTCATCCAGCGGTTCCATCGGCGGACCGGCCAGGCTGCTGCTCTGACGGGGATGTTGGCATCCGCCGGGAGGTCCCACGTTAAGCCGGCCGGGAAACTTCTGCTGTCTTCTTCCATCATCTTCTTCTTTTTTCTCCAGGTGGTGGTCGACGATGAATTGAAAATTCACTCTCGTGCACGCTCTTCACTCTCAGGCTTTGGAGCCTGAGAGTGGTGGGGCTGCAGCGTTGCTATGGTGGGAGAACTGTGCGGTCATCTGCGCGGCGGTAGTGATGCTTGTATCAGCGCGTCCGTATACTGTGCGCCAGCTCACATTTAAGAGTGACGCAAGTAGCCAGCTATCTATCCGAGAGACGAACTGAAATCAATACGGTGGATGGTGTGGTAAGTCATCAGATCTTCGGTGGAGTCCCGCAGGGGTCTGTACTCGGACCCCTACTTTGGAACATCTTCTATGATGAAATTTTCCGACTTCAATTCCTGCCGGGAGTGAATGTCGTAGGATACGCGGACGACATCTCGCTACTAGTGGAGGCCAGTACCTTAGATGAAGTGGTGGACAAGGGGAATATTACCTTAGAAATAGTGAATGAATGGCTCGTCAACAACAGTTTGGAGGTCTCTCCTTCCAAATGCAAGGATATCCTCTTCACTGGTAGGAGGATACTCAGAAGACTAAATCTGCGCCTGAGAGGAGAGGCAATTGTCGAGGTGAAAAGGGCTAAATATCTAGGGGTGTTACTGGATAAACACCTCAAATACTAAACACCTCAAATACTCCAGCCATGTGGCCATGATCTTCGACAAAGTGGAAACAACAATCCGTGCCATGCGAGGTCTTTTTGCGGGACAAGGAATTCCACGTGCGTCGAAGAGGCGACTTATCACCTCGTTGATAACGTCCTCTCTGTTGTACGCCGCCCCGGTATGGGCTGATGCGGTTAATGTCCAGCGCAACAGAAGAAAACTAACTAGCAGTCATACGAAGTCGCTTCTGGGGGTAGTTTTGGGGTACCTAACGTTATCGTACTGTGCGTGCTTTCTTCGGTGCCCCCGATAGAATTGCAGATTAAAGGACGAAAACTAAGGGCGTCCGGTGTAGCCAAAGATGAGGCCAGTTCTATTATACGAGAACAATGGAAGGTGGCATGGGCGGGTTCAGCAGTGGCCGCATGGACAATAAGAATTATCCCGGACCTGGATACTTGGCTAGATCGCACTCATGGTGAATTAGATTACCACACAACGCAACTCATGTCGGGACATGGTGCGTTTGAACAATACCTGCATAGGTTTGGCAGGAGAGAGTCACCAATCTGTTGTTACTGCGATGCGGTTGACGATGCCGAACATACTATTTTTGAGTGCAGACGATGGGAGGAACAACGTATAAATGCAGGACTGATGCATACCCGACCGGAGCAACTCTCAGAGTGGCTCTTGGCTATGTCCGGAAACTGGAATAATTTTGCAATATTTGCAAGAACAGTTATCAGAATAAAAGAAGATGAGGCAAGACGACTGGGATACTGAGGGGTGTAGTTTATAGTAAGGCTGGGCGAACAGCCCCGTTCCTGAGGGCTCACATGCCCTGGTGTGTGGGTTCCCGTGATGGAGCGGGGACTCCTGGGGTCCGTTAGGTTCGAATGAATGAAAAGACCGAGACCCGGCCGGCGGTGTGGGTTCCCGGATACGCTTTGGCGGCTTCGGCTCCTGCGCCGTCGGTTTGAGGCTGGCAAAAGGAAAGACCGAGACCCGGTCTCCGGCGGGGGGGGGGGGGGGCTGGGAACGGCATAGCCGGGCCTGGTTCTTACGTTGGAGATTAGAGGCAGGCAATTAAAAGATCCGGAAAGGACACGTCCCCGAGTCGAGTATACTTAATTGGATGTCCGGCTCGGGGATGTAGGGCTAAAAAATAGTCTCACATTTAAGAGTTGCTATACCGTGTTCGTCCACCGATATTAAATTAGGCAAATATGTGGAAAAAATATTTTATTAAATTTTCTATAATCTAAATTATATTCTATTTTTACATAATCGTTTCCCGAGTTATTATGTTTTAGTTTTATTTTTTCCTCTTACATATAATTTATTTTTTAATTTGAAGTAAAACTTATCTATTAAATTATTATTATATTAATTCGATATGGCAATGTATTTAATATTATTTAATTCGTTATTAGGAAAACTAAATTTAAAAAAAACGTTTTGAGGCCCATAATTACCGAAAACATGAAGTTATAGCCTGATCCAAACACGCCAAAGAAAATAAACACAGTTTTAATTATGAACAAGTAAAAATTTTAGATTATGATGTAAACGTCATCATTACATAAAAATAAAGCATAAAAATATCACTTGGATGAACTTTTGAAAAAAAAAACATGGGCATCGTGTTCTTAAACTCCCACCATACCATCCTAATTTGAATCCGATCGAGATGGCACGGTCAGTCGTTAAAATACATGTGTCAACTCATAACAACATTTTCTTTCACAAATGAGATAAAATTAACTACGGAGAAAATTAATTCCATGAATGAAGATGACTGGAACCCTGTTGCGAAAAAGTAAAAAAATATTGAAAAAGAGTATGAAAAATTGGAACCACTGATAGATGAAATAACAGAACGTTACACGTGTAGACTCTGATAGTGAAAGTGAAAATGAAAGTCACAGTGATAGTGATTCGTTCAGCGAGGATGGTGAAGTTGCTAGAAGTTTGAATTAGATGTATGAAGAAAATTCAAGTAAGCTTTTGTTTATTTTTAAAAATTAATAATTTTATAAAAAAAAGGCTTTAAAGAATTAATTACGTATTGTTTATAGTTACTAAATGTAAATATGATAGTTATTACCGCGTACAATATGATAAAAGTAATACTTCGATTTGATACGCAGAGTTGATGTTTTCAGACCGAGTAGTAATACGCAGTCTGCTCGTGACGTCACAAGCTCGTACATTGGCTGGACCATCTATACACACGTAGGCACCCACGTTACTCTTAATAAAAATAAATTTTTTGGACTTTGATTAAAAAAAGTTTTTGAGACTATTTACAATTTATTTTCTTCGTTGATTATTTTAAATTTCTCTTTAATGTACAAAACTTAAAAAAAACATTTTCGTTTCTTTTTTTGGCCGATCTATACCTGTATTACTTTTGTGATGTAGCAAAAGCTGCTATATCAGCATCTTTCACTGTAGCCAGGAAAGTAAAAGATCAATATGCAGTAACATCTTTAAGGATTTTTCATTAAATTTAAAATAGTAGAGAAAAAAACAAGTTTTCTTTTAAATCGATAGTGAAAATATCCTCGAAACACGAATTTAAATTCTTACGTATAAATAATTAGTTTTCTTTTTTACAAAATTTATAGGACCTAAAAAGTCCTAACACGATAAAAAAATGTAACGTATATACATAATTAAATGGATATTTGTTTTATTTTTATTTCTTTTGTTTTGAGAGGGAAAGAGGGTTAAACTAGTATAAATATGATTGGACCAGTTCACATTATTATTTGGTGGCTCACGATAAATATTCAAGTTTATTTTGCGTCATATGGACATTTATGTGATACAATTCCACGTCACATTTAATTACTTAAATCCTTTAACTAGTAGCAAGTTCTTATAAGTGTACTATTGAGTTAGTTACACAATTGCATTAGTTATACTTGATAATCTTATATTAGAGGTTGTTGTAAAGCCAGTTATTCCAGTTTACTGTGATTTCTTGATATAACCTTGAATAGAACCAGAATCCGCGCAGGAGTTGTTTTCTGAACCTACGTCACTCGTTGCCTTTTATTTATTTATTTTTTTAATGGTTTTTATTTATTATTTTCTTTTAATAATAAAAATGCTTGTTTTATACGATGATCAATTTAAATCTGCTAAAATTTTGTGCAAAAAGATTCATTATTTAATATACAACTAGAAATTTAAAAAAAAATTATCAAAATCTACGATGAACTTTATTAATATCTAATTAAATAAGTCGGTTCAATAATTTATATTCTTTTAAGTATTTTTTTATATCAGTAATTAATGGTTTTCTTTATTTTAAATGCACCAAGATATCAATTTATAAATAGATGTATCGAGAAAATTTTATTATAAATAGAATTAATAAATTAAAATTTAAAAAAAAATGTATAAATTAAAATAATATTTAAATTTAGTAAAAACGCAATTTAAACTACAAATAAATATATTTCAAAAAAACATTCAGCATTATCGATTACACGGATTAATTTGCATCGATATTGAATCGATATTGAATCGAAAAAAAATGCATCGATATTGAATCGATACAAATTAATCCATAACTACATGGGTGCATTTCAAGATTATTGAATGTTAAGCTGAGAGTAATAGATATTTTATCTATGAGTAGACCTGTTTCGGGACTTACTATTGACATTCTTTGCTTACCGAAATCTATAACGCAATCGCTGAGTTGAAGTGAATTTCTGCTGGATCCCTAGCCACATAGGAATTCTGGCTATGAACACGCAGATTCCGCTGCTAAAGACGTAGTTAACCTTCTTTCACCAATCGTGTTACTACATGCGATTTTATCAATTGTATAAAACACGCTTTTCGAGCAAAGTGGCAACTTTGGACTGCCACAGTTGATAATAAACTCCGATACATTAACAACATTGTACTGCAATGGGATTCTTTTTTTAGAAAACTCCGTCGAGAGGAAGTAATCCAATGTCGATTGCGGTTAGGCCATACGAGAGTTACACACGGATATCTATTGTCAAAAGTAAATGCAGCGATATGCGTACAATGCAACTGCCGTTTGGCTGCGCGTCACATCCTTATGGATTGCATTTTTTACATGGCCTTGCGTTGTAAATTAAAAATTTCCAGGAACATTCGTCAAATCCTGGAAAATGATAAAGAAGTTTTAGACCGGTTATTTTTATTTCTTAGAACTATTAATATGAACAACTATATATATATATAGTTTTTTTATACGTTTTTTATCTGTAGTTATTTAATTACGATTTAAGATTTTGTTTCTTACTCACCGTGTTGGTCTAGTGGTGAAGGCGTCTTTCCAAATCAGTTGTTTTGGCAGTCGAGAGTTCCAGCGTTCAAATCCTAGTAAAATCAGTTATTTTTACACGGATTTGAATACAAGATCGTGGATACCGGTGTCCTTTGGTGGTTGGGTTTCAATTAACCGCACATCTCAGGAATGGTCGAACTGAGACTGTACAAGAGTACACTTCATTTACATTCATAGATATCATCCTCATTTATCCTCTGAAGTATTATTTGAACGGTAATTACCGGAAGCTAACAGGAAAAAGAAAGAAAAGTGATATTATTTTTAAGTTTTTTTTTTAGTGATATTTTATCTGCGTTAAGTTTTAGCTTTTTAATATTTTAACTTTTAACCTAGGTTTAATTTTTTATGTTAATTTTTTAGTCTTCCCGTTATCCGAGTTGGGGCCCTTTACACCCCTCTTGGTATTTATTAAATTATTTTTATTTTTAGTTCAATTTTACGTCTTTATTTCTACTTTTAATTTTAGTTTTACGGCTGTAATATTTAAAGTAGTTTTAATTTTTTTTAAATTATTTTTTTTTCTATAAAATTTTATTTCGGGCGATGATAACTCCAAAGCCTTTTTCACCCACAAACCCCCCCCCCCAAAAAAAAACTAATTGATTTTGGGTGAACCCTGAATATGAAAGGGGTATCCGAGACCCCATATCATGATATCATGAATCACCTGACTAAACCGATTTACCGAATTATTTTCAGTAATTTCACCTAAAACGATTTGTCATAGAGTCCTTGCCCACATTGAAAGCAATCGTTTTACGGTGGACAACCTGATTACAGTTTGAATAGAAGACCGTGAAACAAAAAAGTTGAGCTCAACCCGGGTTCAAATAACAATCTTTCTGTCTGTCTCAAGAGATAAAATATATCATTGTCCGCACGAGTTCATATCTCATTTAGCTAACAACGTAAATTTTTTTTTCATTGATTGCTAACCGATCAATTAATCAGAATTTTTGGGCAGATTTAGGACACGGATAAATATAATTTTTAGTGTTGAAGAACGCAAAAAACCTGAACATATACACGCGTGCTGTACAAATTAGGATTCCTAGGTTGACCCAGAATAAATTAACATAGTTATAAGTTCATTGTTTTTAATCTAAACGTTTTTTTAAATTAATTAGATTTAAATTTAATTTCAATTAATACTGAAATAAGAAACTTTAATATATTATGAAAAATGGAATAATCTAAACGTACTTCCGTTTATATAGAGAACAATAAAAAATTGCCTGTTTTTATTTATTTCCTGTCTATTTTACTTTGGTATACATTTACGCTTAAATTATCTTATAATTTTTAATAAACGATGGTGAGTATTTACCTGAATAAATGTCACGACATGTGATAAATGATATTCTACATTAAAAACTCTGATGTGGACATCATTTGACTACCTTGTACGCCTATTAAATTACATCTACACATTTTTTTCTGCACTTCATTTAAATTTATTTCATTTGAGAGAGAGAGATACGATCCTCCCATTCATTAATAAAAGTGGACAGTTACACGACTGCTGAAATATTAGTTTTTATTAACATCAAATAATTATACAATTATTAATTCAATAATATTGAAAGGATATATTAGGATAGAGTAAAAGTCTCTTTATTACTCGTATTATTAGATCAGAAACTGTTAAAATCAAGGAAAGAATATGGTGTAAACAAAAAAAGAATAAAATACATAAGAGAAGATGACAAATATAAAGATGAAGAAAACATTAAGACTAAGGAAAGAATAAAAAGATTAAAAGAGGATGATGAATATAAAGACAAAGAAAATTTGAAAACTAGAGAACGTGTACACAAATTAAGATCAGAAGAATTATATCAAACCAAAGGGCGATTCGGCAACAAAAAACAGACAAAATGATGATCAACTACGTCTTAGGGAGAGAGTATTGTTCGACATCAGAGGAGTAATGAAATAAAGATAAGAATTTTTTGCAATTTATTAAAGATCGGGCATGTATGTTGTTCTAGTGAGGATTTATTTGTAGATAAAATGAAAAAGAAATTCCAAAATAATAAAATATAATTAAACTAGAAAAAAAAAAAAATTGTACGATTCTAAATTATAATTTTCAATTAATATTATTAATACCTATTAAATTGCATATACACATTTTTAAAAGTACATAAAATTTTATTTCATTCATAACTTCTGAAATTTTTTCATATTTTTTTTATTGTTATTATTGAATAATTATTTATTGTAAATTTTTTTTTATAATCAGAGGTTAATTATTATTAATAAATCAATATAATTAAATTAACATAAAGAAGGAGATGAAGACGGATTCGAACCGATGTGCCTTTTCCTTTTAAGATTAAAATATTTAATTAATTAAAATTTAATTGGTTATAAGTCTTGAAAAAATGAAAATAAGTACCACTTATGGTATATCATTGAAAATCTCTCAATAAGGGTTTATTAATGCAGTTAAGAAAAAGTCCAAAATTTAAAAAAAATTGGTTTTTGGGCTTTTTTGGACACTTTATGCTCAAAAAAAAGGGAAGGTGCGCAACTGGATGTTACAACAGTCCTTAATCCAAAATTTCAACATTCTACGGCTAATATTTTTTGAGTTATACGAGATACATACGTACGCACAGACGTCACGCCGAAACTAGTCAAAATGGATTCTGGGATGGGAAAAAAGGATATTTCTGTTGAAATATGAAAACAGAAATTTTTGGCGATTACAATACTTTCTTGTATGAAAATTTACCATAGAAACTAAGATCTCAATAATTGGCAGAAAATTATAACCTGTTATAACAAGGTAAATTTTTAATGCTTTTGGTCAGTAACACTGTATCCCAACGTAACCTAAAAAAAAACATCTTTAATTATAAATTCAATACCAGTGAACCAATTTTTATTTTATTTATACCAAATTACTTGTCACTCAAAGGACCTTCCAATGAAGTGTCACAAGCTACATCGTCTATTTAAAAATAATAAGTTTTCGACTTATGAAACATTTATAATTTATAAATGAAAATTAATAAAATATTTAAGGGCGAAATTTTGTGTTGGTAATTTAAAAAATAATTTTCACTTTTAATTCACAGATTATGATTATTTCAATCGGTTTAAGAAGTTATTAATTGGTTTAAGAAGTATATTTCAATTGGTTTAATTTTATAGTTATTTTTGTAGGACTGATATTTAAAAAAAATTATACCTCAAACGGTTTTTTGCACCTATCGAGCGAAGGGGTAGGCGTATTTTAATTTTCTTTTCACCAAAATTCATTATTTTTTTCGGGTTGTCAATTAATGTAATTAAATGTTACCATTGCCATTTAAGATTTTTGAGTTAGGGTAGGTGTAACGGAGAGGGTCGGTTCCACCCGTTTGAAAATAATTCCCCAAAAAAAGATTCCCTCCATGAATAGTATGCATGCCTGCAAATATAAATACGATGGGATTGATAGCTGTTGAGTAATAAATGTAACTTTTCAAATGATTTCCCGGTATATTGTTTTTAACTAATTCTTCTTATTTTTATCATTAAAAACGTTTCTGTTCTTTTATTTTTCTTCATTACTTAAAGAGCTATTTAATTTAAATATCTTTGGCATCTATATTATATATTCCGGACCCAAAATGAGAAGAAATTTTTTTCTTTACTTTTATAGAAGTTAAACTTTATTTTTTCAAAAGATTCAAAAGATTTTCTTTTATTTATTTATTTTTTTGTTAGGGTTCACTTCATTTTAAATAATTTTTTTCGCTAAATGTTCCCCAAAGAGTAAGGAAGTCCAAAAATAAAAAAAAAAAACTATTTGAAGTTTCAGAATTTTGCAAGTTCCTGAAATAAAAAAAAAGGAAGTTCTATTCTAAATTTGGGGATTTTGATGCTTAAACATTATTTTAGTAATCATAATAAAAAACATCCTCAACCCTCAAATACAATACTTCGGCTTCCAAATTTTAAAAAATTCGGAAATTTTTTTTTAACTTTTTTGATCTTAATATTCATAAAAAATAATTTTGATGAATATGAGCGTTATTAAAAAATTATTTTAATACGGAAAAATTATGCAAGAACATATACAGAGTGTTTCTAAACTGATGGGCTGGCTGTAATTTTTTCGGATTCTACTAGTAAAACTAAACAAAAAATATCGTTAGAAAAAATGGCAATTTCACCTTCTTTCTCCCACTGTCCGCCATTTTGTTATTTTTATATATATAATTTATATCTCAATAGATAGATGAATCACATTAATAATTGGTAAGCGTCCTGGTAATAAAGTTTTAAAATTAGCAAAAAATCAAGACTCAAATATCTTTGCAAATTACAAAATGACGGCCATATTTATTTTTTAATCTGTTATATCTCTATAAATATTAGTTTTATCAAAATTTATGTTATTTACTAAAAATGTTAAGCCTTTTGAACAAAATAAAATTTTATTTGTTAAAATCAGTTAACAAATAGCCGAGTTATGGCAGAAAATTGATGTTGTAATTTGTGTCCGTTTCATGTCCTTCACTTTACGTTCAATTCGATTAAATATTGTTAATTCTAGTATTGTAAATTAGTATCAAATTAAGTAATAATTTTCTCACAATAATGGACCTAATAATTATTATACAAAATTACAATATCAATCTTCTTTCGTAACTCGATTATTTGTTAAAAAAACACTCTAAATTTCATTATTTTAGATTAAATCGTCAAATTCTAAGGTGCAAGATTGAAAATAAGGCCAAAAGATTTAAATACATACATATACAAAAACATTTGTATAAAATTTTATAACCATTTAACCGATTTCAGGTAAGTTGATAGCGGATTTCATATAAGTTGATAGCGACCGCGCTAAGCAATCTAATGGTGACGTTATTTCTCATTGAAATATAGAATTAAATGTTTGTAAAAATTTATATTGAAACAATCTTAACACATATATCCATAAATTAGCTGTAATTCATCCATATTATTTAAAAGCTTTTATTTAAAAACATTTATATACTTGCATTAATTATACCTATATTTTTTTTTATTCGGGGACTACTTCATTATTAATAAAAAAAACCTTGTAATTAATTTATGTAATCAATTAATTACTACAAATATACATATTAATAAAGATAATAATCACGTAGTAATCTATGATGCACATATAGAGACAGTACATGTAATAAGGTTTAATTATCATATCAGAGGTTTTTATAGATTTTAGTAATTTTGGACAGAGAATTTGAAAAAATTTAGAAACCCAAATTTTCCCTATATTCAAATTATCTTAACAGGGTAAATAAAATTAATTTAATTATAATATTATTATAAAGTAATTTTAAAAAGAAATTTTATTGATTTTTACAAAAATTAAAATTGCTCAAAGGTTGGAAAAAATATGTAAATAGGATGTCAAATGATCGTCCAAAAGTTACGATTCAGAATTTTTAATTTCATAATCATTAAACTTTTAAAAAGTTGTGCTTTATTTTTGAACAAAGTTTTATCTGAACAAAGTTTGAAAATGTTGAAAAAGTATCTGATATTCTATAATGGTAAAGGTAATTTATTTACAAAAATAATAATCTTTGACGTGTTATGAATGCATCGATTTAACCTGATAATGTAAGTTACAGTATCTTATAAATAAAAATAATATAATTCTGCTTTTATTATATTTTTTTTTGCAGACAGAAAACGGAGCACTCGCTGTAAATTATCTACACACCACAGATATACCACAGTAAAAGAGTTGAACCATTAACCTCCACTTCAAGATTACATGAACTTTGTGAAGAAATGGTTAATAATAGGAAAATCAGTGTTGCCAATATATTAATTAGAAGAAGAGTATTATACCATTATTTTTACTTACCTCTTAATAAGGGAACTCTTAGGATATATTTCACAGAACGAAGGAGTTCGTCCGTCGATGGGGTTTATATGAAAACCAAAGTAGTTTTCTAATTTATACGAAATTTTGTTGTATGATTCTCCGTTATTAAATTATCAAATTATATGAAACGATTTTTCACAAAAGATACCGTTCCAAAATGGCGGGTGTTATTATTTTTAGACAGGAAAACTGAGAGAGGTTCATTGGAGGATATGTTTCCTTATCAAGTTATTATTACGTGGTTTGGTTTCCCATTTATTCTTTCAATCACTGTCTTTGAATCTCTCTTTCTCTCAGACGTTACGCTTAAGATACTTTATTATATCTTACGTTTTAATTCAGCTTTATAACTAAAATTTTTCTGTGAGACTGTTCTGCTATTACATAGTTTTTTTATCTTTCTCAGTACAATAGCAAATTCTTAGAGTGCAATTATGAATAAACTTATTTTTTTAAAAAGTGGAGATCTAGCGGAAGTGTTCGATAATCATTAGCCAGGAAATTTGATATTTCTTAAAACAATTATTAAGAATCTGGTTAAAAAATAAGATAATTTTTTAGGAATTACTAAACCTTCTACAATCTACCATATTAGATTTTATCTACTTAAACTTAATTTTAATTTTAACTAGATGTTTAAACTCAGTAGAAAGTAATTGAGGTTTACTGTTCACAAAACTGCTGCTAGTAATAATAAACAAATAAACAATGAAACACTATATCAATCATACGTAGGAATTTTGAGGTTATGGTTTAATAACACAGACATCCTAATTACAAAAAAAAGAGAGATGGTTTAGACCAACTACTTCCAACATTATAGTATTCTCATTGTAATGCGATTTATCCAGCTCTGCAAAAAGTAAACAGATCTCTCAACTTTTACTCATCCTCTGAGGTGAATCTTCGTCCAATAAGCCAATTTTTCACGTTAATTGCCGAGTTCTGAATACGGTGAATATGGCGGATGTGGAAGTACTTTGAAGCTTAGATCATAGAATTTCATGCAGCAACAACCTGAGTCGTGTGTGCAAGTGAATTATCGTAGAGAAAAGCGCTTTCTTTTTGGCCAGATTTGGACGGTTACCTTAAGTATCACCATTCAATAATTCAGTATTGAAGCCTAGTACTCCTCGGTGATAGTCCTGCTTTTTTCTAGGTAATCTATGAACACCATACCAAGAGAATCCCGAAAAACCAAAGCCATGACTTTTCATGAAGATGGAAACATTCCATTTTTTGCTTTTTGTCGGATTTTTACTTGTTTCCAACCACTGTTTGGTCTGTGGCTTGTAATGTTGAATCCATTTTTCATCTACTACTATAAAATATCGAAGAAACTCAGCGGAATTGCATTTAAATTGTTAACAAACGTGGCAATCATCGTTCTGAAACCTCTTTCATACCTAAAACATCACGTAATTGATGTGGATGTGGATTGTTAAAGTGGATACGTTTTTTTGTAGTTTTTTAACGCCATCAAGGTCGCGTACCTTCAGATCATTTAATACGGCATTTTGAGTTTTTGTGACGATTTCATAGGTCCTAGCGGTTTTTGGACGTCGCAAGGGTTCATTAACTTCAATAGATAGGCGTACGACTACATTTAAATTCAGTGTCTACATTTTTTACTGTCGAAAAAAAGGAACGGTGGATCCGCAGAGAGCTGTCCACCACTCCCTCGCTCCAGCACACTCGCTCGTGACGATTCTCAGAAATCCTCATCGTGACGAAACACACCCTTCGGTCCGGTGGCCCTCCATGTCACATATCGGGCACGTCGCAGGCGCTGTACAACCGGAAAAAACAAGCATTTATAACGTCACAGCACGCCATCTCTCTTTTTTACTCTTTTTTCTGTTTAGCCTCTGGAATCACCGTAAATTATTATTTCAGAGGATGATATGTATGAATGTAAACTAAGTGTACAGTCTCACGTCAACCATTCCTGAGATATGTGGTTAATTGAAACCCATCCTCTAAAGAACATGATATTCACAAAATTCATAAAAGTAACCGCCTTTAATAGGATTTGAACCTTAGAACTATCAACTTCGAAATCAGGCTCAGAACCTTCAGAAAAAACCCGGGTAGAAATAAATCAGATAAATCAATTTAAACATAAAAGACATTCAACATATTTTTACGACTATATATGAAAATAAATAAATAAAACAAATAAAATTTGTTAGATAAAAAAAAAAATATTACAACTGATTTTAATTTTTATGTACTTTTAAAAACCATTTAAATATTAAACATGTTAGGTATTACTATAGGTCTATTTTTAATATATCCAGTTAGAAAATGTTAAGAACTTGTATGTCACTGAACAATATAAACTGGAATACTGAAAGGAAGGATATAACATGATTGATTATTAAAATAAACACCTGAACTAGATTAAGTATGTAAAATTAAATATCATTACTGATATTTAACCTTAATATATTTCTAAGAGCATACATAGGGTAATGGTTTGCTTGACATTTCTCCCGCCACCACCCCATTCGGTCGCCCTAAAGGATAAGACCGAATGTCTGTGCCACAAACGGCTACTGAGCCCCGAAACAGTTTAACGACCAGTGTTCTAACTAGTTCCTAGAGTTAACCTAAACCCGTGAACGGAATAAGCGTGGTACCATACACCAGTCGCTTGCGTGTCCCACCGCCAACTTGTCATATATTACGAAAGTGGGTAGGCGCACCCCGTCAACTAGTAAAACATATATTAATATCAATAAATAAATTTATCTCGTCAAAGACAGCAATTCGCTGCCACGCCTAGGCCGCTGAATGCCAGCAAGTACTTGTCCACCATTAAAGCGCTTGGAGCCTTAATCTGGCTGGTAGCCAGCCATATCTCTGGATAACCTTCCTGCACCAGCGCGGTAGGTGTCATTTCCTTCGGTTACAAAGCAATCGCATCAAGGAACTCCCACACAGTCCGAAAATGCGGCTCTTGCCACATTGACTCGCTGCTTGTGAGTGGCCAATTTTCCCCTTGACCACTAAGTTCCAGGGTGTCCTTAGTTCTAGCCCCCACAAGAGCTGGTCAGTCGAACATCATGTGTTGGTTCGACTGGACTTCTCCGCAGACGTACAGCTGCCAAGTAGAACCGAAACAAATATTGATTTAAAGTTACATGGTTGGTTACACTCGGGCTCCTGTTGCCCGTAAAAACGAAGGAGAAGCATTCCATCCCCCCAGATCTTGCATAAATCTATACAAGGACCTTCCCTTAGTCGTGACTTGCCATTCTTGCTGTCATGCTTCCATCGCGAGGCTGTAAATCCTCCTCCGCAGGCGGGAGATGGGCAATTGTTCGAAATTTAGAACTGGTGGACTGAGATCACCGTTCTGCTCCCGTACACGGTCGGCTCGAAACCGCATCCCAAATACCTCGGTCTCCCTGCCTATTCGCAATTTCCTCATGGCCGCCCGAACTTTCATCTGTAAATTGATTGGGAGAGCCTTTCTCAATACAGTAGCAGCATCGTAGGAGGTTGTTTTAAAAACCCCAGTGCATACAAATAAGGCTCTGCGCTGGGCACTCCTTAAATTTTAAATAAGTGTTCGTTCTTTCCAAACTGTGCGCCCAAACGGACGCCGCGTAAAAGGTCATACGTTTGAAGACACCTCGGCACACCACGTACAAATGACGGCCCGACAGCCCGTAATCCTTTTGAGCAATCCTCCTATGTGCATCACAGAGGGCGTCCGCCGCTACTTGCTTAATATGGCTGCTAAACAGCAACTTCTCATCAAATAAACACCTAGGTACTTATGAACTCTTACTCGGCTGATTATACAGCCTTTATACTTAATACGGGGGTTACGACTGTATGATAATTTGTCTGCACCCTTGATAAGCACAAATCTCGTCTTGAACACAGAAATCTTTAAATTTTGAATGACTATCCAGCCCTCCGCGGTTGACAAACAGGAAACAGTCATCGGCGAAAGTCTGGGCCATGACTCCTTCCGGGAATGTCAGTCCCAAAAATCCGTCGAATACCAGTTCCCACAGCAAGGGACCGAAAACGGAGCCCTGCGGGCTTCCCCTGATGATGGACTTTTCCACGCATCCTTAAACAGAGCTGTGCGATCAGATAAGTAGTCATGTACTACTACGGTCTGCAGGGCTACGGGAACATTTCGGCGTTCCAACTCATACAGGACAGAACTCCAACACAAGGAAGGAAATGCTGCCTCTATGTCAATAAAAATTGCCAAAACATATTTACCGTCGGCGCTTTCCACTTCGGCAAGAGTATTTAAGATGCAATCCTCAGTGCCAACCCCTTTCATAAAGTCATACTGGCCTCGATTTAGAAGTGATATATCGATGTGTTCCCAGAGCCGTTCCACGACCATATACATATACATAGGGAACTGATCTTATTAATTTTTTTTCAAGATTCGTTTACGGGGCAAGGAAAACATCGTGAAAAATCTATTTCATTTTTTTTTCAGAGTGCATTTTAGAGGAAACTTTAATAAATCAAACTTGTTATCTTCCATGTATATATAAATAAGTCAAAAAATCTTTTTTTTACAAAAACTCAACACCTCCCCGCCTAATTGAAATATATGTTAATTTGTTTCTCTATCTTTCTTTGGTTTATACTGTATATTTTTTAAAGATCTTTTTAAAAGTTTATACTTCATATATATATATATATATACACATGTATATATATGGAGCAATCAAGAAATGTCTACATGTTTTTTTTTTAAATTATAGACCCCTGACCTAAATGCAGAAAAGTTTTTTGAAAAATTTACTTTTTCTATTTTAGCTTTTATTGAAGGGGATGTTAGATGTATAGAAAACTTTACTTCAGCAAACTTATTAAGCTTAACTTAGATAAATCTGAATATTTTAGAAAAGTTTCCTAAAACTTTATTCCTACCTCTAAAAATTATACATTCTATATAACTTTTTACATGCTTTTCTTTAGCTCACTTTCTTTCCACGGTTATTACTTCCTGAAGTGTATTTAATGTTCAGAAGGTGGAGAGAGGAGTAGTACACATGCGCGGTATGTTTTTGGGATGGACCCACCGGGTTGGTCTTGTGATAAACGCGTCTTCCCAAATCAGCTGATTTGGAAATCGAGTGTTCCAGTGTACAAGTCCTAGTAAAGTCAGACTGTACAAGACAAGACTTCATTTTTACTCTACATATCATCCACTGAAAGGTAATTACCGGGCTAAACAGGAGAAAAGAAAAGAGGTTTTTGGAATGAACATCAATGTAATCGATCAACCAAGGTAACGCTTCGATCACCTGTACGAGGTATCGTAAACGCCCGTAAATATTTAAACATTGTACTAATACAAAGTATAAAATAAATAAAAAATGAAAAACATGCTTTTAAACAAATCTAAAAAATGGATTACTTTATTTTTTCGATATTTTTCAACAATTTTCTTTTAAATTAATTTTTTTCTAATCTTTTAAATAAGATTCAGACCCTTAACGTTTGAGTTGCAAAAGTACGCCGGTAAAATTATACAATAATCTGTCAGCTTGTTACTTTTGTTCTTCCTACTTGTTTTTATTTTCAAATTATTGTTATGTTTGTATTTATTTTATTCACTGGTTACGTAGCTATTACGTTTGCATTTACAGTACGAAGTTATTGTTTTTTTTTTAATTTATTTTTTTACTAATTATGATATTTTCTCAATCTTATTATTATTGGTTAATTATGGAATGGTTATATTTTGTATTTTTCATTATTTTTGTTAATTATAAAAAAATGTTGCGCAGTTATACAACTCCTGTGACGGTGGTGAGTTCAAGAATATGTCTTTATGTATATATTTCTTATAAGTTATGCTGTAAATATTAAGTAACAAAAACAATTAGTTTTCCTTTAGAAAACTACTTTGTTCATTATACCTTTTTCCAAACAAAACAATATCTGATGTGTACACCACATGACTTTCTTGTACGCCTATTAAATTACATATACACATTTTTTTAAAATGAAAAGTAAATAAAATTTTATCGCAATAATAACTTCTGAAATTTTTTCATTTTTTTATTGTTATTTTTGAATTATTATTTATCATAATTTTCTTTTACTATACAATCAGAGGTTAATAAATTATTAATAAATCAATATATTTAAATTTAAAAAAAAAAGTTAAAAAAAAGGAGATGAAGTCTGATTTGAACTGACGTGCCTAATCTAAAATCTATATATTTCACTAATTAAAATTTAATTTGGCTATAACTCTGGAACCAGTTAAAATAAGTATCACTTATGATATATCGTTGAAAAGCTCCCAGTGAGAGCTTAAGATTAACTGCAGTTAAGAAAAAGTCCAAAATCTATTTTTTTTCGATTTTGGGCGTTTTTAGATACTTTTGGTCCAGTTGATTGCAATCAAAAGGAAAGGAGCACAACTAAATGTTACATACATAATTCCTAATCTAAAATTTCAACATTCTTCGGCCAATCGTTTCTGAGTTACGCGAGATACATAAGTACGTACGTACGTACAGACGTCACGCCGAAACTAATCAAAATGGATAATCAAAATTGATATTTCTGTTGAAATCTGAAAACCGAAGTTTTTCATGATCACAATACTTCCTTTACTTCATACAAGGAAGTAAAAACAAAAGACCGAATAAAACATTGAAACTTTGATATTAAGAACTAACAAATATTAAAACGGAGAATTCTTTTATTCGATCAGTAATTAATTTACATAAAAAAACAAAATTACTAATTTTGGTACGTATTAAGCAAAGTTAATTCTATTTGTTAATTGTCATAGTTAGATAGGATTTTAAAGAGAATTATTTTGTTATTTTGAGCTCGAGTGGATAGAAGAAATATTTAGTTTACGACAATGAAAATTTACTTTAAAAAAAGATAATTTTTAATTTTTGTCATTGAAATAAAATAAAATAATGATAAATAAGCTACGCAGTTTTTTCGAAGTTGTATTACCATACTTGTTTAAGAGTAAATAAACGTGTTTTTAATTAGAAAGCACTAAAACCAAACAGTCGTGATAATATACAGTAAATGTATTGTTATAATTGTAATTAGCGTCATAATATAATTCTTGTGTTAATTTTATTTCTTCAAGAATTTTTTTAATACATATTTTTACTGTTATATAATTGTATAATTTTTATTTTAATATGAAAGCAATTAATTTAATTTCTCTCATAATTTAATTAAATAGAAAAATAAAAAAATAATTTATTATAAATAATAATAATAAAATTTCATTAGATTATTTGAATTTATTAATGACCAATTTATAATAACGGTGTTATTTTTTATAATTACATATAACGTATTAAATATTTTAAAATAAAAATTCTTTAAATTAATGGAATAAAAACAATTAGAAAAAACTGTTATGCAGTTCTCCGCAAGAAGACTGACTTATAGTTTCCAACGCACTCACTATTTCGCAGTCAGAAAGACACTGATTTTCAAAGTACAACGTACTACATACGTTCGATTAACGAGAAGACCCTACACAAGAATCAAGTTTCATGGACTCAACACTGTTGTCACTACGTAAGCGCGTTTGAAAATATACCACTACAGAATATAATCTGAAATTGAGATTATGTTGACTGTTTTCGACCTGAAATTGAGCGTAACTGAAGAACATATCTTCATCAAATTTTCACATGCACAATTTCAAATACACTTCTACAATAAATGCGGTTACACATATGACCTTGTTTTTGAAGGCCATACGGCGATAAATTTGGTTCAGGAGTTAATCACATACGGTATCCGAATAACACAACTTGTTGAATTTCTAAATTCTCTTCTCAGATATTTGCAGTGACTGAAAATATCTGAGAAAAGAATCCAACAGATATATTACATTAATGATTAGCCGTATGACCTTCAAAATATTTTCAAGAACATATGTTTGACCGCATATTTCAACGTAAAGTTTTCTGTTCTTTTCATCGATGGGGTCAAAATAGGTCATTCCATTTGAAAAATCGCTTTAACCTTGAAATAATGTCAAGGTAAAATTCAAGGTCACCATGAGTTATCCTATTCTAATCTGAGTAAATTATGTTTCACTCATTTGTATTTTGCGTAGTTTATGAGAAAATCACCTGGAGCAATTAAAATGAAACGATGTATAAGGAAAAACCATTTTACGTTAATGGTATTTTTGTACTCCTCATATCACAAAAACGTAAAGAAAATCCAATTTCACCCCGCAATCCCACCGTACGAATGGAAATAATACCGTAGTTTTCTTAGAATTTTGGTATAAATTTAATGTTATCAAAGCTTTTCCTTTTTTTTTCAATTTTTCACTTGATTGCGTAGCATAATCGATTAAATGGAATTAAGTTTTGGCAATCTATCATCAGGGTTGAACTCAATTTGAATTTTCCTTTATTATCTTTTGAGAGATATATTTAATTACGTTTTCTTTTGATTTTAATATTGTCAAAGTTGTTTTTTTTTCCTTTTAACTTTTATCAGAATAAAAAATACCACCATTATTTTATAATTTATATAAATAAAAATGCAAATTTTCGTTTGTTAAAAATCTTAAATCTCCAAAAGTTCTTCACCGATTGGTTTGAAATTTTGACATAACGTAGAATTCGAATAAGCCCATTTCTGAATACCTACTATTTGTATAGCTAAGATTTCACATTTGTGACAAGTGAAAACATGCTTTTTTGAAAAACAGCGCTATCTGTTGGACGTAAAAGCAACACGCTATACTAAACATTTTACAATTCCATTTCAACGTTTCCGATATATGTATCCGCTATAGAATAAAAAGCTACAGAACCGATTTACGCGCGGGGAAAAAGGGAGAAACAGAAATATCGGAAAAGGGAAAGAGGGAAAAATCGAAAATGGTAAAAGGAAAAAAGGGAAGAAGGGAAAAATGGGAAAAAGAAAAAGAGGAAATGGAAAAGGGAGAGAAAAATGTGGAAAAAATGAAAATGGAAAGAGGAAAAATGGTGAAAGGGGGCAAAGCAAAGGGGAAAAGGAAACAGGGAAGGGGAAAGGAAAATGGGAAAAAGGGGAAAGGGTAAATAGAAAGATTAAATTTTGTGAAGTTGTAATGTTCATTTTGTTAATGTTTTATCAATTTTTCAATTGTGTTCATTTAATCTATAAATATATATATATATATATATATATATATATATATACTCAAATCTAGCATTAGCGAAGCATTTGTGGGTCTGCTAGTAATAATAATAAAAATAATAAATGTGTATATCGACGTAAACTAAAATTATAACAAAATGAATCAGTTAAAAAACAAAAAATGTAAAAAAGTTCACATTCAAATAATATTAACGCATCTTTTATATGATCAAGAAGTTGCCTAATAGGTAGACTTCACGAATTCAGAGATAAAATAAAAAAACAGTTCATTTTTACTAATGTTCTATATTAGTTTCGCTAAAATTCATAAATAAAAGACATGCTACACCAAAAAATATAGTCTCTTTTTAATTAAAAATGATATCCTTGACCCACTGCCCTCTAAATTTTAATGTGTTTCGGACACAACTAACCAGTTAACAAATAGTCGAATTATGGGAGAAAATTGATTTTGTAATTTTGTGTCTATTATTCCGAGAAAATTATTACTTAATTTGAAACTAATTTACAATACTAGAATTAACAATAAATAAAAACAATATTTAATCAAATTGAACGTGGAGGACACGAAAACAGACATAAAATTACAACAAAAATTTTAAGCCATAACTCGGTTATTTGAAAACCGATTTAAAAAAATAAAATGTGATTTTGTCGCACCCCCACACCCAAAAAAATGCTGTTGCGGTTTTCTTTTATATTGTGAAATCATAGGTGAGCGGTAGAATTAAATAAATGAATAATATTTAAAGTGTTAAAAAGTAACTCCGTCTGGCTGGGTCTCGAACTCGATCGCTCGGTTGACCCGGTATCTGGTGCGTTAAGCCTCGTGGCTACACCAGTTTGCTGACCGTACAAGCGAAATATTTTCTATGTAAGTTGTGAAATTACATTAGTTTAGTTAGTGCCGACCAACCCACCGGCTTGGTCAAGTGGTGAACGCGTCTTCCCAAATCAGCTGATTTGGAAGTGGAGAGTTCCAGCGTTCAAGTCTTAATAAAGTAAGTTATTTTTACACGGATTTGAATACTAGATCGTGGATACCGGTGTTCTTCGGTGGTTGGGTTTCAATTAACCACACATTTCAGGAATGGTTGAACTGAGACTATACAAGACTACACTTCATTTACACTCATACATATCATCCTCATTCATCCTCAGAAGTATTATCTGAACGGTAATTATCGGAGGCTAAACAAGAAAAAGAAAAGAAAGAAAGAAAGTTTCTTTCTTTTACAGCCGCGCGTATGATGGTAATTCGCGCGGGTTTAATGGTATGCGCGCAAGCTTTAGTTACAATTATTGAATTAAATGAGGGAAAAAAATATTATATTTAAGTAAAATGATAAACATTTTAAATTATGGTGTGTCTGTGTGTGTGTGTGTGTGTGTATGTGGATAAAGACGTACATTTGAAACAATTCACAATTTTGCGAACTTCCCGGAACGCGGCTTTTGCCGCGTGAAGAGAAAGTCCTACAAGTGTGTTGTCAGCTTTTTTTTTAAATTTAAGAGATATTCTTCTTTGGTCATTGTTTGTTGATGTAACTTTTGTTTGCATAGAAACAATTTATACTAGCAGTTTTACACTATACTAATACATTATACTATAGCATTATAGTTATACATTATACTAGCACTAGATAGGGAATCTTGGAGAGCTGCATCAAACCAGTCAAATGACTGAAGACAAAAAAAACTTTTGTTTATTGTTTTTTTTGTTCGTTTGTTTGCTGTGTGTTTGTTTTTTTCAAATTAGTCATTTGACTGGTTTGATGCAGCTCTCCAAGATTCCCTATCTAGTGCTAGTCGTCTCATTTCGATATACTCCCTACATCCTACATCCCTAACAATTTGTTTTACATATTCCAAACGTTGCCTACCTGCACAATTTTTCCCTTCTACCTGTCCTTCTAATATTAAAGCGACTATTCCACAAGATGCCTTAATATGTGGACTATAATTCTGTATCTTCTTTTAACTACATTTTTCCAAATGCTTCTTTCTTCATCAATTTGCCGCAACATCTCTTCATTTGTCACTTTATATTTTTATTGCATACGAGTAAATTAATAATTGTATTGACAAGTACGTTTGTATGTTCTTGTATTTTAATGCGTTGAATTCTTCCACTTTCTCTTCAGATAATGTGGGTATATTGTGTTGTGTTAGAATTATTTATTAGTCTTAATATTAATAAAAATATACACTTCAATTAAACCCGATAATAAAACTATTACTTTGTTTTATTTATTACTTTGAATTTTATTTTGTTTTCACGGCCATTTCTAACAAAACTTTTCTAGTTTTTATTATGTTTTTTTCTTATATCATTCTCTAATAAAAAATCTTCCAACCATTATTTATAAAAAAGTAAATGATTTGGTTAAGAAAATAAAAGTATTATTTTTATAGGGGGTTTTCTCCTCTTAAAGAAAAAAAAGTAGTGTTCTAATTAAAATAAAAAAATCCTGACTTCTGCATCCTTTTTAACGTGTAGAAAGAAATATTTACACAAATAAACTCCATTAATTCTTTTTAATTGTTATTTTTTTTAATACTTATTATCTCTATCTTTACATATCTGCTTTACTATATTTTTTTGTGATTTTAGGAGCATCAACTATTATGCTCATTGGCTTCTTTCTATATAAAAAAAAAGAGAAAATATTTCTTCCATAACCGAATAAAAACAATAGCAAATAGTCAGAAGACAAGTCTTATATATTTTATGAATATATAATTTATTTATATTCAATATATATTTTATGAATTACTAATTTTATGTATTTATTTTTAAAATTTATTGCATTTCTAGAACAAAATATAAATTTTTTGAATTTCTCGGACAATTTTTTTTATGCTCACATAATTCACAACATATCAACGAGAAGGACATCGGTTCGAATCAGACTTCATCTCCTTTTGTTTTTTTAACTTTTTTATTTATTTATTTTTTTTAACTTTTCTTTTTTTAAATTTAAATATGTTGATTTAATAATTATTAACCCGTTATTGTAAAAAAAGTTTTACAATAAATAATAATTCAATAGTAAAAAAGAAATTAAAAAAATTATTAGTGAAATTAAATTTTACGTACTTTTAAAAATGTGTAAATATTATTTAACAGGTATTACATATGTATATGTATATGTATATTACAGGTATTACCGGTTCGAATCCCGGTCAGGCATGTCATTTTTCACACACGCTACAAATCATTCATCTCATCCTCTGTACAGTAATGCTTAACTGCGGCCCCGGAAGTTAAACAAAAAAAAAAAAAAAGTATTACATATGTGTATATATGATCAATTTGGTGAAACATCTGATTATTTAATAATAATTGAAAATTATAATTTAGAATTATTTTTGGATTTTCTTAGCAAATTCCTATAAAAATTGTATATTTACTTAAAAGAAATAATTTTAAGTAATTATTTGACAGAAAAATAAAATGAAATTTTTTTCAGTTGTGCGTAATATGCATAAGATTTATGGTCTGTCGTATAAATAAAAGTTAATAATAATTAAACTATTCGTTTTTTAACTCCTGTATCCGGTTACAAACATTAATTTTGACCTTATGGTGTAGAAAAATTAGTTTTTGTTATTGGATTATTTGGTAAACAGTTTTGTTAAACAATAATCAAGGGATTTTTACTTTAACCTAATATTTCGGATAAGATTGTTGAAATTGTATAAATATTTGATGCTAATTAAAAAGATTTAAGATTTAAATGGCAGAAAGGCTCCTGGAATAGACGGAATACCTGTAGAATTACTGCGCAGTGCTCGTGAGGAAGCGATTGATAGATTATACAAACTGGTGTGTAATATTTATGAAAAAGGGGAATTTCCGTCAGACTTAAAAAAAATGTGTTATAGTAATGATACCAAAGAAAGCAGGGGCAGATAAATGTGAAGAATACAGAACAATTAGTTTAACTAGTCATGCATCAAAAATCTTAACTAGAATTCTATACAGAAGAATTGAGAGGAGAGTGGAGGAAGTGTTAGGAGAAGACCAATTTGGTTTCAGGAAAAATATAGGGACAAGGGAAGCAATTTTAGGCCTCAGATTAATAGTAGAAGGAAGATTAAAGAAAAACAAACCAACATACTTGGCGTTTATAGACCTAGAAAAGGCATTCGATAACGTAGACTGGAATAAAATATTCAGCATTTTAAAAAAAATTAGGGTTCAAATACAGAGATAGAAGAACAATTGCTAACATGTACAGGAACCAAACAGCAACAGTAACAATTGAAGAACACAAGAAAGAAGCCGTAATAAGAAAGGGAGTCCGACAAGGATGTTCCCTGTCTCCGTTACTTTTTAATCTTTACATGGAACTAGCAGTTAATGATGTTAAAGAACAATTTAGATTCGGAGTAACAGTACAAGTGAAAAGATAAAGATGCTACGATTTGCTGATGATACAGTAATTCTAGCCGAGCGTAAAAAGGATTTAGAAGAAACAATGAACGGCATAGATGAAGTCCTACGCAAGAACTATCGCATGAAAATAAACAAGAACAAAACAAAAGTAATGAAATGTAGTAGAAATAACAAAGATGGACCACTGTATGTGAAAATAGGAGGAGAAAAGATTACGGAGGTAGAAGAATTTTGTTATTTGGGAAGTAGAATTACTAAAGATGGACGAAGCAGGAGCGATATAAAATGCCGAACAGCACAAGCTAAACGAGCCTTCAGTAAGAAATATAATTAGTTTACATCAAAAATTAATTTAAATGTCAGGAAAAGATTTTTGAAAGTATATGTTTGGAGTGTCGCTTTATATGGAAGTGAAACTTGGACAATCGGAGTATCTGAGAAGAAAAGATTAGAAGCTTTTGAAATGCGGTGCTATAGGAGAATGTTAAAAATCAGATGGGTGGATAAAGTGACAAACGAAGAGGTATTTCGGCAAATAGATGAAGAAAGAAGCATTTGGAAAAATATAGTTAAAAGAAGAGACAGACTTATAGGCCACATACTAAGGCATCCTGGAATAGTCGCTTTAATATTGGAAGGACAGATAGAAGGGAAAAATTGTGTAGGCAGGCCACGTTTGGAATACGTAAAACAAATTGTTAGGGATGTAGGATGTAGAGGGTATACTGAAATGAAACGACTAGCACTAGATAGGGAATCTTGGAGAGCTGCATCAAACCAGTCAAATGACTGAAGACAAAAAAAAAAGTTAATTAAAAAAAATATTTTAGCAATCTTGTAACTGTCCACTTTTATTAAAGAATTAGAGTATAGTATCTCACTTTCAAATGAAATAAGTTTAAATGAAGTGCAGCAAAAATTTGTATATATAATTTGGAATGGAATGAAATGCAAAGTTGACGGGAATTTCCCTTTCTCCCTACAGTTCGCAGAACCTGGACAGTGTTCCTTGCTGCTGAATGATTCTAGTATCGGGCGTGTTTAAGGGTTTATTTTTTAATGACGGGTATAAATTTTTCAAGTTTTATGTTATTTTATATTTTTAATTTTAAGGACGGATTTAATTGCATTCCAATCCGTTTTTAAACCAGTGTTATCGAACCCATTTTATGGGCCGACCGCGGGAGGCTTGGCTTTTGAAACCTGTCCTCTGAAGTCCTTTCGGTGCTAACACTTCATAGGCTAGCAGGAATGCGCCACAACGGGGCACTAACTGTATGGAGGGAGCAATGCGCCCTTCTCCGAAGGGAATCGCAATTGCTGATTTGATTTAAGTTAATTGTAAGTTTTATAGGATAGTTAGGAGAAGCTCTTCTTCCACTTCTTTGATGGCTGCCCTTCACGGTGCATCTCCGCTGGGCTCTCTTCCGGACTCCTGTCCGTGACGTCGGGTCAAGTAGAGGGTCTTCTTTCTTCTTCATCTTCTTCCTCTTCTTCTACAGATGACCTCTACTTTCTTCTTTGACCTGCACTTTCCGAGAATTGGCTGTAATCGAAATTACATACCGTTAACCTTGATATTCCCGTGGCCCCGAAGGCCTGAACGGGGGAAAGTGCAGTTTCTTCTGACTTCTTTCTTCCACGCTGTCAGTGGCTGCTGGGCAGGTGACTGCTGGGCTGATGGCTGCTGGGCTCGTTCCCTCTTCTTCTTTCTTGAAAGGAAAGGGAATAGGGAACTTACAATTTTTGGTGATACCTATTCGCGATCGCGATTTTGGGGCGGCGATCGCCTTTTGTAGAAAAAGTAATATATAATTTAATAAACATATAAGGAAGTAATGTGGTGTCCACATCAAAATTTTCAATTTTATAGAAAATACATAAAAATTTTTTTTTGTTACTTTTATCAAATTATCTCCCATGAAATAGAAAAAATAATTACGAATACTTAGCAAAAACAGATCCGAAAGAAAAAAAATTAAAACAGTTAGGTTTTGCGTTTTAAACTTATTTTTGTTCATCTACATTAATTTAAAATGAATTCCTACGTTTTATTTATGCTATTACTTATTTTAATTTGTTAACCAGCTACTACTATCGTACGGCGGTAAAGATTACAGAGTTAATGTAGCGAAAAGATCATATATCGACCAAATATATATTACATATTATATACGAGTCTGTTAAAGAAAGCCGAAATAGTGAGGTCTAATTCTAATAACAATTGTTGATGGTTATATGGTGTAGCGGTTTTGATAATAGAATCATCAAAATCATCAATCATTGATGTTCGGTTTGTTGGTAAACCCTTTATGTTAAACCGTATTAGATCATTTTAACATATTATACATATACGGGCTGTACGAGAAGACCAAACATATTCTGTTGGATGGTATAGGCTATTCTCTATAATTAATTTAAATATATTTTCGCTTATCTACATTAATTTAAAATGAATTCCTATCTATTATTTATGCTTGATATTTATATGTTTTTTTCTTTTTTTAATTTATTATCTTTAATTAAACAGTAATAAAATCTGTTTTGTTTAGATAATTTTCATTCTACATGGAAAAAATTATTGGTCATGCTACTAATTTTCGGTAAATTAAATTTTTAATTTTTCATTATAATACATTTATCAGAATACGCATGTTTGGTTATATTCATATAAAAAAGCGCTTTGTTAAAAAATTATTTAATTGATATTTAACGCTTTCTCAATTGTTATATTTTTATACATATATTCATATTTAATGTACAATAGTAATTTATTACATAGATTTATTAAAATTATAGGAACGCTTACAAAAATATTTCACGCAGTATTTGTATGTTATCCAGAATAAATATATTACATAATTAATAATAACTGAATTAAATTTTTTTTTTACGAATTAATTAAAAATTTTTTCACTTGCTATTCCCTTTTCTCCTTCTTTCCAATGCATGTGGTATAATTTTTTACGTAATTATTGTGTTATGTAAAAAACATAATAATTTTTAATCTTTAATGCAACTAATTAAAATACTACCCTAAACTAATTATACCTTATTTATAACAATAAACATTTTGTATAATACGATTACATATATTTTATTATATAAATATTTCGTACATGATTATCCGGGTGATTCAAAAAGGACTTCACAACTTTAAAAGCAGATAAAAATCTATTAGATAACTTACAGATACGGTTTAGGTCTCATTTCATAGCAAAAACCATCGAGTTTTGACTCACCTATTTCATTAGTACCGAATTCAGTCACTAGGGCTGTCAACGGTGTTGTTCTTTTTTTAATCTTAGGGACCACCCTTAGGTATTGCTTCAGAGGATGATATGAATGACAAGTAGTGGGAAAATACCATGTATGATTGGGATTCGAACCCGGAACCTCCGGATGAAAGGCCGAGACGTTTCTACTCGCACCACGGAGGCCGCGCTTGTTGTTAAATGGAACAACACCACCGGTTTTATTAAAAATGGATACATTTTCTGGTGCGGAACGTACTCGTTGTGTGTTTTGATTTCACGATTTTCTGTCAACCGCAGTTTAACGTGATTTTCGTAGAGAGTAAGGGAGAAAGCCTTCATACAATTTATGCTTGGAACCAAATCTTCTTTGAGACAGGTTATTCTGTTAAATACACAAAATCACCAGGACCCCCATGCGTCCCTGAAGCTGCTACGGAACAACTCAGTGATATCTTTGCAAGTACGCCGAAGAAATCAACTCGATGTGTTGTGAAATTGACATTCCACAAAAAACTGTTTGGTGCGTAATACGTAAACGATTGCACTCAAAGCCGTACAAACTAACCTTGCTTCAACACATTAAATATGATTACAAAGTTGTTGGGCTGTTTTTGTAAGAAAATGAAGGTTAGAATTGTAGACAACGATGTATTTTTAGACAATATAATTTTTTTTTGTGGTGGTCAACATTCTTAAATCAATGACAAGGTGAACACCCATAACTGGAATCCAAGTGTTTTACTACATTCCATAGTGAAATAATTTTATGAAGTATTTTAAGTAATTAAGTATTTATAAATTAAAAACTTAACTATCTTTATAATTAAGTTAAGTATTTATGTAATATTTCAGTTTACTATCATTCATTAAAACATTTTGAATTTTACAATGAATAAAAATCGGGCTAGTAAAACTTCTCCAAATATTTTTTGTTACGTTTTCGGAGAATTCACCAAGAATAATCAAAGAAAACCAGTATCGAATCTGCTTAAAACTGCGTACAAAACAGTTTTTAACTGTCACTTGGAAGACCAAGATAAATCCTGGGCTTCACATGTAGCATGCATCAAATCCTACGTTAAACTAGCACAGTGATTAAAAAGAAAAAAAGATAATATATAAGATTTGGCGAGAGTCTACTAACCGCTATGATGACTACTATTTTTTCTTAACAAATGTTATTCGTTTCAATTCAAACAATAAAAGCAATATTGGATATCCAAAATGTTCGTTCAACTACGAAACTTCATGGTATTGATTTACCGATCCCGATTAATTCAACTTCTTGGAAAGAAATTTCTGATTTCCCAGAAGGCTCAACCGATGAATTCTCAACTTCAATGGATATTAATTTATTCCAGAAGAATAAAATCCTGAACCTCACCCCATCACACAAGTAGATTTTGAGCGACTTAATTCGTGACTTGTATTTGTCGAAACAACATTCCTAGGTTCACGTATTAAATCCACCGGGTTGGTCTAGTGGTGAACGCGTCTTCCCAAATCAGCTGATTTGGAAGCCGAGAGTTACAGCGTTCAAGTCCTAGTAAAGCCAGTTATTTTTACACGGATTTGAATACTAGAACGTGGATACCGGTGTTCTTTGGTGGTTGGGTTTCAATTAACCACACATCTCAGGAATGTTCGAACTGAGAATGTACAAGACTACACTTCATTTACACTCATACATATCATCCTCATTCATCCTCTGAAGAATTATCTAAACGGTAGTTGCCTGAGGCTAAACAGGAAAAAGAAAGGTTCACGTATTAAAGAATGGAATTTATTAAATATAGATACAAAAAATTCAGTATATAGAATTCGAAACGAAAATTTACTGTAATACTTTAGAAGAGACGGTTTAATTTGTTCCTGCCATGATATTAGGGAGATAATATCTCAGCTGGACATTGGAAATATTAAGTTTTCTCAAGATGGCACTTGGTATATCATATATACGGGACATTTAATAATTAAAGAGACAAATTGATGTAGAAATGAAACAGTTTGTAGGAGTTTTGTACTTTCATAACTTAGGTTGGCATCAGTGGGATAAACTGAAAACAGCTGACGGATAAAAATTATTTTGTTTATAACCTCAATACTGCATTTAACGATGGCGTGTCCACTTCGAGTTTCCACATTAGCTGAACAAAGTTCAGTGATTCGTTTTTTTGCTTTTTGAAGGTGAAAACCGGCTAAAATCTTTCCTTGAATGATTTTACAGTATATTGAAAGTTGTATGAACTCAGAAAGTTTTATACGTGGGTAGAACAGTTCAAAAACGGTCGAACCTCAGTGAATGACAAGCAACATCTTGGCCGGTCAGTTGAAGTGTCAACTCCTTCGTATGAAACCCGCATTGACGACATTATTCGTGAAGACCGATGTATTACGGTTGAAAATATAGCAAAAAAAGGTGCAGTAAGTGTTGGCACAGTTCATAACGTTATCAGTAACAAGCTCAAGTACAGCAAAAGAAGTGCAAGGTTGGTCCCGAAAGAGTTAAAAACACAAAGAAACAAGACTCGTACAGACTTGAAAGAACGCTATGAAAGGGAATAGTACAGTCAATTTGTATTCTTATTTTAAAATCCTTACCTACCGATTGATTTTTTTTCCATATGTTAGGGATGATGAGGGGAGCTTAACTCCAGATATTTAACATCTCTCCTCCCATAGATTTTTGAAAAACTCGAAATACTCAAAAAGTTTTTGAAATGTGTTTTTCTCTGAATCTATGGATTTTAGAGAAAGGTTTTTCAAACAAAAAATGTAGAGGACATTCTCCTCTACAATTAATGGTTTTGAAGTTATGCCGTATAATTTGAAAATGAAATACTAGGTGGCGCTGAAGTTGTAAAAAACGTCTTTTTTCGTTTTTTTCACCAAAAAAAAAAATTGTTTTTTGTCTGTATTGCATTTGGAAAAGTTGTTAATCTCAAAAAAAACAGACAACTTTTATTTAAACAATTTTCTTGTACGACTTACCGTTTTGGAGCTGTATCTTGTGAAAGTGTAAAAATGTTGTGAATTGGGCACGTTTTCGAAACCGGTCTACTCGTTTAAAACGTTTTTTACAAATTCAGCGCCACCTAGTATTTCAATTTCAAATTATACGGCATAACTTCAAAGACATTAATTGTAGAGGAGAATGTCCTCTACATTTTTTGTTTGAAAAACCTTTCTCTGAAATGCATAGATTCAGAGAAAAACACATTTCAAAAACTTTTTGAGTATTTCGAGTTTTTCAAAAATCTATGGGAGGGGGTGTTAAAAATCTGGAGTTAAGCTTCCCTCATCACCCCTAAGGCATGGACAAAAGATCAATCGGTAGGTAAGGATTTTCAAATACAGCCTATTTTGATGACAAATTGCCTGTACTAGAAGGTGACCCTTTTCTAAACAAGATTTTAACGTGTGATGATACTTCGGTTCACCATTATGAACCAGTGTCCAAAAACAAAGCATGGAATGGATGCACACCAGCTCAACTGTCCGAAAGAAATTCAGAACGCAAACATAAGCGGGAAAAGTCATGTTGACCGTCTTTTGAGATGCCAAAGGTGTCGTCTTTTGTTTTTATTTGGAAAATACCGTACAATAAACAGTGTCTACTACTCAGACATGCTGATGAAAAAACTAAAGCCAGAAACGAGAGAAAAAAGTCGCGCATCTCAAAGAAAAGGCGTGATATTGCTACACGACAATGCTCGTCCTCAAACCGCCCAGCTGACCCAAGAAACTATTGGAAAAATGGGTTGGGGGATACTACCACATCCTCCCTGCAGTCCAGATTTGGCTCCCCCGGAGTTTCATTTGTTTGGTCCACTCAAGGAGGCGCTACGTGGAAAAATTTAACGAGGAGGTCAAAGAATTTGTGGAAAAGTGGCTCAAACAGCAAGACAAAGACTTCTTTGCATTAGATATAAAAAAATAATTAATCGTTGGGACAAGTGTATTAATATTGGTGGGTATTATGTTGAGAAGTAGTAAACGTCTCATTTTGTAAAAATATACAGTTTTTTTTCTACATCAATTTATCTCTTTAATTATTGAATGTCCCTCGTATAATTTATAAATAACAAAGTTCAGCTTACCAACATATAAAGGTTTAATTCATTGGAGTGCTTTTGGATTATTATCCATGTTTAGGAATATCTAATTAATTATAAGATCTGTAAAAATTCATTTAAAATAGTAGAATTATAATTAATTAAAATAAAATATGGTAAATTAAGGAAAAATTTATATATATATACATATATATATTATATATATATATATATATATATATAAATGTTAAGTTCGTTTGTGTACGGCTTCAAAAACTCAAAATGTTCTGCACCGATTGAGCTCAAATTTTAGCACGATATATAACCCGCATCAAAGATTGTTTTCATCTATTTTTAATAAATCTATCTATCTATTTTAATTTTTACAGTTTTTTTATAAATAAGAGGCTAATAAATCAGATGGAAATGTAAATAAAGGAAAACCAATCAGATGAATGCAAGATGGCCGCTGTCAAACACAACGACCAATCACAAAGAGCCCGTATGGCCGTTGCCAATGTAAACAAAATCACAACTGATTTTTTGAATAAACTGATAATTCTTTGAATTATATTTAACAGCTAAAACATCTGTATTTTATTAAAAAAAAAAAACACCAAAACAAAAAGAAAAGCCACCAAGAAGGATGAGTTAAAGTAAATAAATTATAACACCCAACTTTCTTATAGCCCAGATAAACTTAAGACTATGCAAACAAAAAAAGTCGAAATAACCAAATACACAGAAAATAATATCCCTACATAATGACCAAAAAATCCTTTGTTAGGTTATTTTTTTATATATATATATATATGACCAAACAATCGTTTTTTGGTCATTTAGCGTTCTTTGCTACGTAAAAACAAAGAACAAAATTCACAATTAGTAACACTGAAACCGCACAACTAAGTATTCGTTTTTTTTTTGTTTTTTCTAACCTCCGAAACCACCGTTATGCATTGCTTCAGATGATGATATGAATGCTTTATAGTGTATGAAAATGCCATGCCTGACCGGGATTCCAACTCGGAACCATCGGATTAAAGTCCGAGACGTTACCACTCGCGCCACGGAAGCCGGCAAACATATTCGTTAGGAGCCGAATAAAAACACGACTTACCAATATGGCGTTGTGTGTCAAACCAATTTTATACGGACTATAATTATTTTTAATACGCGAAACCTCTTCAAAAATATATTTACAAATTAGAAATTTGTAAATATACTTGAGTATATTTTGCATAGAGTACGCCTAGAAAATACCAATATGACCATGGAATTTAGAGAAGGCATTTACAACGAAGCATTGATAAATTGATAAAGCATTGAAGACAAGTGCTTAGCTATTGCAAATAAAGTTCTTAGTCAATTGGTATTCCTCGAATACCCATGATCCCGACCGATACACCATTTCAATTTAAAAGATTGCAATTCCCAATTCGATTGGCATTTGCAATCACAATTAATAAAGCTCAAGGTCAATCTTTAGAATTGTGTGGTTTAGATTTAGATGCGGATTGCTTCTCACATGGACAACTGTATGTGCGTGTTCCCGAATCGGCAAACCAGATAGCCTTTATATCTACGCAGAGTGGAAAAACAAAAAATATTGTATATCCACAAGTATTGCAAAATTAAACTTCTATGAAACGTATGGTGTGTTTTGTTTCTCATTTCTCATCCATGCAAGCACAATGTGCCACAGCGAAGCGTGGCTGGTACAGCTAGTATATAAATATAAATTAAAATAATTTTATATTATATAAAATTAAAATAATTACGTTAAAGTAAAATGCGTCTTGTTAATAAAGTAATCTCAGTTGCTATGATAATATGAAATAAAAGCAGTTTAGCCAACCCGAAAGTCATTAATTATTATTAACAATTTCTTTAAATAATATGTCGCTCTAGAATTTAGTTTGCTCGATCATCTGTTTGTTATTATTTAAATAAACGTAAAATTTCTGTAAAATATTACTTTTATAAAAACTGTTAGTATGTTAGAACATACTAACAGTTTTTATAAAAGTAATATTTTACAGAAATTTCGATATATTAGATATATCGAAAAATCGTTTGGATTTTAATTATGTTTATATTATAATACATGTTAAGCAAAATTAGAACGGTCCCTATTTCCTTTATTTATGCAGTTAATATGTTCTCTTTAATATGATAATTTTAAGATATGTAACACACTGTATAAGATGTAAATATACCCTGGTATATAAGCAACAATACTGCGAAGCGTTCGGCAGGAAATCTCTTTGGTCAGCCTACGTTATGAAAATCGTTTGGATTATCACTCGAATTATTTGGCGATCAATTTATCGGATAACAGGATCAGTGATTTTTTAAAATTGCTGAGGAATGGTTTACCTTATCGTTTCAAGTAGGTGACTTTATGGTCTGGCTGTACGGTGCGCTCTTCCAGCCGCTGGGTCTGTGACTACTTAATTTTAGTTCAAATATAAATTTTATTTACTTATTGTTCGATTATCTTGCTGAACAGATTGTAAAGTTGCTGTCGTTATATAAAAAAAAATAATATTTTTATCCTAACTGAAAATGATAGATTAGTCATACCGATATACATATATATCGGTATGACTAATCGATCGATATACATGTATTTTAGATCAGTTTTCGCATTTTAATTTATACATTCCCTGTTAAATTATATAAATTTATATAATTTAAATATAAATATAATTTATATTTAATAAATTATATTTGTTAGTAGCAGACCCGGCAATGCTTCGCTATTGGTAGAATGTGAGTGTATATATATATATATATATATATATATATTAAATAAACACAATTGAAAGTTAGATAAAATATTAACAAAATGAACATTACGGAATTCACAAAATTTAACTTTTCCGTTTTTCCCTTTTACCATTTCCCTTTTTCCTTTTTACCCTTTTAATTTTCTCATTTTCCTTTCCCCCTTTTCCCATTTTCATTTTTACAATATTCCCTTTCCTCCACTTCCCCTTTTCCATTCCCCATTTTCCCTTTCATCCACTTTTCTATTTAATCCCTTTTTCAACTTCCTTTTCCCCTTTTCCATTTCCCCCTTCAACCCTTTTTGCCTTCTTCCCTTTTACCTTTTTCTATTTTTCCCTTTTCCGATTTTTCCCTCCTTCCCTTTTCCGAGTTTTTCCTTTCTACCTTTTTCCCGCGCGTAAATCGGTCCAGTACTTTTTTAGTCTATAGCGGACACACATATCGGAAACATTGAAATGGAATCGTAAATTATTTAGTATAGCGTGTGTTGCTTTTACGTCCAACAGATAGCGCTGTTTTTTAAAAAAGCATATTTTTACCTGTCACTGATGTGACATCTTAGGTATATAAAAACACGCGCGTATTCGAATGCAACGTTGTGTCAAAATTTCAAAGCAATCGGTGAAGAACTTTCGGAGATTTAAGATTTTGAACAAACGAAGATTATTATTATTATTATTATTGTGTTGGAAGAATTTTTATTATTTATATATTTTATTATTATTTTATTAGTTGTATGTGCTATATTTGATTCAAATTATTTAAATATTTTATTAGATTTCTTATTGTGTATATTATATTCAACATTTTAACATATTATTTTCTTGTATTATTATTTGTTTGCTTGATTTTATCTTTTATATATATTTTATTTTGGTTTATAATTTGTTTATTAAATTTGCATTGTATCCATTTGTTCCAGCAACATGTTTAATATTATTTAATTTTATATTATTATGTTTTAAATATTTTATTTTTGAATAAATTAAAGAATTAAAAGTTGCAGGTGTTTTGATTCCAAGGATGAAAGGAGTTGAAATGTATCATAGTATCTTGTTTGGTTGGTTTGGTAATTTTATTATTGGTATAATTTTTGTTAATTTTTATATCTAAGTAATTAATACTATTGTTATTTTCCTTGTTTAAAGTAAATTTAATATTATCATTTAAAGAGTTCATTTCTAATTTACTAGCAATTTTTATAAAAGTAATATTTTAGAGAAATTTGACATTTATTTAAATAATAGCAAACTGATGAACAAACAAACTAAGGGCATTGTATAGGGCATTGAAATAGACAAAAAATGGGAGCCTGGTCCAGGAAACATTCCAAAAGCACTCATTAGGAATCGTCCGAAGTGTGTGGTTCAAATATTGCAGAGTATTTTTAATGGATGTCATATTGAGAGACAGGAAATGCAAAAGGAATGGAAACTGGCCTATATTATTTCAATATATAAGAAAGGAGCTAGAACAAACTATCGGAACTACACAGGAATAAGTACCCACGTCGTCTACTGGGAGGTTGTATGGATTCATTGTTAAAATGTGAATGATTGGAGAAGCGCAGGCTGATTTTACGCGGGTAGGTCATGTGTGATAAATATTTCCATTCTGAGGCAACTTTTAAATAAAAGGATAAGATAATTAGAAATCTGGAGACCACATGATTTTCGTAGATCTAAAAAAAGTTTATGACATAGTAAAAAAATTATTCCAAGTTCTTAGTAATTATGGCCTTCATTTGAAATACGTAAGAGAAATTTATGGCTTTTATAGGAATCAAATAATTGCTGTTAAAGCGGGAAAATATTTTTCAAAACATTTTAAGTTAATAAGAGTTTACGTCAAGGTTACTGCCACTTTGTTTAAGCTGATGAGGTCATCATAACATCAGATCAGTTTGATATTAGTTATATGATAAGAAAAATGACGGAAACCTTTATTAAGCGGGCTTTAAAGATAACTTTTAGTAAGAAAAAATATTTCTAGTGGCTGGTGAAAAAAACTTGAATATCGTCGAGGTATTAATAAGTACCTTGGCTCTATGTCATTACAGGAAGTTAGTAATGGAAAAGATATAAATCATCAATTCACAATTCTTTGTAGTATTCTGAAGTGATACGAAAAGCAACCAAGTATAGGTTGTGCAAGAAAGTTATTGAGAGCTTAGGAAATTAGAAAAAGAGATGAGGGGAAGATTAATATCTGTGGGGATGGAATTGCTGCGCCGAAGTTTTGGAGTTCTATAATACATTGAGAAATGAGGAGATCAGAACAAGAATTGTGGGGACAAATGGTACAATGATTGATGTTTTAAAGGGAAGAAGACTGCAATAGTACGGGCATGTTCGGAAAATGGAGGAGTATAAATGGCCTGTTGGATTGGACTCCAGGAAAGAGGAGGAATCATGGACGATCTCAAAGACACTGGGATGTCTGGAGTTATGAAGGCGATGAAGAGAAGGATTTGAGGAGGAAGGTTGGCGGGATAGAAGAGTTTGGTGGTTGGGATGCGAGAGATGGCCTTTATAGCTGTAACTAGCCTTGTAGAAGTAGAAGAATTAAAAGAGTATATGTTAATATTTTATGAACGTACTGATAAGCTGAGTGGTTCTAAGGACAATTAAAAAATTTTTTTTTTATTTTTACTTTTTTTTTTATTCAACCGGATTATAATACTTATTGTTTTTTTAAAATATTGTTAGTTATAATCATCGAAATTAATACAAGTTAAACAACTTAATAAGTATTCAATGTGGTTGACCCCAAATGCAAAAGTAAAAGAGAATAAAGAGAGAAAAAAAAATAAGCGACTTTCAATCATGAATATGAGAAAATTTATATAAAAAAAAAGAAGGATAAAAAAAAGTGTGTGTGTGTGTGAGCGTGCGCGTGCATGCACGTTTATGGATATATGTACGGATGCACATTTGCTGTGAGTTGTAGTTTTTTATTTTATGTGAATATATACGAGATGAAAAAACTGATAAAATAATATAATAAACTAAATAAATATTTTAATCTAAAATAAATTTAGATTAGTAAAAATATATAATTATGCATCTATTATTATTATTAACTTGCTTAATTTACTGCACATAAATTTTGGTAAGCTTGTTTTCCTTGACCTACCAGAAATAAAGATTTCATAAAAAAAAATTACAAAATTAAACGATTTTAATTATAATTATTTTTATTTATTACATCTTTTTTTTTAAAGTATAGGTTAATTGTAAAGTAAAACCTTGAAATAGATTTAAACGACTTAATAAAAAAAAAAAAAATTAATAATAGTAACATACTTTAATGGTATAATCAATCTAATTATGCTTATTTTTACCTATCATCATATGCTGCGAGAAGAAAAGTACGATAATCAGTCAAAAAATGAGGTATGATGTTTTTCTGCATTTCTGAACGTACGTTTAATGACCCAGGAACGCAAAGGAAAACAAAAAAAAAGGAGTAATGTTCATACATACTTACTTGTGTACTTTTTTTGAGGGTGAAAAACACTTTCGTGTTATCATCGCCCGGAATAAAACCGTTCATAATGAATTAAAAATAAGCGTAATATATAAAACAAAAATATATAAAATTCACAAAAATAAAACTTAACAAACTCCGAAAGGGGGTGATAAATTTTTTTAATCGTGTATACGGGACAATTTGTTAGTAAAAATATGGGGTCAATATCTCAATGGGGTGTTAAAAATTACCTTACACTGTTTTACGAGGATTTCCTTCTGCCAATATATGCTATTTGTGTAACTTGTTGACACCATTTCGAGTGAAATTTGCCTCGTCTTTAAACAAAATATACTTGCAGAATTATCGACTTTTATTTCACCAATTGCAGGACTCCAAGCGAAGCGGGCCGTTCCTAGGTGTAGATATTGAACTGGTTGTTTATGGTAAGAATAAATTTGTTTTGTTTGAGTGTTTTCCAAACCATCGAATGTGAAACTCCGATCCGCTTACAAAGACGTCGTGTAATGACGATTAGACTGCGCTGAACTGCATCGATAATAATTTCATCAATAACTGCGTCGTGTTGGACACGATCGTTCGTAGTTGAAACGAGAACCAAATAGAGAATCTACTTCCCGAAAATTGCGAAATATCGCGCTAATTGTTTTCAGATTTAGAATCCTGCCATTCGGAAAAAAGTAATCTACTGAAAATAATTATTGAAAATAGTAGAAAATAATCTACCGCAGCAGCTGAAGCATTATCATTACACACGCCCAAAATGAATACCATATCAGCGAATTCCTCTGTTGTAAATAAGTACGTCATTACTTGAATGGCTTCATTACTTCTAACTGCAACGCACTTTAGAGTACCCGATATATTGTGTCTTACAAAATGATTTAAACACTAATAATAATATTGCGCATTGTTGATCAGCTGTTGTTATTTTATTACCAACTTTGAAATAATAATTTTTCCAAATAATTCATTGTATTTCTTTCATAAATAAAAAAAATATTATCTCAGCAATTTTTATTTATTTATATGTATTTTAAAATTGATGTGTAATTTTCGGTTTTTTTAAAATGGTTTAAAAGGATTTTTTTTTTAATTTTTCATATCACTAAAAAAATTGTTTTTTCTTTACATTAATAGTACAAAAGTTATAATGTACTGTTATTATACAAAAATTCGAATTTTTCTAACGTTTCTTGTTTTATTCGACTTAAACCAACAATTTTGTTCAGAATTAATTCTCTACAACTTTTGTTAAAAAGTTTTATGTGTTTATTACCCATTTAACAAAGTTATTGTAAGTTTCATCCATTTAATATAGTAAACTTAAAAAATTAAAAAAAAAAAAAAATTTCTTGGAAGATGATTTTGGAGGTTGGGAAGAAGAAAGATTTACCGATTTATTTTAAACTTTTTTTGGTTTATTTACTCGCAATCAAACTTCATCATAAATTACCGCCACCAGAAAAAAGTAATCTTGAGTAAATTTTTTCATGAATAATTTTTTTCCATTATATAAGGACAAATAAACAACGTCAGGAAAGTAGTACAATATTATTACCAACTTTTTTTAAATTTAATTTTATGTATTATGAATTTTATGTTTTTATTATTAAAAATTTTTTTTTTATCTTCAGTCATTTGACTGGTTTGATACAGTTCTCTAAGATTTCCTATCTAGTTCCAGTCGTTTTAATACGATATACTCCCTACATCCTACATCCCTAACAATTTGTTTTACGTATTCTAAACGTTGCCTGCATGTACAATTTTTTCCAAATATCTGACCCTCCAATATCAAAGGGACTATTCCAGGATGCCTTAAGATGTGGTTCATAAGTCCGTCTCTTGTTTTAGGTATATTTTTCCAAATGTTTCTTCATCTATTTGCCGCAACACTTCTTCATTTGTCACTTTATCCACCCACCTGATTTTTAACATTCTTCTATAGCACATCGTTTTAAAAGTTTCTAATCTTTTCTTCTCAGGTACTCCAATCGTCCAAGTTTCACTTTCATATACGCTCCAAACATATACTTTCAAAAATGTTTTCCTTATGTTTAAATTAATTTTTGATGTAAACAAATTATATTTCTGACTGAAGGCTCGTTTCGTCTGTGCTATTCGGCATTTTATATCGCTCCTGCTTCGTCCATCTTTAGCAATTTTACTTCCCAAATAACAAAATTCTTCTACCTTCATAGTCTTTTCTCTTCCTATTTTTATATTCAGCGCTCCATCTACTTTATTTCTACTACATTTCATTACGTTCGTTTTATTTTTGTTTATTTTCATACGGTAGTTCTTGTGTAGGACTTCATCCGTGCCATTCATTGTTTCTTCTAAATCTTTTTTTACTCTCAGCTAGAATTACTATATCATCAGCAAATTTAAGCATGTTTATCTTTTCACCTTGCAGTGTTATTCCGGATCTAAACTGTTATTTAACATCATTAACAACTATTTCTATGTAAAGATTAAAAAGTGACGGGATCATTGTCGGACTCCCTTTTTTATTACTGCTTCTTTCTTATGTTCTTCGATTATTATTATTGTTGCAGTTTGGTTCTTGTAAATGCTAGCAATTGTTCTTCTACCTCTATACTTGAACCCGAAACTTTTTAAAAGTTTGGGGTTTAAAAGTTTGTCCAAAACTTGGACATTTCATTCCAAGTCTACATCATCAAATGCCTTTTCTAATCCTATAAATGCCAGTATATCTATTTCTTTTTCTTTAATCTTCCTTCTATTATTAATCTGAGCGTCAAAATTGCTTCCTTTGTCCCTATAATTTTCCTGAAACCAAATTGGTCTTTTCCTAACACTCTTCAATTCTCCTCTCAATTATTCTGTACATAATTCTAGTTAAAATTTTTGATGAGTAGTTAATTGTTCTTCACATTTTTCTGTAACTAATTTAACGAGTTAAAAAAAAATTAACTCGTTAAATTAACAACTGAATTCAAACAAATTTGACATTGTTTTCATCAAAAGTTTGTTGCAAATAAGAATAATGGCCAATAATATATTATTTTTAATAACCTGTTTATTTCGATAAGCTAATATTATAAAAAATCTATACATTATTCATAATTGATAAAAAAAAATTATATTTTATACTAGAAGTAACTGGTTGGTCATGACCGCTAAAAAACTCCTGGGAACCATTTTAAAGCAAAACGTTCACAATCACACCGAATGATATTTGCATTTCTCATTCAATCTATAGTTTTTTTTCTCAATCATAAATTGTTAGTCGATGTTCTTAATACGGAAATTATATTCGCAAAAATGAAAAATCTTATAAAAGTATGATGTTTAGGGTTTAATTATTACACCATTTATTGGCCAATCTACTGAAACGTTGTAGGATGGTATTTCAATAATTAAAAAAACAAACGGCAACAGCAGAAAACACTATTTCACTGCATAAACAAACTGACGCTCGAGTAGACATCCTTGACCTAGAAAATATAAGCTGGTCGAAAAGAATTTCGATTAAGCCTATTTTTTATTTAAAAATATTGACTTCGTTTGAAATATGTACCGTGGGAAAATAGCTTGATGTGATATTTTATTTTTACTGTCTGAAGGCCTATAATCGCCGAAATTCACTCATGTTATAATAAAAAGTGAATAACCGTGAACATTTCTATAAGCGGATGGAATGATTTAAATCGGGCAGAGCAAGTATCACTGATTTTCATAGTTTCGAAATACCAATGAAAATTTTGACTAAGCTCTGTAAAATCCCATTTTGCAATTTTATTAATCTTATCGCAAGGACAGACAGATAAAATTTTAGAAATTTTTAGTGCGATTATACGTACAATCCATTCTATTTTATTACCACCTAGCGTCTCGGCCTTTCATACGGAGGTCCCGGGTTCGAATCCCGGTCAAGGATGGCATTTTCACACACGCTACAAATCATTCATCTCATCCTCTGAAGCAATACCTTAACGGTGGTTCTAGAGATTAAACAAAAAAAATACAACAAAAAAAAAACGGTCAACTCAAAATCACGAAGTCATCCGAATTCAAATTTTATAAAAATTAAACGATTTTTTTGTTTTAGTCGAATGTAATGCTTTTTTATATTATGTAACAACTTATGATGACTTTGTATCCAAATATCAGTGTATAGAATAGAAAAATCCGTATTTGCTCGCCAGGAAAATAAACCAAACCTATCAGACGGTAAATTAAAAAAAAATAAATAAATAAATAAAAAACAGTAATAGATTTTTTTACATACAACTAAAAAAATAAAACAAAATTAAACTCAAATAAAAATACCACTAATGAAAACAAAATAAATAAAGGAATAATTTTAAAATGAAAAGGAAAAATAAAAAAAGTAATCCCGCCGGGTTGGTCTAGTGATAAACTCGTCGTCGTAGATCAGCTGATTTCGAAGTCAAAGTTCTCAGGTTCAAATCCTAATAAAGGTAGTTACTTTTATTCGGAATTGAAGATTAAATCGGGGATACCGGTGTTCTTTGGTGGTTGGGTCTCAATTAACCACATGTCTCAGGAATGGCCGACCTGTGTTTGTTCAAGACTACAAATTTACCGGTACAGTTTCATTACACTGATAAGTTGCTAATGACTTTAAATAATCAAAAAATAAATAATCCATCAAAAATACAATAAACAAAATAATTATTAAAAAACAAAAAAACTGATGTGGACACCACATGATTTCCTTGTACGCCTACTAAATTAGATTTTTTTAAAAATAAAATACATAAAATTTTATTTCATTAATAACTTCTGAATTTTTTAAAATATTTTTTTTATTGTTATTACTGAATTATTATTTATTGTAAAACTTTTTTACAATCGGAGGTTAATAAATATTAATAAATCAATATATTTAAATTAAAAAAAAATTAGAAAAAAGAAAGGAGACAAAGTTGGATTTGAATCGATGTCCGTTCCCCTTGTAAGATCCAAATATTTCATTAATTAAAATTTTATTTGGCTATAACTCTGGAACCATGAAAATAAGTACCACTTATGATGATATATCGTTGAAAAGCTCTCAATGAGGGCTTATTACTGTAGTTAAGAAACAATCCAAAATACAATTTTTTTTTGATTTTTGGCTTTTTTTTGGATATTTTTGGTCAAGTCGATTCAATCAAAATGGGAAGCTGCATAACTAGATGTTACAACAGTACTAAATCCAGAATTTTAACATCCTACGGCTAATCGTTTTTAAGTTATGCGAAATGCGTACGTACACACCGATACGTAGATGTCACACCGAAACTAGTCTGATTTTAGAGATGGTCAAAATGGATATTTCCGTTGAAATCTGAGAACCGAGATTTTTCGCGATCACAATACTTCCTTTATTTTGTACAAGGAAGTAAAAATAATAAAACGGGAAATATATAATTTATATTCTTACTAGATATTTTGAAACATATAAATCATCATGATACGTTCATTTCTAAATGTTTATGGTCAGTTAAAAAAAAATTCAACAAAAAGTAAAATTAGAAAGAGAAAATTGGTTTTTAATACAGATTTTCATAATTAACTTTACATTACGAATAATTTATAGGATATCGATGAAAGAAGTCTTCAAAAATGGCCCATAGTAATGATATTTAAGTAATTTATTATAATCGTCTACTTTTTTTTATTTCTTAATTATATTCGTTGAAGAGGTATCTATTTATTACAATAATTTGTTTTGCTTGTAACGTTTTAGCACGCAAGAGAGGATAATTAGCAACAACAGTATGAATACTCGTACATATTTTTGCAGGTGTAATTGTGTGGGTCATTGCTCTTAAAAAAAAAACTGTATATATTATATATATGTAATATATATTACATATATATATGTGTATATTATATATATATATATAATATATATATAGTAATAACTTTAGCTAATAATTTAGGTTGTCAAGATTTAAAATAATCGTTTATTATATTTTGTAAATGAGTTAAAAGAGTAATAAAAAAAAACGAAACAAGAAAATTAAAAAAAAGATAAACTGAGGCTAGATCAAATTACTTCACTGTTAATGTTAATCTAACTTTTCCGGTTTACCTGGAAAGTCTTTGTAATTCATTCATTAAAAATTTTAGTTTTATGTTCATAATAAACGTTTAAATATGAGTAATAAATAAAACATTCTATCGGCTTTTATCTATTGGGCTTTTTTTATTAATGATAATGATTATCAAAGAAGTATTTTTAAGTATCAAAATTTCCAAATTTGAACTAAAAAAAACTTTTAATTTTGGGGATTCCCTTATTCTTTAGGGTAAATTTAATAAAATGTTTTTTTTTTATATAAAGAAGTGATCCTTAGTAAAATAAATAAATTTGAAAAAAATGTTTAAAAATATTGAAAAAATAAAGTATAACTTTTACATAAGAACTAGCGTACCCTGTCGCGATTCGCCCACAATATAGATGTAGCTTTACTCACAATGCTTTTTTAATATAAGCAATTTAAGATAAACAAAAAATTTATTACAATCCCAAATCTAGCTTCCTCATCGCGGCTTCGCCCGTGTTTTATGGTTATTTGCGCTTCCCGTCACGATCAGAGGGTGGTAAATGAGTTCAAATTTGATGCTTGTATATAGGGTCAACTCGTTAATCGAACGTGTGTAGTGCGTTGTATTCTGGAGATCACTGCGTCTCTGACTGCGAAATAATGACGGGTCGGAAAAGAAGAGTTGGTTTTGTGCAGAACTAGAGTTTAAAACAAGAGTTTTTTATTTTTAAATTTCTTGATCGCTTTTGCCATACGCACCTGATCCAATCTAAAATTAAGGTTTCGTCCATCCAACCTGATTCCTGTGCGCTGATAATAACTCCATTTATGTGTACAGTAGGAAGAGCTTTTCTTTTAAAAACAATGTACGGAGGTAATTTTGATCCATCAGAAGTAATGCAAAGCGTAACATTACACCTTTGTTTTTCATTACCTCCAATGGTATTCGTAACACTATTTCACCATTTTTGTTTACGGTTTTGTCAAATGGTTTTTCAAAATATACGGGGGGGGGGAGAGGTTTGATCAGCGATTCCTATTTGAGAAGGCAAAGAGCCTTTACCTTTTCTAAGATTTATTATGTATTTGTGAAAATATAATATTTTTTGTTCATATGCGTCTGGAAGTCGTTGAGAAATGGTCGTTTTTTGTCTTATTGACAAATCAATTCGTGCAAAAAATCGTGTGATCCATCCACAGCTTCCTTTAAAATCAACTTTATTCAATCATTTAGTGATTTCATGAGCATATGATTGACACTTTTCTGTCGTGACAGCATAACCGTATTTGCTTTTTTCCATAACAAAGTCATACAGTTTTTTTCTATGTGTGTGTATTTTGGTTTTAAGCCACGAAAAGCTCTTTTATTACCAGTGCCTTTCACCAGAAATTTTTTCTTCTTACGCCAATCTCGAATGCAGCTCTTATATATGTCAAATTTTCTTCCTACTCCCGATTTCCAATTTTTTACTCTCTTCTATAATGCGCAATTTTTCATTTACTGAAAAAAGACTCTGTCCTTTTGTACTCATTTTAATGCCGTAATTAAAATAAATCAACGAATTAAACTTTACAAGATAAACTAAACAGATAAAATAACCGTGACCATCCACATATACAAACAGTAGAATGACTATGGTGAATAGACAAGACGACGATGGGTAAGTGATACTGTAACTGTAGTGTCATTAGAACCGGATGCAGGCTATATAGAATTAATCAATTTTATGAAAATAACGGGAACTTCGTTCCTATCGATAATATGAACAGGTTGTTAATAATTAAGGATGTATTCTGTATAAGCGGCATTCGGTATTGATAAACGAAAGCCTAATGTAATTTTATTTATCTGATTGAATTTAGGTACTTCTAAGAAACTTTACATAAATTATCCTGGCTAAAGGCTATATTTCAAGTAAGCCCCGCATCCTTATTTTTTCTCTCCAATTCCAAGAAAAAAAGTGTGGGGGTACTCGAATAAATACGATATTATTTAATTTAAGTGTTATTTATTCAACCTTTTATTCGTGGTATTCGTCTATCGATCGTCTTACTCAGTTCAAATTTATTTGAATGCGTAAAAAAATTATTCTTTTATTCACGCCCACGTAGTATAACTTCTTACGTGCGTATATAAGTACACACGAGCTTTTTATAAGAAGATGATTTCCTTTTGCAACTGCATTTTTTCTTTTTATTTATAATAGTACATTGTAAGTTATTACTTTATAACAATACAATACTAAATAATTACGATGAAATGAAACATTTTTCAAAACGTCTACGTTGGCAAAGAAATTTCTACTTAAAAACGTTTTTTTTTTTTTTGTATTAATCACCGTCCTTTACAAACAAATGTTATCGGTTTATTGGACACGTTCCAGTTGATGAATAAAACAATTCGCTTCCATATTCGCTTACATTTGTACATATAGAAATAAAAACTCTCTTCCTGTTTTGAAGTTGATTGTGAAAAAAACTGGTATTATTTTTATATTAACAAGCTGAATAAGAAAATATATACAATAATGGAAAACAACCATTATTATGTAAAATATCAATTGGTATTTATAAATAAAAGAATGTGATTTAATATCTGGCATCAATGTTGACAATGTACAAGAAATCTTTCGTAAAAATAATTAGCCGGCAAATTATCTTTACGAATAGCAAATCCATTTTGTTGTTTAACATAACATGCAGTTGATCGTTACAGTACATTTTTTCAAGAATAATTTCATCCATACTTTTTTCATTACCACTTAAAAAAAATTGTTATTTTTGATAATTCCTATTACGTTTTCTTATTTTATTTAACAAAAATCATGTTATTTTTTTGTTAATAACCTTCGAATATTAGAAAACCATTGGCCCAAAAATACACACATATAATTACGAAAAAATAAAAATTAATTATTACGCAGTTAAAATGATATATTTTTAGAATTTTTTTTTGCGTGATCAAAAGTATGTAAAATTAAAATAAGGTAAAAAAATTGAATTATAAAACATACCTTTCTTCAGTTTAAAAAAAATTACAGTAATTTAATGAAACTGGATAGATTAAATGAATATTAATCAAGATTAAAAAAAAAATCTTGCGACTTCTGCGCACGCAAGACGATCGAGTTTTCGTTATTTTGTTTCCTTTTAAAAAAATACCAACTCATTCCAATCTAAAATTCTACAAAAAACCTTTGATCTATAAATAATAATTACTCCTCAAGAAATCCGTACAATAAAACAAAATTTCCTTCGGCACGCCGGAAGGCGGAGGTAGATTTCACCGGCGTTACGGAGGGAATGAAAAAGATTTCCATCTTAAAATTAAGAAAAACTTCAAATTTAATCAATACAACAATGGTTGCATATGAAAAAAAGTTTCACATGTCTAGCGTACGACAAGCCCCATATTCTTAAAATTCCAACACCATTTTGGTCATCCCTTGCCGTAACGGTTGGTCATATCAAAAATTGTTTCAGACAAACGTTTTAGGTAATGTTTAGCGAACTAACGACCGATTCGATACTGTGCATATTAAGGAAGGTATGATTTTTTCTCTTCGAAACCCCATTTTTTCACCCCCTGAGCGAATGGTTGGTAATATCATAAATCGTTACTTAACTTAAATAAGTTCTAGGCCCTTATCCAAAACCCACCGGGTTGGTCTAGTGGTTAACGCGTCTTCCAAAATCAGCTGATTCGGAAGTAGAGAGTTTCAGCGTATAAGTCCTAGTAAAGTCAATTATTTTTACACGGATTTGAATACTAGATCGTGGATACCGGTGTTCTTTGGTGGTTGGGTTTTAATTAATCACACTTCTCAGGAATGGTCGAACTGAGATTTGTGTGTACAAGACTACACTCATACATATCATCCTCGTTCATCCTCTGAAGTATTATCTGAACGGTAATTACCAGAGACTAATCAGGAAAAAGAAAGAAGAATGAAGGCCCTTATTCAAAGAATAGTAGGAATTTTAAACGAATTCGATATTTTACTCAATAAAAAAGTTATAGCAATATTTCGTTTTTTCGAAAAAGCCCTCCCATTTCAGCCCCCATGATTTTACCCATTAATGAACTCGAACAGGATTTTGGGTCGTTATATTTTATGTATCAATTTGAATGTGATTGGCGCAAAATTACGGCAGTTATCGTGTCCACAAGAAAATGAAATATATTCATAAACTTTCGAACGAACGGTGGTTTTGGTGTCTGGGGGATATGAAACGCGAAGATATGTCGAAATTTTCCGGAAGTTGAATCATGGTACCCATTACAATAGGAAGCTTTCTTATTAAATCTACCTAAAAAGCAAGTTTTAACTCACTCACCACTGTAACTAAATGACTTTGAAAATACACCCCTACAGAGTCAACATAACTTGAAATTTTTTCGGCTTTAAAGTGAGCGTAAATAAAGAACGACTAAACTAATCTATATTAAATTTTCACATGCACAACTTCAGAAACACCATTAGATCATATCTAAATTTTAATGCAATTGATCCAATAATTTTGGAGATTTTTGAGCCACAAAATTTTATATATTGAACTATACAAAGAAATCCGATTTTAAGCAAATAATTTGTTCGTACTCCTCATACCTCAAAACGTAAATAAAATTCATTTTCTCTTCCCCACTCCTTTCATACGACCGAAAGTGATACCGTAATTTTCATCGAAAAGTTGATAAATTTCTCGATTTCATTATGAAATAAGGTATTTTTTGGAAAATTTAACGCTAGGCCAAACGGTTGGTTGTTCTCCTTTATCCTTCCCTCTCCATTTATTTTATGCGTATTCTAACAGAAAATTGCATTAACATTCCCGGAAAAATATTTGTTTAAATTCTTAACATGATACTTTATATTCTTAAAAAGTTATTGAACAATAACAAATAAATAAAAGTGGAAAATATATAAAAATTTTTATTTAAATATTTTTAAAAAAATGTAAATTGAAATGATTAAACATAAATGAATGATAACCGAAACTGACGTATAATATAATAATGTTAGAATCACTGAATAATTACATATTTATTTATTTATTATCTTAATGTGTACGTTGCAATCTGTTCATCTAGTGAAAAATCAGCAACCCACTTTCGATCCAATGAGCTGAGGATGATATGTAAATGAGATGTGGTCTTGTATAGACTCACGGCGATCATTCCTTAGACGGTTAGTTAATTAAATCCCAATCACCAAAGTTTAGTATTCAAATAAGTAACTAACGTTTACTAGGATTTCAACTTCAGAACTTTCGACTTCGAAAATCAACTATGAAACAACTGATTTGCAACGAGTATACCACTACACCACCCCGGTTGGCTATAGTCACATATAAACACAAATGTTTATTGGATAGGCCAAAAAGCTGTAATATCTTCTAGAATTGCTTTAAACGCATCACTAATCTAAAAGTGAACTTAACATATATTAAACTTTTAGTATCTACATCGGTAAATTCACCCCGAGATAGAGATTTAGATTTATGCCTTCCGAAGAAAACAACTGATACCTATAGCTACCTCGTCGCCCTCAAGAACTAAGTAGAAACCTAACCGCGGAAGAAGAACCCACGCCTTGTTCTAACAATTAATGAGCCAATTTCGTGAATGTCTCAAATTCGAGGCAATATAACAACTACTTCCCCACTAAAAGTGTTGATCGCAACGAAATTTAGACCTATTCCCCTTAATGTACCCAGCTACAATATAACTCATTCATGAACGCAAAATGACAGACTCCGGTCTAGTCTACCGGGGAGAGGAGAATGAACGCCTACTCCCACTCAGAGCTCCATCGCAGAGTCCCGCGTGACATTCACCTTCTTACATTAACCCCCGTCGAAACGCCGCTGCATGCCACCTAAGCAGCATGCAACCACGTCCCGCCGATAGTGTCATATCCTCATAAAAATGCCCCCGTCGAAGCGCGACCGCACCCCCCGGGACAAGGAATTCCATACCCATTGGGAGCGGCCGTAACTCCGCCGACGGCTTATCAAATCAATTTGACACCTCTTAGAATTAACCGTGGCTCGTTGCCGAAGCGCCTACCTTCGGTCAATCAAACTACCCAGGCGGAACCTAGCCACCCGGGGTCCTACGCTACTAAATCCCTTCGGCCGCCCTGCCCTGGGCGAGGAATTTTAGGAAGCCAGCCACTATTGTCCACTCACTGCGTGTCCTGCAGACTCGCAGATCCAAAAAATTTGAGTTGATCCTAAAAGTTGAGTTTACTTTCTCAAGTTCCCTATTAACTCTGGTACGCTCAGCTTCGAACCGCGGACAGACGTATAGGACATGGTCCACCGTATCATAGACCCTACACTCCGGACACAAGCCGGAATCAACCAACCTAAACCTGACTGTCCCTAAAGGCACCATATCCCGACAGAAATTGAGTAGTATACCGATTGGGGGAAACCCAACTAATAGCACGCAATTCCCTAACATGTGGAAATATACCATGTGTATATCGACCAGTAGAAGATTCAGCCCACCTAGCTTGCCAAGAGTCAAAACCTTCGTCTTCAATTTCCCGCATACGCCCTTATGTAAAAAGGCCTTCCTTCATAGAGATGTACCGCTGGCTACGCTCTGTAGCTAAAATATCCACTGGCTTCATGCCAGCGATCACAGTAACTGCTTCTCGCGAAACAGTCCTGTAACCGCCGACAACAGCTAACAACAGAAGACGCTGGGCTTGTAACAGAATGTCCCTATAACTCTGAAAATGCAAACGATGAGCCCAGACGGGCGCAACGTACAGCATAATGGCTTCACAGATACCTTTATAAAGAATACGCATGGTATTTCGCATGGTAATTCAACCCCCAATCGGGATGGATCACTCTACTGACGCCGAAGAAGGCATCAATAGCCTTCTTCGCCAAAAACTGGAGGTGCTCCTTGAAGAGATACATCTTATGACAGTGGTTCCCAAACTTTTCCGAGTCGCGGTGCCTTTTTTCAATTAAAACTTTTCCACGGTGCTGCCCTTTCTTTTTTCTGTTTAGCCTCCGGTAATTACCGTTCAGATAATACTTCAGGGGATGAGTAAGGATGATATGTGTGAGTGTAAATGAAGTGTAATCTTGTACAGTCTCAGTTTGACCATTCCTGAGATGGGTGATTAATTGAAACTGAACCACCAAAGAACACCGGTATCCACGATCTAGTATTCAAATCCGTGTAAAAATAACTGACTTTACTATGACTTGAACGCTGGAACTCTTTGACTTCCAAATCAGCTGATTTGGGAAGACGCGTTTACCATTAGACCAACCCGGTGGGTTACGGTGCCTTGCCCCAAATAAAATTGACTGCTCGTAAGTAAGTGATAAAAATAAATAAAAATGGTGTATCTTCACTATTTTTTTTTTTTTATTAACATTAAATTAATAATTATAAATGTCTTGGTTCAATTAATTATGAAGTTTTACAATATTTCGCGGCGCCCCTGTGAAGAGGCCGCGGCTCCTCGGAGCGCCACGACGCACAGTTTGAAAATCACTGTCTTATGGTATAGAATTCGATTTTCCTCCTATCATTTCATTTCATTTCGTTAAAAAGACCTTCAAAAACATGCCCAAGGTCGTAATACTAAAACAATATCGATAAAAATGTAGCGCACTTAGTATGGTAATCGATACTGTGATGAGTCAACACATCGAGAGTTTTGGTTAATTTAGTATTCATTGTTTAGCGTGCGTGTTTGTTTTTATTTATTTATTATTATTATTATTATCATGTTGTTTTTTATGTTTTTAAAATAAGCGTGAGTTATTTAAGTTGTACGTCCTCAACGATGACTTTTTACTTATAACAAGTTGTTAGGATTTAATTTTTATTTATTTATGAGATTATTATTGTTTACACTACACTCGTATTAATTAAATTTATTAATTATTCAAATTTGCATCTATTTAAATAATTAAAACAATTTCAATGTTAAACATTTTTTTTTCTGAAACATTAATGAAACTTATAATTTTATGCGTATATTTTTCTTTGTAAAAATAATTAATCCACAAAACAGGTTACTAATCTTCCAAGGACAATAAATTTAATGAAAAAGTAATATTTAAACATATCAATTTATTTTTTTATGAATGAATTTCAATTAAACAACAACAAACTGACAATATTATCAATAATTTTTATAAAAGAAATAAAGATTCTTTTTTTTTCCGTGAAATTTGGAAAGAAATATAATTTATTTAAATATTTTTTAAATTCCTGAAATTAACTTATACTTTAATTTTTAAAAATTTCTAGGGGGCTAAGCCCCCTAGCCGCTTTGTAGCCTCACCTAAAATTTTGGGTGATGCCTCATTTGGTGTAACTATATTCTCCGAGTGTTTTAAACCCTTACCCGATCTAGTATTTGAATTAGATCTCGACTTATTACAATTTTCATCTTTTCAGCATTTTTCTCACCATGTTATAACATAGGGAGAACCAGTGTTTTCTTATAACTCGACTCAGAGTTGAGGGAAAATTTTGGGTGAGGTATCACTAGGTGTGAATTGATTCTCCAAGTGTTTTAACCCTTAGAGCCTCAAGGTAACGAAATATCGTATATGCGTGCTTGTGCTGAAAGTCTCACCCGTACGATATATCGGTATGTAGTTTTTATGTTCATATATTTATTTACGATACTGCTAGATCACTCATATAGTATCTTTTCTTAAAGCTTACAATTCGTAGATATCGATAGTGTAGGTTGTTTTCATTTTACGATACGTATTTTAGAGAATAATCGATTTCAAAATTCCGATGATCTCTGATGTAAACAGAAGTTTGTTCCGTGCATTCACGGTTATGTTTTGGTTACTCCGTCCGTTTATAAGGGATTTTTTATAGGTATTATAATATTATTTTATGAAACTAGAGTTTCAATTATAGTGTTAGTTGTAGTTTTAGTTACCGTGAAGCGTAAAAAATTCAGATTTATTCGTTAGTTCGGTGTTTTGTTTTCTACAATGTCCGGGCGTTGTAGACGTCTTACCGATGCAGAAATTAATAACTTTTTTGTTGATGATACCGATAGCGATTTCGAATTATCTAGTGACAGTGGGGCTGAAGAAGATGATGAATTAATCACAAGCGATAGTGATGGGGATTCAGAAGAAGATGAGGCATACAGAAACATCATTGAACCGGAAACAAATTTCCCTCTTCCACATCAATTTTTGGAACTCCCCGGCCTAAAACATATGCCTAATCCAGGTTCCACGCCTATAATTTATTTATATTTATTATTTACACTTAATTTATTTGAACTGATGGTGAAAGAAACCAATAGATCAGCCGATCAATATTTAAATGCAAATAAAAATAGGCTGTCTGAACCATACCGAAAATGGAAAAATATTACCATTTCTGAAATGAAAGGTTTTATAGCTTGCATACTGAATATGGCGATAATTAGAAAGATTAGAGTTACTGGAGTAACTATAATTAAAATTAGAGTTACTGGAGTACAGTATCATCACAGGCAACCCCTTGGTTTGGTAAATTGTTTTCAGCGCACCATTTTAGAATTATTTTGAAATTTCAAAGCATAAATGATACAAAATAATGGTAACAAAAATTTCAATAACTCTGTAAATAATATGAATTTTAAAGTGAAATTTTTTTATTTTGTTCAGAAATAAGTTTAGTTTTTAGAAACAGTGAAAGATTAAATATAAATAGCAAGGATTTTTTCAAATAAAGAACAAATTCAGTATTTTTTTTTTTAAATGAAAAAAAGTTGAATTTTATTTTTAAAATAATTAATCAAGGGTGTATCACAATTTGGATCGCAGCACCACAATCTACATAGTTTACTGAGTAATTACAATTTTTTTCCATAATTTTATCGTCTATATTGTTATTTCTGTGGCATTTCTACCAAACATCTACTTCTTCTGAAAAAGGTGCTTGAGGCTTTTAACTAGTACTTACAAAATAGTCTTAAGGCCGAAAGGGTTAAACTATTTCCCGTCAAATTAGGTCAATTAAGTTCCCAGTTACACCAATTATCGTGTTTTCAACATTTTTCTTACCGTTTTATAATATAGGTAGGATATTTTAAAGATTATTTAATTGAGATGTAAGGAAAAGAAGATTTATTTACAATCTGACATAAGTAGCAATTATGAAAGATAAAAAGATAGTGAAACTCTAATTCAATAACGAACGAAACAAGAATCGAGTTTATTTTGCCACTTCGCAAATTGTACCACAGCGTTCCAGAAAGTAACTTACGTTTGTGCCTAGCGTGGAGACGGGTGGGGATAGAATCGCCATATTGGTGTCGAAAAGTTTTACACTTATTACGCATAAAGCTGTTGTAGCGTGTGGATAGTGAGTTTCCTACTTTGATCGTTGTGAATTATTGAAATGTGCGCTTCATTAGAAAATCCCGCGAGTTGTGAGGTGCGTTCAGCGATTAGGTTTTTACTAGCAAAAACCCTCAAACCAATTGAAATTCATCGGCAACTTTGTGAGGTGTACGGCGATGGTGGAGTGAGGCAGTGGTCCATTCAGTTTAAAAATGACTGCACCAATGTTCACGCAATGGTCGGCTAGGCCGACCATTGCGTCCTGACGTCACTGATGAACTGACGACGAAAATAAACGATAAAATTCGTGAAAATCGCCGCATTATGATTACGGTACTCTTGCCTCATTTCCCCCACATTTTACGAAGTTTACTGCATGAAATTGTATCGAGGAAGTTTGGTTATCACAAGTTTTGTGCAAGATTGGTGCCGAAAATCTAAGGCGGTAGATTTCTTCAGAGAAGAAATTGAAAAGCTCGGGTATCGTTATGATAAGTACCTCAATTTAAATGGTGACTATGTATAAAAACTGTTTAAGATTGTCTGTTTCAAATGTATATAATAAAAAATCTTTTTTTATTTCAATTTTTGTTAACTTAAATATATTGATTAATTAATAATTATTAACCGTGATTATAAAAAAAAAAAATTACAATAAATAATAATTCAATAATAAAAAAAGAAAACTAAAAAAAAATAAGAAGTTATTAGTGAAATAAAATTTTATGTACTTTTCATTTTAATTCAAAATTTTTTACAGAGATTAATAATTATTAATAAATCAATATATTTTACTTAAATTTAAAAAAAAAAGTATATGTAATGAAGTCGGATTCAAACCGACGTGTTCCATGGTTACGGATCCGACACGTTCTCACTTATACCACATAACTACCTGACCGACGTGAAACAAAATTAATATATAAACTACTATAAAATGCTAAGGACATTTTTAGGAGCATTTTTCTTGAGTATAATGAATATTGCGTGTTAGTATTTTGTGAAGACATGTAAACAGTGTACTATTCATACAAGCAATATGGTTCAAATCGCTGTCCTGAAGTTCGTGCCTTCCCCTTGATAGCTACAGGAATATGGATCTTATGTGCCTTATACTGATTTAATTTTTTATAGAAAAAGGTCACTATAGTTATTTTCTTTCAGAAAACTTTTGGACTTTTACTCTATCCTAATATTTCAAGTAAGGTTGATGAATTAATTGTTTAAATATTTGATGTTAATAAAAACGAATATTTCAGCAATTGTGTAATTTTCCATTTTAATAAAGAACTATTTTATTAAAGATCCTTTCCCTTTTTCCTTTCTCCCTTTTCCCAGTTTGACTTTCCTCTTTAATTTCCCCCTTTCTCCTTTTCCCATTATCATTTTTACCATATTCCCTTTTCCCCCTGAACTCATCCTTTCCCTTTCTTTTCCCATTTCTTTCCCCGTATTTCCTTTCTCCTCTTCCTCTTTTCCCATTTCTTTTTCATTTCCTTTTCCCCATTTTCCTTTTTTTCTTTTTTCCATTTTCCCTTTTACCTTTTTCGATTTTTCCTTTTCTCCTTTCTCCCTTTTCCCCCGCACGTAAATCGGTCCAGTAGTTTTTTAGTCTACAGCGGACACACATATCGGAAACATTGAAATGGAATCGTAAAATATTTAGTATAGCCTGTGTTGTTTTTACGTCCAACAGATAGCGCTGTTTTTTTTAAAAATGCATGTTTTTACCTGTCATAGATGTGACATCTTAGTTATATAACTTTTTCCTTTCTTTTTCCTGTTTAGCCTCCGGTAACTACCGTTTAGATAATTCTTCAGAGGATGAATGAGGATGATATGTATGAGTGTAAATGTAGTGTGGTCTTGTACATTCTCAGTTCGACCATTCCTGAGATGTGTGGTTAATTGAAACCCAACCACCAAAGAACACCGGTATCCACGATCTAGTATTCAAATCCGTGTAAAAATAACTGGCTTTACTAGGACTTGAACGCTGTAACTCTCGACTCCCAAATCAGCTGATTTGGGAAGACGCGTTAACCACTAGACCTACCCGGTGGGTTTAGTTATATAACTAGTAGGTATATAAAAACACCCGCGTATTCGAATACAACGTTGTGTCAGAATTTCAAAGTAATCGGTGAAGAACTTACGGAGATTTAAGGTTTTGAACAAATGAACATTTAGATTTTTATTTATATAGATTGAAGGATCGTATGTAACTTTCATCTGACATAGGTTTAAATGAAGTGCAGCCAAAAATGTTTATGTGTAATTTAATAGGCGTACAAGGAAATCATGTGGTGTCCACATCAGATATTTTTGTATTTTAAAATACATAATTTCTTTTGTTTAAATTAATTATATTTTTGGCTCTATTTATATGCAAATTTATTAATTTAAACAATTAAAAGCTGTTTTTTTTCTTTTTTTATATTTTATTATTATATAGTATAAACTTTTTTTTTTAAATAAATTTTTATTCATAATAGATTATTATTCCGTAGCCAGCAACTTAAAAAATGTACATACAATATGTGTAGTGAATAATTGTTTTCCAAAACGTTATAAATCAACAGATGTCAACGTTTTAAACATTCAAATACCGCTGTACGTGTGTTTTCACAAGAATGTGCTTTTGCGATGTGACAATCTTGTAAAAATACATTGAATATTATTTCGTTGCAAAAAAAGAATAATTTATATATATATATATAAAAATATTGTATCGTAAACTTTTCATAATGCATATAATATTTATGTTAAAAATTTTATGTTAATTATATAAATAAAAATGAAAAAACTAGTTGGCAACTGTAAAATATATTACATTAACGAGTAATATATTTTAGATTTATCTCTAGAACGACAGATATAATATTTAAATATAATACGATTATTACATAAAATTATTTACATAAATATATTATGCAAAATGGAAAGAGATATTACATTTAAATATAGGTAGAAGGTTACTGTAAAAAACACTAAATATATGGGAAAATTACCTTCAAGTGGGAATTTTTTTTTTTAAAAGGCAATAAAAAAACTAAATTCATTTCATATCGAAGAAGTAACAGCTTTGAAATTACATACTTCAGTAGGATATATAAACAGAAAAAACAAAACGGAAAAAGAGCAGAGATTTCATTCGCAGAACTAAAATCTAAAAAAATACCTTCAGCTTACATAAATTTTTCCCATTATACAGAGTGTATCAAGAAGTTCTCCCGGAACTTTTATAACCTATTTTATTCGTGAAAATAATGGAAAAATTTCATATAAACATATATCCTAAAAAGCTTCTTTTGCGAGTTACGGCTAGTGAAAGATTTCGCTCGGATTTCAGCTACACCGGTGAAATGAAGTCGTACTGAATTTTTTAGGACGTTAATTAAGGATCAGAATTTGTAATTTCTTATGGATTTTGATCTGAAACATCAAATAAAACAGGTCCTAGAGTCGTACTTTAAGTAGTTTTTGAGAAATCTGGTATGAAATCCAATATATTGGAGTAAAAAACTATGTTTTTTTTTATGTTTGACGTACAATAACTTTTTTAAACGGCTAATAAACACATAAAACTTTTTAACAATACTTGCAAAAAATTTAATTATAAACAAAATAGTGTAAGATAAGTTGAATAGAACAAAGAAAAGTTAAAAAACTTTGAATTTTATTCATACAAGTACACTAAATCAAAGTACAACATACGAACCGGTTTATAATTAATGTTCAAAAATGAGTTCGCCATTTTCAACACATTTCTTGGCACGCTTCTGTATTGCTTTTGTTGCTCGTTTTAGTTCTTTAGTGCTGTCCTTAAGGTGTTCATCTGCATCTATTTTTTTATAATGCTGACAATAACAACGTCGTGTTGGACAAATCGTTCGTAGCTTGTACGAATATTACGTAGAATATTCCTATTTCCCGAAGATTGCGAAAAGTCACGTTAATTATTTTGGGATCTGAAATCCTGCGGTTCGGTAAATGTATTTCGTATTCTACTGCAGCGGCTGTATTATTACCAATACAGACACCCAAAATGAATATCATATCAGCTTATACCTCTGTTGTAAATAAGTACGGCATTACTTCAACGCCCAAACGATCACGCTGCAACTAAAATTCATAGAAAACCTTCGCTAACGACACCATAGTTCGTAGTACCCGATATATTAATGTACATTACAGAATGATTTAAACATTAATACAGTATTACGCATTGTTGATCAGCTGTTGTTATTTCTTTGCCAACTTTGAAATAATAATTTTTCAACTAATTTATTGTATTTTTGTCATAAATAAAAAAAATATTATCTAAGTAAGTTTTGTTGTGCAATTGTGCAATTTCCAGTTTTTTAAAAAAAGAATTCAACAGAAATTTTTAACAATAAATTTTGTTTTCACAGATTTTTCACAACTCCAGAAAAGAATTTGGTTTTTTTTTGTACATTAATACTTTTCTAACAAAAGTAGTAATGTACTGTTTCTAAATAAAATTCTAATTTTTCTTTATTTTATTCAACTTATCTTACACCATTTTGTTCAGAATTAAATTACCAGCAAATTTTATTTAAAAGTTTGCTACCCATTTAACAAAGTATGTCAAACATAAAAAAGAAAAATAGAGATTTTTACCACAATTTATTGCTTTTACAAAAATCATAAAAAATTACTAATTCTGCCTCTTAATGAACGTTCTTAAAATTTCAGTACGACCTCATTTTACAGGGATAGCTGAAATCCGAGCGAAATCTTTCACTTGCCGTAACTCGCAAACGAAGCATTTTAAAATTTATGTTTATACGAATTTTTTCCATTATTTTCACGACTAAAATAGGTTATAAAAGTCCTGGGAAAACTTTGTGATACAATATATATAGAAAAGAAATTTAATTATAATTCCGATTAATTATTATAATTATAATGAGTGATTTGTAAACAATAAATAATTATTTATAATTTACAAATTACCAGATACACCTTCAGTAAGACTGATTCACCTTCAATAAATTAAAGCACAGGAAAACATGATTGAAAAATTAATACATATATATTTATATACATATGTCTATGTATAAACTTTATGGCACGCAAATCTCTGTATACATCGATAATTTAATGAATTAAATTATTTAGAATTAACTAAATAGTGTTGTATTTTTACTTTTAACCTTTTTCAGAGAATGAAAAATGTTTTTTTTTCAAAACATAAAAAAAATAAATTATATCTTCATTTTCCAGTAAGTCTAAGCATTTTTATGCAAAAATAAGGAGAGACTGTCAAAATTTCGTGCTTTACAAACCTAGACGTTTCTAGTGATATCTCCATGTCGTTTTTTATTTCTGTTTTATTGTCTTTATATATTTTTAAATGTATTTGCATGATAAATTTTCTTGTAATGAAAATATATATATTCTCGTATAAATTATAATATTTACATCAAGAAGGCAATTTGATAAAGTAAAAAACAAGAGTGGAAAAGAAGGCGGTAAAAACTTGTTTAATGGCTGAGAGACCGAATTTTAATGATTAAAAATTTTAAAAAAGTTATTTAATCTTAAAGTAAAAAAATACAATATTCCCTTTAACCAGAACAGAAAACAGTTGTTTTTCTTTTGGCGGAATAAAACTTTGATCTTCAAGAAACAAGCTCTGCATGCTTTTGATATATATATATATATATATATATATTCTCGTATAAATTATAATATTACATCAAGAGAGCAATTGGACAAAGTAAAAAAGATGGAAAAAACTTTGTTTACTGGCCGAGAGACCGAATTTTAATGATTAAAACTTTTTAAAAAGTGTATATATATATATATACACACAGTAAGTCTCGTTTATAGTGAAATCGGATATAATGACATATCAGATATAGTGAGGAACAACTTGTCTCTTGGTTGGTTTGGTACACTGTTAATACATAAATACAGTAATTATATTGTTTATAATGACATCGGTTGTTATGCAAACCGGTTATCAATGAAAATCGGTTATGTAAGATCGGTATTATGACTTATTTTTCCTACTACAATGCAACATTTATCGTTTAAAATGCCGGATAGAAGTGACTCATCAATAACGTAGTATAGTATATCTACATTGTAGCTACAGAAATATTTTTACGTTTCCTTTTTTCTTACACAGGTCCTTTTTTTAAGTTCTTCGTATACCAGATTATTGTAAACTGAAGCGGTCACAGAATGTGACCGCTTCAGTTAGTTGATCGCCTCCAACATTGGAGGCGATTAATAAAATTCACCGATTTAACTTTCACGCAAAATCTATTCAACCGAATGAACTGAAATTTTGCACGAAGATAATTTTTATATCTGGAAAGAACATACGACTATTTCTGTAACGAAATGTTTCACACTTTCAAGATGGTGGCCGTTTTCATGGCTTATAGCAACAACCGGATTACACGAGTGAGATAATACTCGTATTCCTTACTGATATTCAACTTTATTATAACTATTTATCACTATTGATCAAATTAAATTCGGAGATAATTTACAGTGTCTAAAATTATTTCTTTTACAAAAAAAAAAGGTTTAATATCTCTTTCGGTTATCTAGAAAAGTAACTTTAAAGGTGCGAAGGTGTACAGCGTGGCGGCTCAATGAATTCAGTCATACCACTACTACCGTGTGTGTGATGCGACTGACTATATTTTCCTCTATTTACTTGACTTTAAAATAAAAAATTAAAAAAAAAAGTGAAACTAAGTTTCACAGCCAATTTTTCGTGGTGTTTGTCGAGTAATTGTGCATATTACTCTATTACTATAAACTATTGTTTATATGTACAGTACTCGTACATATAGTAGTTTCCTTTAAACTTAAATAAAGAAAACAAAGGGCATAAAATAATTTATTATTTAATATAGTGTGGTGTTTTAGAGAAAATATTAGTTAGAATAGTGACCTGCTGGATTAAAGCGACAGATTTTGATTAGTGATTATTTACCCTTATTACACAAAATGAGCTGAAGGTTTGCCCTTGTCTTTGTCAACCGAACTGTCGGCTGGCTTTCGCGGGATGAGCGAGCGGGGTTTGTTGTACTATCTAACCAGATGACATTAACCCGATTACTAATAATATTTGTATATAAAACGCAAACACAACAGACTAATACAATACAATGATAAGTACACTAAACACAGCGGATGAAGAGGGAAAACTTTCAGTTCACGTACTGTACAATTAACTTATGGGGGGTGCCCGACGTACGGGTCCGCCATCTTGAAATACGACGCCATCTTTCCTCTCCTCTTTTTGGTTTTTTTACTTTTCATCAAAAATCGCCGAATATCACTTCAATGGTACGGTTTACAATAAAACTGTTAGGAATATGTTTTACTTAAAATTAAGTTTATCACAATTTCACCCAATATCGCATTTGCAGCTTTAATATTTGGGAGATACAAGCTTGTTAATTTTTAACTTGTCTACAAAAATAATTGATTATCACCCCAATGGTAGCAATTACAATAAAAAGTAAAGATTTACTTTTTATTTAAAATGAAATTTTCAGCAATTTAAGCTTAAAAGCATTTTTGTAGCTTTCATATTTTGCGAGATACAATGCTTTTTAAAATATGACTATTATAATTGCTGTAATAGAGCGTAGCACTGATTTGAAATACAACTTGTTAGTTTCCTGAGGCATTCACCGTCACGAACGGTGTTGTTAAATTTAGACTAGGCGCGGTGACCGGCGCTTCCTAGGACTCGGTTAGTTAGTTTGGGGGAATCGTGCTAGGTTGGATGTGAAGATGTCCATTTCAGGCCTACGTGAAGGGAAAATGTAATTTGTATTTTACTGATGCAAATGTCTGCCGAGGCATTTACTTCAGTGGCATCCCGACCGAAACCTGGCTGATGACTGTGAGATGTAATCAGTTAGAGGTTCTTAAGACGAACTCCGGTAAAGCCCCTCACGGCTTGCAACGGAGCGGGTGGTGTGGGGACCGGTAACGTCGCAAGGTGGGTGACTTCTCCTACGGGGTTGGAATGAATATACCAAATAAAGTTAATTTGAAAAAAAAACAATCTGATGTGGAAACCACATGACTTCCTTGTACGCCTATTAAATTACATTTACACTTTTTTTTTAAATGAAAAGTACATAAAATTTTACTTCATTAAACACGTTTGATATGTTTTCATATTTTTTTATTGTTATTATTGAATTATTATTTATCGTAAAACGTTTTTACTTTCACAGGTTAATAATTATTTTTTTTTTGTCTTCAGTCATTTGACTTGTTTGACGCAGCTCTCCAAGATTTCCTATCTAGCGCTAGTCATTTCATTTCGGTATACCCCCTACATCCTACATCCCTAACAACTTGTTTTATATATTCCAAACGTTGCCTGCCTACACAATTTTTTCCTTCTACCTGTCCCTCCAATACTAAAGCGACTATTCCAGGATGCCATAATATGTGGCCTATAAGTCTGTCTCTTCTTTTAACTATATTTTTCCAAATGTTTCTGTCTTCATCTATTTGCTGCAACACCTCTTCATTTGTCACTTTATCCACCCATCTTATTTTTAACATTCTCCTATAGCACCGCATTTCAAAAGCTTCTAATCTTTTCTTCTCAGATACTCCGATTGTCCAAGTTTCACTTCCATATAAAGCGACGCTTCAAACATATACTTTCAAAAATCTTTTCCTGACGTTTAAATTAATTTTTGACGTAAAGAAATTATATTTCTGACTGAAGGCTCGTTCCGCCTGTGCTGTTCGGCATTTTATATCGCTTCTGCTTCGTCCATCTTTAGTAATTCTACTTCCCAAATAACAAACTTCTTCTACCTTCATAATCTTTTCTCTTCCTATTTTCACATTCAGTGGTCCATCTTTGTTATTTCTACTACATTTCATTACTTTCGTTTTGTTCTAGTTTATTTTCATACGGTAGTTCTTCCGTAGGAATTCATCTATGCCGTTCATTGTTTCTTCTAAATCCTTTTTACTCTCGGCTAGAATTATTATATCATCAGCAAATCGTAGCATCTTTATCTTTTCACCTTGTACTGTTACTCCGAATCTAAATTTGTTAACAGCATTAACTGCTAGTTCTATGTAAATATTAAAAAGTAACGGGGATTGGGAACATCCTTGTCGGACTTCCTTAATTACTAATAAATCAATATATATAAATTAAAAAAAAAGTTAAAGAAAAGGAGATGAAGTCTGATTCGAACCGATGTTGTTTCCCCTAAGATCCAAATATTTCATTAATTAAAATTTTATTTGGTATAACTCTGAAACTAATGAAGCTAACTACCACTGATGAAACATCGTTGAAAAGCTTTCAATGAGGGCTCATTACTGCAGTAAAGGAAAAGTCTAAAATCCAATTTTTTGGGGATTTTGGGCTTTTGTGATTACTTTTGGTTCAGTCGATTGCAATCAAAAGGGAAGATGCACAACTAGACGTTACAACTGAACCAAAAGTGTTCAAAAAAGCCCAAAATTTAAACGAATTTGGATTTTGGACTTTTTCGTAATTGCAGTAAGCCCTCGTTGAAAGCTTTTCAACGATATATCATGTGGTATTTATTTTCATTAGTTCCAGAGTTGTAGCGAAATGAAATTTTAATTAATGAAATATTTGGGTCTTACAAGGGGAAGGTACATCGGTTCAAATTAGACTTCTCTCCTTTTTTTTTACTTTTTCTTTAATTTAAATATATTGATTTATTAATAATTATTAATCTCCGATTGAAAAACCATTTTTACGATAAATAATAAAGTTATTTTTTATTATTTGTTATTAGATAAAATAATAAAGTTATTAATGAAATAAAATTTTATGTAATTTTCATTAAAAAAAAAAATGTATATATGTAATTAATTAGGCGTACAAGGAAGTCATGTGGTGTCCACATCAGACTTTTTTCGAACTGAAATACTTCCAAAAACCTTCTCAGTTGTGTCAAGAAACATGGGTAAAAATTTGGTTGCAATTAATCGAACAGTTTTTCCTCTTCCTCTTTGCATAATAGCATAGATTAACTTTGTGTAAAGTGTAACCCTATCATTATTACTAAGTATATCTAAGTATAATGTTTCATTTTATTAAAATATTATTACCAATAAGATATAATTCAATGTTAAACAGAAAAAATAAATAGTTACGTGACAAAAGCATTATCGTACGTAATTTATCAAATTTAACTTAATAATATATCATAGATATATTATTATTAGACTATATATATAGTCTATGTGCAGGTTACGTGATGTAAGTCTTACCGGTAAACTTATAGAATAAGGAATAACAATTATTTTATATACATATTATCATCTATACGAAATAAAAATGGTACTAGCTTTGTAATCAGGGTCGAAATACGCAAGGACAACAAGTATATTGTAAGCCGTTTTCAAGAATGTACGAGTAGCGTGTGTTTGTGTGTGTGAATATTTTAGTATTTTACGCTACCGCTCACATTTGCATCTATACGCATTTTAATATTGAGAAGGCAATATATATTTTTTTTTTTATCTTTTTTTTTTAAATTGAATTATAGGACTGCTTCACTGTTACGTTACTTGAGATTATTAAGTAAATAACCTTGATTATTAGATAAATATGTAGTCATAATCCACATTCTTTTATTTGATCCTTTTCGACTGGTTTAACAATTACATATATGTATACAATTATATGCATGCATTCAAAATAGTAACTTGAAATAAATAAGGAAATAGTATTAAATATATATAATTTTATTTATTTATTTAATGGTTAAGGAATTCACGCAACTGTTTGAATTAAAAGGCAATTAATTTTTTTTTTTCATTATTGTTAAATAAAATAACTTTTCTTTATTTAAAAAACATTGTTAACTTTCATTTTTACGCCCTAAAAATCTTTTCTTTATCCTGTTATCCCGGTAGCCTCCGGTAACTACCGTTTAGATAATACTTCAGAGGATGATTCGTATGAATGTAAATGAAGTAAGTATGTAGTCAGTCGTCTTGTACACTCTCAGTTCGACCATTCCTGAGATGTGTGGTTAATTGAAAAACCCAACCCACTAAAGAACACCGGTATCCACGATCTAGTATTCAAATCCGTGTAAAAATAACTGGCTTTTCTAGGACTTGAACGCTGGAACTCTCGACTTTCAAATCAGCTGATTTGGGAAGATGCGTTCACCGCTAGACCAACTCGGTGGGTCGCGCTACGAATCTTGGCTTTCTTTCCTGTTTAGCCTCCGGTAACTACCGTTTAGATAATACTTCAGAGGATGAATGAGGATGATATGTATGAGTGTGAATGAAGTGTAGTCTTGTACATTCTCAGTTCGACCATACCTGAGATGTGTGGTTAATTGAAACCCAACCACCAAAGAACACCGGTATCTACGATCTAGTATTCAAGTCCGTGTAAAAATAGCTGGCTTTACTAGGACTTGAACGCTGGAACTCTCGACTTCCAAATCAGCTGATTTGGGAAGTCGCGTTCACCACTAGACCAAGCAGGTGGTTCGCGCTACGAATCTAATATATCTTTAACTCACTATTGGATTTTTATATAATAAATTAATTTATATATAGAATCTTCCAGGAAGTTGCTGCTAAATTTTATTGATTTAAAATAATGAAAAAGGTTTTGAATAATTTGGTTTGAAACGATTTTTACTTACCCGGCGAATATAGCTGTATTAAAGGGGAAAGTAATCAGATTAAAAATGGGGTATCGGATTTGTTTTGAAAATTTTTACATTTTAGGGTCCAATTAGTTCATCCAGACCACCCCCCCCCCCCAAAAAAAAAATAAACAAAAAAAAAACACTCATGTATGTATGCGTTTGCATTTCTTTTGGCCTTATATCACAGGGTTGATTGAACCGATTTTTTTCAAATTTGGTTCAGATATTTCTTTATATTGGACAGACATGGCCAAAACTTTTTGCCTCTAGACCGAATTGAAAAGAACATTTTTTACACGGGCCGAACGAAATATTAAAATTGAAAAATGTGAAGAATAAAAACGATTCATTTAAGTAAACAAAATTTTATTATGGAATTTGTTGTACTTTTATTTAGATTCATTAAAGAAAAAAAAGTTGAGCTGAAGATTACTTAATATTTCTTGGCAAGTTTTTTAAATTTCCGTAATTACCATTATTCAATTGCTAATCGAAAAAAAAAGCTAATATTGAAAACTTTTTCGCAGGCCGCATAAATTCATTACGCCGGCCAATGTGGCCCTCGGGCCGTATGTTGGCCATGCCTGAAATAAGCGATTGATCATATTAATTTTTTTTCAAAATTTATTAAGGGGCTGAAGGATATAGTGAAAACACCAATTTCGATTTTTTTCAGAGCCTTTTACGGAAAAATTTATTAAAGCAAATTTGTTACCTACAATGAGAAAGTAATAATCCAAAAATTGTTCCCAAAAATCAACCACCACCTCTTAAAATTGATATGTCTTTTTTTGCTCTACCTTCCTTAGGTTTAAATATTTTTGAAATTTTACACTTCATATTTACAGCTATGAAGAAATGGCCACAAATTTTTAAAATGTTTGTAAAATGAAGAAATGTTTTTGAAAATATTCTTTTCCTTATTTTATCGTTTACAAGCAGACCCGGCAACGCTTCGTTATTGCTAGATTTGAGTATGTATATATATATATATATATATATATATTATATTTATATATATTATACTCACTTATATATGCTATATAATTATAATTTATTTATATTTACATTTTAATTTTTATATATATATATATATATATCACCTCCCCTTTCCTCATTTATCCCCTTTCCTCCCTGTTCCCTTTCATTCCCCCATTTATCTTTCACTTATTTCCCTTCCCCTTCCTCTTTTCTTTTTGTCCTTACCCCTTTCCATTTCCTTTTCCCCGTTTTTCTTTTTTCCATTTCCCCCTTTTTCCCTTTTAGCTTTTTCGATTTTCCCCTTTCTCCTTTTTTCCCCGTTTTTCAGTTTATACCGGACACACTATCGAAAACATTGAAATGGAATAGTAAAATATTTAGTATAGCGTGTGTTGCTTTTATGTCCAACAGATAGCGTTGTTTTTTGCAAAGTAATAGGTGAAGAACTTTCGGAGATTTAAGATTCTCAACAAACAAACATTTACATTTTTATTTACACAAGTCATGTGGGCCACAGCAGATTTTTTTTGTTTTGGCGCTAACTCTTCTAAGTTTTATTATTAAAATGGTTTTTATATTTTTCTTCATCATTTAAATGGCCATTAAAATTAAACTAACTTTTCAACAACAAATTCAACATTATTCATATCATTCTGAATGTCATTCAACATTATTCATTCATTATTTCATATCAAAGCACTAAAAATGTAACAAATACTTATAATGCAATTTTGCATTATATATGTATAAATATATATAAAATATATAACATAAAATAAAAATTATATATTATTATTTTATCTGTTATTATATATATATATATATATATGTAAAATAACAAGTCATATTTTACTTAAAAATTTTATCATTATTAATTTCTTGGGTTAACCAATCAAATATACAAACTTATAAATTATATTTACTACATTTCACTTATAATTCTCTAAGCTTCCTCAGGTGACAATACACATTCACACACACATCATACAGATTACACACACTCTTGCAGATTATTAGTAAACAAGATAATTGCTTCCTGACAGTAATTACATTTTCCTGTCCTAAATACAAAATTTCAACATTCTACAGCTAATCGTTTTTGAGTAATGCAAGATACAAACATACATATATACAGATGTCACGCCGAAACTAGTCAAAATGGATTCAGGGATGGTCAAAATTTATATTTCTGTTGAAATCTGAAAACTGATATTTTTCGCGATTACAATACTTCCTTTACTTCATACGAGGAAGTGAAAATTGTAGACATAATTCTATATGTGAACCATAAACTTTTGAAAGATTTTTAAATCGAAGGGAGATAGAGCAAAAGAATAAAAAACATACATTTTTTTTAAATTGCATACGTAATTTTAATAGGTAGGAATTGATTTATTGAACAATTTTTTTATTATTATTAATATATGTATTGTAACAAATTTGCTTGCTTTTTTGAATTTTTCTCCAGATTGCCTCTGAAGAAAATCAAAATATTTTTTTGCGATAATCCCAATCATTCCCCTTAATGAATTTGAAAAAAAACTAATATGATCAATGCCTCATATATTTCAAATATTTGAGCCGAATTTGATGAATATCGGTTTGGTCAATCCTGAGATAAAAGGTCAAAAGCAGTGCGACACATATATGTACGTATATACATATATAAGCATTTTGGTCTATATGAACTAGTTGGATACTATAATGTAAAGATATGTAAAAAAACCAAATACCCCATTTTTGACACAATCACCCTACTTTTCCCTTTAATGTAGCTATTCCAGATATATTCGCCGGTAAAGTAAGATGTATTGGGCAAAAAACTCCAATCTAGATTGTTACTATTACTTAGATAACTTTGTCATTATATAAGTAAAAGGTATGTCTGCGAACATATTTATTATTTTTCTAAAAACCTCTGCATTGAATATGGGCCTTAAATTACTCAATATTTGATCCATTCTTTGTAAAAAAAAGAATATGTTGCATTGGCTCTTTCAATTCACAAGTTTTTACTTTGACGCTCTCTGTTAAAACAATCAATCAGTGGGAATATTTTTCAGGAGTTTCATGTCAAATATGTGTATGAATCAGCAAAAAATGGTTATCATCTTTATTCTTGTGTCTCATTTGAAAGACTTTTATGGATCAAACCATGTAAGGTTTATTGACAACGTACATGAAATGTAAGTTGTCAATAAATGATACCGGTATACAGGTATTTTGTAAATGTTTTTAATCTTTAAACCTTTTCAGTAACTTGTTCAATGATCTTCATTGACTGGTCCTGCTCATTCTCATCCTGGCAATTTATATTCAGCACATAAAAATGAATTTAATAACACACTGATTGAAAAAAAATATTCCTACATAAAATAAAAAAAAGCAAACGATAAAAACAAAACATATAAATACGTAAATAAACTCAGAGAATGAAGTTCATGAATTAAAAACCCTGTATAATGTGAACTCAAAACACATTTACATAATATTTGTATCATATTACAAATATGTTATGCATAGAATATATTAAATATATGAACACATTAACATAATCCCTTTAGTAAACTTTTTTTCTTGTTTAGCCTCCAGGAATCACCATTAGGTATTACTTCAGAGGATGTGGTTAATTGAAACCCAATCACCAAAGAGCACCGGTATCCACGATCTAGTATTCAAATTCGTATAAAAGTAACTGCCTTTACTAGGTTTAGTAGGATTTACTTTAAGTAAACTAAACTGCTTCAACTGTACAATGTCAAGTGATGATCAACAGGCTGTCGCTTTAAAGAAAAATACAATTAACAGCTAAAACATTTCCATAAAAACATAGGATTAGCAATTACCAACAATTTTATAAACACATGCTAAAGAAATACACAATAATATTACACTAAATGAACAGACATAATTGAAATCCAACTACTTTTGAAATTTAGCTCAAACAAATGACTAGCAATAAGACACTATGAGAAACAAATGACACCCTAGTGAGAATAGCAGCTATATCAGTTAAGAGTTTCATACGTGTTACTGAAATAATTTTATATAACATTATTAAAATGTTGAATTTATAGAATTTAATTTGGTTTGTTATTTCACAAGGTTATATCGTTTTAAAATTTTGTTTTAAATTTTAACCATCCTTTTAAGGTATTTTAAAGTATTAATTATAATTTAATTTTATCACATGTAGAGCAACAAATCATCATACTGACAGTCTGACAGCTTTATATTCAAACTCAACTGCAGTGAATTTTGACAGGTTTAATTATAAACTGAAATAAAGCTCATGATTTAATAATATGATGATATATATAAGAAGCCCTTAAAAGAGAAAAATTTATTTTTTTTAATATATTAATATTTATTACATAATAACAGCATAATTATATATTATAAATACCTAGGCAGTTGTCGGTAGCACTGGTTTAAATATCAGAGATTTGAGTGATTTATTTACAACAGAATACAGAGAAATTTGTTTTAATTAAAAAAAAATTCATGAAAACTATAAGAAAATAATACTTCCAGAATAATATGTCCATCTATGGAAAATAATTGTTTTATTATAATTGTATTTCTGAAAGAAATGAAAACTTTTTATCAGAACATCCATAAACAACAGGGGAAAAATGTTAATATTTGGACAAAAACACATCTAAGTTATAAAAATATTATAAGTGTACATAGGAGAACAAGTAGAAATCATTTAAAAAACGAAACAATAACGTTTTTAGGTAGATATATGATTCTCCTACATTTATAAATAATATATAACAATGAACAGAATTCATAACTTAAAAAATACCATAACTTAACCAAATACCATAAATTCATATCTTAAAAACAGAATTTACTTCTAATAATTTTGAAACGGAATCGTTAATATTTTTTAAGAAGAATTGTCACATTTGTTCATGCTTATCAAAATTCAGTTTTATCACAAACTTAAATTTTAAACATTAAAAATATTAGCAGAACCCTAGAATGTAATCAAATGATTAAAAAAAATTTACCAATTTGAAAAACCTACTTGTATTACTTCTATAAACTTATTTATTACAGTTAAAATGCCTACAATTTTGAATAGAAACGGTGTATATAAGATGCATTAAGTTTATGCTATAGTTTAATTGTTTAGTAAAAGAAATGAATATACATTTAAAATGTAGTTTTATATTAATTGTTTGTGAATCCTCTTCTATACAGATTATGATCTGTATACAAGAGGGTTCACTGATACTTGTTTTCTCTGATAATAAATGTTAAATAAACAATACACCTCCTGTGTGAACAATGCAAGAGTGTTACTTATAGGTCTGAATAACTTCTGTTTTTTGGTTGGATTAGAATGCCACTGTTCACCAGTAAAACCATTTCAGTGAAGAAGGCAAACAAAAAACTACATACTCGTCACAATACATTTAAAAAATTTTAAAGTGCTTTTTCACCATGATAATGCAATTGCAAACACATTTTGGGTTGTTACTGAAAACTTCAATGGCCTGCATTTTGAAGAGCTTCTACATATACCATATTTGGTTCCCAACAATTACTTTCTCTTCCCTAATCTGAAGAAACGGATCACTGGATAAAGATTTACTTTAAATGATGAGATCAAAGCTGAGACGAATGCTTATTTTGCAGTTAGACAAATCACATTAAAATGAAGTTAAAAAGTAATTGGATAAATGTATCAAACTGCAAGTTACTGTTAAAAAATATAAAGAACTTCTGAACACATGGTATGTTTTTTATTTGTCAGGCCTAGAATTTTCTGAACAATCTTCATATAATATATTCAACCCTAATTAGGTGTTTTACATTTCCATACCTTTAATATGTATATTACACATACCCATTGCAGTCTGAAGCAACTAGCAAAGATTTTTTTCCGATGTTTCTAGTATTTGTATCCTTTTTTTTTTTTGTCTTCAGTCATTTGACTGGTTTGATGCAGCTCTCCAAGATTCCCTATCTAGTGCTAGTCGTTTCATTTCAGTATACCCTCTACATCCTACATCCCCAACAATTTGTTTTACATACTCCAAACGTGGCCTGCCTACACAATTTTTCCCTTCTACCTGTCCTTCCAATATTAAAGCGACTATTCCAGGATGCCTTAGTATGTGGCCTATAAGTCTGTCTCTTCTTTTAACTATATTCTTCCAAATGCTTCTTTCTTCATCTATTTGCCGCAATACCTCTTCATTTGTCACTTTATCCACCCATCTGATTTTTAACATTCTCCTATAGCACCACATTTCAAAAGCTTCTAATCTTTTCTTCTCAGATACTCCGATTGTCCAAGTTTCACTTCCATATAAAGCGACACTCCAAACATACACTTTCAAAAATCTTTTCCTGACATTTAAATTAATTTTTGATGTAAACAAATTATATTTCTTACTGAAGGCTCGTTTAGCTTGTGCTATTCGGCATTTTATATCGCTCCTGCTTCGTCCATCTTTAGTAATTTTACTTCCCAAATAACAAAATTCTTCTACCTCCATAATCTTTTCTCCTCCTATTTTCACATTCAGTGGTCCATCTTTGTTATTTCTACTACATTTCATTACTTTTGTTTTGTTCTTGTTTATTTTCATGCGATAGTTCTTGCGTAGGACTTCATCTATGCCGTTCATTGTTTCTTCTAAATCCTTTTTACTCTCGGCTAGAATTACTATATCATCAGCAAATCGTAGCATCTTTATCTTTTCACCTTGTACTGTTACTCCGAATCTAAATTGTTCTTTAACATCATTAACTGCTAGTTCCATGTAAAGATTAAAAAGTAACGGAGATAGGGAACATCCTTGTCGGACTCCCTTTCTTATTAGGGCTTCTTTCTTATGTTCTTCAATTGTTATTGTTGCTGTTTGGTTCCTGTACATGTTAGCAATTGTTCTTCTATCTCTGTATTTGAATCCTAATTTTTTTAAAATGCTGAACATTTTATTCCAATCTACGTTATCGAAAGCCTTTTCTAGGTCTATAAACGCCAAGTATGTTGGTTTGTTTTTCTTTAATCTTCCTTCTACTATTAATCTGAGGCCTAAAATTGCTTCCCTTGTCCCTATACTTTTCCTGAAACCAAATTGGTCTTCTCCTAACACTTCTTCCACTCTCCTCTCAATTCTTCTGTATAAAATTCTAGTTAAGATTTTTGATGCATGACTAGTTAAACTAATTGTTCTGTATTCTTCACATTTATCTGCCCCTGCTTTCTTTGATATCATAACTATAACACTTTTTTTGAAGTCTGACGGAAATTCCCCTTTTTCATAAATATTACACACCAGTTTGTATAATCTATCAATCGCTTCCTCACCTGCACTGCGCAGTAATTCTACAGGTATTCCGTCTATTCCAGGAGCCTTTCTGCCATTTAAATCTTTTAATGCTCTCTTAAATTCAGATCTCAGTATTGTTTCTCCCATTTCATCCTCCTCAACTTCCTCTTCTTCCTCTATAACACCATTTTCTAATTCATTTCCTCCGTATAACTCTTCAATATATTCCACCCATCTATCGACTTTACCTTTCGTATTATATATTGGTGTACCATCTTTGTTTAACACATTATTAGATTTTAATTTATGTACCCCAAAATTTTCCTTAACTTTCCTGTATGCTCAGTCAATTTTACCAATGTTCATTTCTCTTTCCACTTCTGAACACTTTTCTTTAATCCACTCTTCTTTCGCCAGTTTGCATTTCCTATTTATAGCATTTCTTAATTGCCGATAGTTCCTTTTACTTTCTTCATCATTAGCATTCTTATATTTTCTACGTTCATCCATCAGCTGCAATATATCGTCTGAAACCCAAGGTTTTCTACCAGTTCTCTTTATTCCGCCTAAGTTTGCTTCAGCTGATTTAAGAATTTCCTTTTTAACATTCTCCCATTCTTCTTCTACATTTTCTACCATATCTTTTTTACTCAGACCTCTTGCGATGTCCTCCTCAAAAATCTTCTTTACCTCCTCTTCCTCAAGCTTCTCTAAATTCCACCGATTCATCTGACAACTTTTCTTCAGGTTTTTAAACCCCAATCTACATTTCATTATCACCAAATTATGGTCGCTATCAATGTCTGCTCCAGGGTAAGTTTTGCAGTCAACGAGTTGATTTCTAAATCTTTGCTTAACCATGATATAATCTATCTGATACCTTCCAGTATCGCCTGGCTTTTTCCAAGTGTATATTCTTCTATTATGATTTTTAAATTGGGTGTTGGCAATTACTAAATTATACTTCGTGCAAAACTCTATAAGTCGGTCCCCTCTTTCATTCCTTTTACCCAGCCCGTATTCACCCACTATATTTCCTTCCTTGCCTTTTCCAATGCTTGCATTCCAATCTCCAACTATTATTAAATTTTCATCTCCCTTTACGTGTTTAATTGCTTCATCAATCTCTTCGTATACACACTCTACCTCATCATCATCATGGGCGCTTGTAGGCATATAAACGTTAACAATCGTTGTCGGTTTAGGTTTTGATTTTATCCTTATTACAATGATTCTATCGCTATGCGTTTTGAAATACTCCACTCTCCTCCCTATCTTCTTGTTCATCACGAAACCTACTCCTGCCTGCCCATTATTTGACGCTGAGTTAATTATTCTAAAATCACCTGACCAAAAGTCGCCTTCCTCTTCCCACCGAACCTCACTAATTCCTACTATATCCACATTCACCCTATCCATTTCCCTTTTTAAATTTTCTAGCCTACCAACCTTTTTTAAGCTTCTAACATTCCACGCTCCGACTCGTAGAATGTTATTTTTTAATTTTCTGGTGACCCCTTCCTTAGTAGTCCCCACCCGGAGATCCGAACGGGGGACTATTTTACCTCCGGAATATTTTACCAAGGAAGGCGCCTCCATTGTTGCTATGTGAAAATGCAGAGAGCCACATTTTCTTGGAAAAAAAGCAGCTGTAGTTTTCCATTGCTTTCAGCTGCGCAGTACTCAGAGGACTGAGTGATGTTGATACGGCCGTTTAAGTCATTGTGACTCACGCCCCTAACAACTACTGAAAGAGCTGCTGCCCTCTTTCAGGAATCATTCCTTAGTCTGGCTCTCAACAGATACCTCTCCGATATGTTTGCACCTTCGGTCCAGCTACTCTGTATCCCTGAGCACTCAAGCCCCCTCACCAACGGCAAGGTCTCATGATTCATAGAGGAGTATTTGTATCCGTATGTTTATAATACAATGTTTATTGTAGTTACTGCAGTTATTCTGTTACTCTTGGATTGCAGAAACAGTTACGTTCTTTCTTATTAGTAGTGTGATTTTGTCTTTTGTGTTACTACTTTTAAAATGAAACAATAATTTTCTTTTTTGAAAATGTCATCTCTTTACATAAATATATACATATACATAAATATATGTTAATATATGATAACATTATATATTTTAAATTACTATCTGAGTTTTAAATTGTTGATTGTTTTGTAGTTTATCTGTTGTGTCATCATTAAAATTAACATCCACTTAATATTTTATTGTACTGATTTTTAATTTTATTGACTCACATGGATATGTGTAAGAATTAATGTGTAAAAATTTGCATGTTTTAGTTGTACGATGTGATAAGATATATGTCAATCAATATATTACTTGTGGTGAGTGTATATTTGAACACATGCGTTTGTTCTATCTCAGTTATGGTAAGGTCCTTTTTCTTGTATGATCAACAATTTGATTAATTCAATGCAATTTGTTGCTTTCTAATCCATGCCAATTAATCTGCTGAGATTATTTATAGTCTGTTATTTCAAAATTATTATAATAATAATTTATTGGTGAACAGAATGATAAGAGTATTTTAGTTTTCTTTTTTATATTCTACACTTTCTTTTACTGTCTGTATTTAATCTTTAAGTTACAGATGTAACTTGTATATAGAATTTTTGTCATATTGATGGTAGTAAGATGCTTGACAATGACAATAAAACAGTAAAAATGAAGAAGAAAATGGTAAAGTAAAAAAAGAGAAGGACACAAAATATTTGAAATCTAATTAATTTCATTCATGAAATGACAAATGACAAGATTTCATTAAACTTATATATTAATTAATCTGGCTAAACGGTATTGTGCATTAAGTAAGCTGTATTGACTGCATTGTATTTATAAAATAGTCCACCTAATTTGATAATTAAAATAATTCTTTTAATGAAGTAGCCAAAAAACAGGAAAAGAGGGCTTTAATTAAGGTGGAGAAAACTTAATAAAAAAAAGTAAGTTCATAGAAAAAATTATTTGTAACCTAATACAGAACTAAAAGACTAATTAATAAACACAATAAATCTAGGGTTTACATGTTATGTTGCCAATTACTTGAAGTGCAAGGAAAACTACCTTTTACTGTGTTTAATGTACTGCTGTAATGATGCAAACGGAAATACGCATGTTAAAATATTCTAATTTAAATAACTGGTGATTTTTCTTCACTATCTCATCATTACAAACAATTTATTGTTTTGTCATTACTATGTCTGTATATGCTAAAAGCATATGTCTCTCATTGCTTCTACTTACAGTTTCAAACTAAACCTTTACTGTACTTATCTGAGCTACAACCCTTTAATTTAATGATTTAACATTGAATTTTTCTTTTGTTGGATTTATTGAGCGAGTAGAATTTATTGCCAATAGGTATAAATTTGGTGATGGAGAGGTATATAGTACTGATGATAAAGTAATTTTTGGGAAAAGATGATGAAAAAGCTGAAAAAAGAATACAAAAAATAGATTTAGAGAAAAATATGAATAAGGTGAACTGTTTTGTGGTTAGAGGATAAGAAAGAACCTGTAAGTGGGAAAGGAAATTTTAGGTAGATTTCATAAGAAAGTTACCTAGTGTAATGAGTACCAAGATTTCACTTCTGGAAAATTTCGTCATGTCTTTGCGTTTCACATCTCCCAGACTCCAAAACTACTGTCAGTTCAAGTTTATATATGTATATATATATTCTTTCTTGTGGACACAATAACTGCTGTAATTTTACACCAATCACTTTCAAATTGATACATAAAATATAACGACCCAAAATGTCATTCGAGTTTGTTAATGGGCAAAATCGGACCATGGGGGTGGAAATGGGGGAACTTTTTCTAAAAAACAAATATCCTAATAACTTTCTTATTAAGTAAAATATTGAATTCGTTTAAAGTTCCTACGATTCTTTGGATAAGGGCCTAAAACTTATCTAGAAAAGTTTTTTTTTTGATATCCCCAACCATTGTCCAAGAGGATGGAAAAATGTGGTTTCGAAAACAAAAAAAATCATACCTTCCTTAATAGACACAGTATCAAATCAGTTTAAAGTGGTCGTTAGTCATCTAAACATTACCTAAAACTTCTGTCTGAAGCAATTTCTGATATGACCAACCCTTACAGCAAGGGGTGACCAAAATTTTGCTGGAATTATAAGAAGATGGGGGCTTGTCGTATGCTAAACATGTGAAACTTTTTTTCACATACAACCATTGTCATATTGAGTAAATTTGCAGTTTTTCTTAACTTTAAGATGGAAATCTTTTTTATTCCCTACTTAGCACCAGTGAAATCTATCTCCACCTTCCAGAGTGCCGAAAGCGATTTTTTAAATATGTAAATGAATTTTAGTATCTAGGAGTTATGATAACATCAGATGGAAAAAATCAAATTGATATTTTAAATAAAGTCAAGAAGGGAAAATCTATTATTCAGCAACTGCATTATTCTGTTCTCTAGAACTCCAGTATATAGAAAAATCAAAAAACAAAAAAAAAACGGGTGTTTGCTTCATTTATAGAGAGTGGAGTTACCCATGATGCAGGGATTTGGACAGTTTGAAAAGAACAATCACAGCTACGGACATGATGTTTTGGAGCAATTGTTGTCAAGGACTCTGATGCACTGTGTAAATGTAAGCAAAGGATTAGGAAAAAATGGGAATATATGCTTTATTAGAGCATATAACTGAAATGGAATGAATTGTATGGTTTGGATACAGACACAGAATGCATGATTGTTGACTGCCACAAAAAATGTGGGGGGTGGACTTTACATTATAGAAGAAAAAGAGAATGGCCAAGAAATAGGTGGTAAAGGGGAAGAATGGATGGAGCAATATGGAGGAGACAATTAATAACGGAAAATGAATATTGAATAAAATAAATGACTTCATTAGCTGTATGTCACTGCTGGATAAATAAGTAATTAATTAAATTAAATAATGCATTGTTAATGTCAAATTTTAGAAGGTTCAAGAGTTTAGGAAAGCAATTGCATTCATTTGTAAAAGTGAGAATTAGTTGAGAAAATGAACTCATCACTAATTGTACCATAGGTTGGAAATTGATGTTTCAGAATAGCATATAAAAAATTGATGAAAATAATATTATACAGGAAAAATAATAAGAGTTTCATTAAATAGTTTCATTAAGGGTCACCTAGATTTCAACAGATTGACGGTTTGTAAGCTGTATATATTAATGATTAATGGTATGATAAATACTTACAGAGACAGATTTATAAAATACAAATACATATTTTTAATTATTGAATAGTTTAAAACAGCATAATTTCTAAAGTGCTCAGATATAGAACTGAGAATATTTAAATCTAGCTGTAAATGGTTAGATTGTTTTGTCTGCCTGCGTATCTTACTCATAAGAAGATGAACTTCTATTTTCCAAAAAATATTTCAAGATGCTTATGAAATTTTCCTTCTGTTAATAATACTAGAGTCATGTTAATAATACTGGAAAAAATATTTTTTTAAATATTTAATAGGATACATAAAATAATAAATATGAAAATATACATACAATGTAAAAAAAAAATTCTGATTAGAATATTTCATAAATCAAATTGGGGAGTTGATATGTGAAAACTGCATGGTAAAACTTTTTAATGACTTTATTGTAAAATACTTTGAAAAATGTATTTAAAAACTAATGGAAATTAAAATGTATGTTATGAGAGAATGGTATTATTGATCTAGCACAGAAGGATGTATCCCAACACATTCAGTGACAATGATTCAAAATAGGTAAGTTTATTTCTTTTAATTTCAAGTTTAGGCATATGTAAACTATTAATACAAAGAGTTATTTTCTTTGTTTAAGGAACTGTCACAATGTTATTACTGTCACAATAGAGGGTGGTCATTTACATCTTTCTTTCTGTAAACGAATGGAGCAGTTTCGTTGTTTGCATTGTCTGTAATGCTTTGCCGAGTTTCTCAGATTTTTGTCCTTTTTTGTATATACAATTTTTTGAGGTTTTTAAAGTCATTTAGTTCCATGGAATTCTGTCGTATCAATTGTTGTCAGTCCCAAGGAGTTGATATAGTAAATAGCTTACTTTGTTTCCTTTTCCTTTCAATAACGCCTTGGATAGCATCAGCTTCCATGTATGTGTCCCCCTTTAATAGAAATTTTTGACTGATTACTTTCATCTGTTGTTATTTGTGCAAAATTCAGAAAAACTAACAATAACACTAATATTTTTATTTTGTCCGTAGCAGTTATCACTCCACAAAATTATTTCATTAATAGTGCTATTAGGAATTACTTCATCAGCCCACTTCATTATACAGGAGGCTATTTCACATCCTCCACGTCCTGCTTTAGTTTCATCCCACATAACACAACTTGCTGAACCATCAGAAGAATCATGAATTGTATAGTTGAAGGTCCATAACTTTCGTTTATAAAAACTTAGAGTACTGGTGCATAAGGGTGTAGGGAGACACTTTTGAAGATCACCAGTAAGAAATTTAAAGTATTTGTTACTTTTTGAGGCTACTGTGTCAATTTTTTTCAGAGAATATAGATTTTCTGCTTCTGTGAGATGATTTTCGTTATCGCTTTTTATTTTGACTCTGTCTTCTTGAAAAGTAACACTTTTCAACTGAGCTGTAAAATAATCACATGTATTGCAAGTGTCAGTTCCGGGAGGTTTAAAAGATAGTTTAAATTTCTTATTGAAAACATCTCCATACAACCAATACTCAGCATTTTTTCTATGTTATTTTCTTTGCAGTATTCCAAATACAATCTGTGCATTTGAGCAATAGAAAGTCCTGGTTCTAGAAACCTTTCTCTCGTTTGTTCTCTACAATAATGGCTTTCGTATGATGGAAAACTTGCAATATGCTTGCATACCAAGTCAATAGCTTCTTGCGGAGTCTTATTTCCTGGACTATTCTTCCCTTGAAAGTTAGGTTCCACAATACCCCCTTCTTCTCTTTTGTTATGTGCGTTTATTACAACTCTATTTGAAATACAAAGTGTATTCAAAAACATTACTTTACAAACTTTAATTTTTCATCATTTATCATAAAATTGTAAATGAAAGTATTAGTTTTTGGTTTACTGCCATCTCTCTCCCATGATCTTACTATAATCTTTCCACACACGAAGCTACAAACTGTGGTTTAACATTGACATCTTTGCTCTCATCCAAGTATTGATTAAATATAGCCATCCTCATATTTTCAGTTATTTTCTCACAGCACTTAAAACTTACAAGCACATGGTAGTTTCAGAGTTCTTGCTGAGATTTTCTTGGCTTTCTTGTTAACATACGCTTTACCAGCTGCGTTCAGATTCTTTCGCTTATTATCCAACCATTCCTGTATATTTCTTTGGCGTTTCCTTACTATCTGTTATCTATTTGTCTTGTTTAAAACATTCCTTCTAGTGACGCTGATTATGACTTCATCATCACTATCTGAATCTTCTTCCTGTAGCTCATACGTTTTGTCTTGGTCTGTGTCATCTGCTTCGCTGCTGCTTAAGTACAAGTCATTGTTTAGTAGGACTGCCTCAGAAATTTGCTGACAAGGTGCTGAAATGTCATTCATTGTCTGTAGAACAGTAGGCTTGATTGTAGCTGACATTATTAACTAAGTCAGGCAGAAATGAATTATGTTTGTCTGGAATAGAGGTCTCTGGTACACAGCAATTACTATTTTCTGCCCCTTCAACTGTAATTGAAAAAACCTCTACTGTAACTGCATTGTATACTACTAAATAAAATAATGTTATTGCAAAAAATAAATAGTTAACGGTGAGAACAAAAATTTTGGAAAAAAGTTCAGGATTTCACTTAACAGAACTTTGTTTACATTTCACTGGAGAGAAATACAAATAAATACGGTACAAAAATTAAATCAACACGTAGCAATAATTGCAATCAAAAACATATAAATTGTATAAGGCTTTAAATTAAATAAAAAAACACGGGCACACCTCATACATGGAGATTAAAACACATTCCCTAATTTGTGTTCATTCAAGTAAAAACAGTCTTTATTTTTTCTAACATGCTGCAACCCTATTTCGTATAAGCAAGATTTTAAAACCTTAGGTAAAAAAACAATTTTGATAATTACAAATAAAAATAAATCATAACAGAAATATAAAAAAAAATAATAATTTACATTGTACAATTTCATCTTCGTGACTGTGGAACTTGCAGAAAAATAAAATTTCAAACCGTAATAAAAATAATAAAATTACTGGTTAGAAAATTAAAAAAAAAGTTTTAATTGTAAATTTATGTTTAAAAATCAATAAATTATTTGATCATAGGTCCATTTAAAGAGAAATATTAGTTACCCACCTTTTTTTCTATCTGACCCTCCAAGACTCTCTATATTTTAATCTATTACTGGTGGTTTCTAATACAATAATATTTTTTTGTACTCACTCATTTAAAAATTTGCACTTACCCTGGTTTATTTTACTGTTTTGTGTCAATACAAGATTCAGCATAATTTTTCCGCTTGATGTTTTAACAATTTCTTCATTAGAACTCATTTTCGATTATAATATTATTATAATACCCGTAAATTAAAAACAAAATGATTATAAACTGTCAATCCACTTACTTATTACGTCAAAAAATATTAAATAAACATCACAAAACCTTTTAAAATACTAATCTTTATACAGCCAAAAGAATAACTAGAATAAACCCTGATAACTACACAATACCAATACACTGATTACTACTCAATACTGGAATAAAAATGAAACAAGACAAGAGTTTTGATGGACATGTTACAACAGGTCTGCATGTAATAGTGAATCAGAGGTTTTATTATGCACAGCGGAAAAAGGTATTATCTGGATATGGTGTTTATAAAAATAATTGAAGTTTAGAAGAGAAGATCTTAACATGGTGCTTGTAGAAACAGTTACATGTCCATATAGTGCCTTTGTCTTATGTGTTATGATGTGACTTAGTGCCTTCTAAAAATGGCTAAATTGCTTATTATTAAACTTGGGAAATAGTGCTTTATTCCATTAAAAAGAGCGGAAATTTTTAAGTAAGATGGTGTCAAAACCTCAATTTTGAAAAATTTGGACATAGTGCCGCCCGTTTCTTCCGGGCTACAGATATGAACGGTTATATTTTTCCAAGTGGAAGTGAGATAGGTTTGCTGAAAATTTTTTAAAATCTTTATATAGGTTCAATATAACAGAACAATGGTTTTTAAAGAAATTCAAAGTAATTAAAAAAATGTTTCTCTATGCAAGAATTTCATAATATTTATGCATGTACATCCTGCAATTAATGATTATATAATTGAAATAAGTTTATATATTTTTTTTTAAAACAATTACTACACACAATGTGTTCCCTCGGAACAATAAAGAGAAATGTTCATATAAATAAATCTTCATGTAAATAGAAAAGTTCAATGTCTATAACTGACTTGAAGGAGAGAAAGCTCAACACCAATTAACTCTTTTATATTCTATTTATTCTGACTGGAATCCTGTAACAGCTACCGACTAATGATATGATAAATGAATTTGTTTGTAGCAACTGAAAAAATTTCATGTTTGACCAAAACTTGAACCTAGGACCTCCAAATGAAAGGCAGAGGTGTTATCACTCGACTACAGAAAAATACAGTTTACTACATCCAGTACAATAAAAGATAATATTTCAGTACATTTAGCAAATAGTGAGATCCATGAAAAAATAATGGATTAGATTACGGGTATTAATTCATAAAGTTCTCTAAAACGATGATGAAGATAAAGATTAATAATAAAATATCTTTAGAAGTTGCTCCCAGGAATCTAAAAGAATTAAAAGTGGGATTTTAAAAGATAAATTGATTAGCATGATCAGAGAAAATGAGGCTAATTTGAAATGTAATAAATTTATTAAGATATTATTTACATATCATATCAGTGCAACTTATATTATTATGAAAAAATTGAAGTTGAAATGAATGAATATGTAAAGATTTATTGTACTTAAGGGTTAAAAAAATATTTCACTAAATAAAAAAAATTATGAAAAAAAGCAGCAGAGCTAAAATTTTCAAAATGTTTAAAAAGCATAAGCAGATCTTAATTCAGGAAAGTAGAGGTGCTGTTAATTCAGAAAACAGTATCTGTCAAAAGTTATAAACATTTAACATAAATGTATCATCTAATAACATGGACGTTACCAGCTTATTCAATTAATATTTAAAACAATACGCAAAATAAGGTTAAGAAATGAAATAAAAATTCCAATTCTCTTAGTTTATTTCCCAAATTACTCTGAAATGTTCACAAAACCATTCAAAAAGAAATAAATAAATTTAATAATTAGTTCTTTAAAAATAGTAAATCATGTGATATATATGAAATACTAATGTGCAATCCTAAAATATGCTAGGGAAAATGTAAAAAACTCATTTATACGTTTTATTGTACAGGTTTAATGTCCTGCTTGAAGCAGTAGTAGTCCATAAATAATTAAAAAGTCACCATCATTTACTTTCTTCTTCTTCTGCCCACCTTTAGATGGGATGAGTAATTTCTCATCCCAAGGGAAATAGCTTGCCCTAACTCCTACACACTCATTTGTCCTCTGAGGAGGCCATTGGAACATGACAGGAAAAGGACTCATCCGAAGAGTTACTTAATCACTCAACCAGGCTATCTGCAGTGTCTAAACACTGGGTGATGGGATCGCCACATCTTTAAACCATATAATTAACCTTACATAAACATAATATCAAAAAAGATGGGACAAGAAAATTATGATCAGTAAATTAGGTTCTATTTTTTATTCTTTAAAAAAATATTTGAAAGGATAGCATTCAATTTGTTAGAATCTAATCTCACTGAAAATGATTGATCAAGCAAGACCCAATTTTAATTCAAATTTTTAGCATTTAATTTTTTTGTGTAATAATTGTAATGCACCTATGGACAGATATGTTTTTGGATTTTTAAGAAATTTTGCAGTTACGTTTTTCTCCTTATTAAGACTGATGAAAAGTAGGTGTACTGATTTTTCATAAAATTTTCTCTTTCAAAGTAGTTTTCTATAGGGTTCAATAAAGAGATATGAGTTGGAAGTTTGTTACTAATGCTAATTGTTGGAACTTGTGATCTCCCTCTATCCCTGGTATCACCTTCTTTTATAGTTTTTTTGGTAAGATGCTACAAATCAGATAGTTCATTTTATCTGTTTTACTCCATATTTAAACCTAATATATTTGTCTTTGAGACCATTTTCCTTTAACTGTACTGCACCACGCCTTTAAAATATCCTGTTAATATTTAATTTTATACTGGTTTTCTATACTAAACTATGTTTCTAGTTGTTTAAACTTATATACATTACTAAGCAGGGTTGAAAACATCTGATATACCAATAAACTGATAGGGAAAAAATAAATAGAAGCATCACACAAAATTAAAGAAAATGTTTCTGTTTTAGAAAATTGCATATATATTATGGAAAGAAATAAAATGGCAAGTAAAAATATACATAAATAAGTGGTGGAGTAATCTGAAAATTTTGATGAAAAGAATTCAGATGGACAAAAACATAAGTGTTTCTGAAGAAGACTTAAGCTCAGGACAGATAACTCCAAACGCATATGATTCTCATTTTTCATTGTTTTGTACTAGTAATCAGAATCTCTTTGTAGATACTATTAAACTATAATGTCTATGCAGAAGTCAGTACAGTAAATAAGTATGGTAAATAAAGAGAATAAAGTACAATTTTCCTGAAGAAAAAACTAATCAGTTTCATTCAAATAAACATATACAGTTACAAAAAATATAAAATTCACAAAATAAAAAAGGAAAAGGATTCATCTGAAAGAAACAGTACTAAGCTCATCTTCCACTGTAAACTTAATCCTACTGAAATGGTTTGAAATCAATTAAAACATTTAATTAAACAACTTCATTTGGAATTAAGGTAAATGGTCTAAAAGTTTTTGCAAGATGTCTTTACATGGATTTTTTGTGTAAAGTTTTGACTAGTTGCAAAATCTTAAATCTATTTGCATCATGTAATAGGGTAAGAGTTAAATTAGATTTGTAATTATTGCTGATGGGAATGTCTTTGAAACCATTTAGTGAAGTAATTGAAAGCATGGTAACAGGATGTGGATGTATGAAAATATTTTTTATTAAAGGAGAGAGTATTGATTAGCATAATATCCTGTTTAAAACTTTGGATTATTTTCATTAATTTTGAAAACAATGTTTTTGGTGAAAGAATACAAATTCTTTGAATGATTTTCAATTCCACCCAGATCTTCTGCCTTTGAATTATTTTTTCAGTTTTCAGGATTAAAAATAATTTTTTAAAAAAAAGTATGGATTAAGAATTTTGCTATCCATGTTATACTATGGTTAGAAGCAAGGCAATATCTGGCAATTCATAGATTAAGTGAATTTTTTCTAAAACACATGGAACAAATAAAAATTCTCAAAATTAATGTCAGATATTCACATAAATAATCTACTGGCATAGGTACGTAACTACATAATCTTTATCTACAATAAAAATCTTAACAATTCATATATTTGCCACCAAAGTTCACAAAAACATAATCTCTACTAGTGAATATGAAAGAGTTGAACATACAGATTTCTCAAACTTCAAAATCATAAAACATGAACGGACACTCTTTTAAAATCAACAATGATTCTGTCACACTGGTATAATCAAAAATTATAAAACAGGCTTTAGAATCATGCCTTATCGATAGAGTTTACACTTTAAGATTATACTTTGCATCATAAAATGAACTATGTATCATAAAATATTGAGTGATAAAAAACTGCCAAAACTTTCAGAGAACAAAAACCAGAATAAAAAAAAAATATATAAATTCATAACACTTACATTTACAATCACACTAAATAACTTTAAAAAAAAAAAAAATGGGAAACCTGTTCTTAAAACTTAAGAAACCTTGTCATGATGATTCACTGCTTTGACAAAACTTTTCATCAAACCAATACTTTTTTAAAAAGTCAGTAAAAATGAGCGCTAAACTTTATTTGCACAAATTCATCATTATTATCCCTGTGTATTATTTATAAAGTTTATTTTTTAATAAATTAAAGTCATATTAAAAAAATAAATTATGAATTATTATTTAGCTAGCTAATATAATTTAATATAATATACATTAAATTACAAAACAGAACATTAAATTAAATATAATGTATACATTAAATTTAATATACATTAAATATAAGCAGAACTATCAATCGCGTAAAACAAATTAGAACTATACATCTCATCATCTATGGCAAATCATTTTGTCTATCTACATTGCGTGCTTTAACGTACAACAAATAGTAGAATAATGAAATTATCTTTACTCTAACCTGAAATTATTAACCCTTTAACTTCTATAAGTGATTTTAGGTAATTACCCAAATTATTCACAATTATAATTTAATCATTAACTTTCTTTAAATATATAAAAACATCATGATTTAAAAGGTACATGCCTTCACCTAAAACTCAAATTTGTCTTACTACTATCAAAGAGCAATTATTTTAAAATTTATTATATATACTTTTCTCAACGGAGTCATGTTAACTGAATGGTCCCCAAAGCTCTATTCTTTTGACTCCTCTTATTTATAATATATGTAAATAATCTTTCTTTAGCTTCTCCATTTTATCTGATATTACACATTGATAATAAATACTACAGCAATAAACATAAATTAATTTATGGTAAACCAAGCTGCTTATTCAGATGAGTAGCGGCTGCTATTCAAAGTTGCTTTTTCAGGTTCATTTAAACTCCTTTAAAAGTCCAAATTCTTCATTAAGGTACGTTTATAAAAATATCCCTTCTTTGATTTTTGTCTCACTGATCCTGGGAAACCTGTTCTAAAAATTTAAGTAACCTTGCCATTATGATTCATTACTTTGACAAAATTTTTCATCATACCAATTAAGTTTTCATCATAACTGTGCAATATTCAATAAAAATTCCTTATTGTCATATATCTCCGTTTATACTGCATAAGCAACATGAATTGCAATTTCAATTGCTTTCAAATTCATTTTACAGGAATAAACAATCTCCATTCCATGCGACTGTGATGCTCTTCTAGTAAATCCAATAAAGAATCTATATCATTACAGTATACTGTATTATTTTGTGAGGAGAACAGGTGCTGAAAATTTTGCTGTCTAACACTAAAAAAATAAAAACACATATTTTAGGGTTATTTTCGAGAAAATGCCTGTCTTTTAACCTTAAAGCAGTAATTCTGCAGTAAGAATTACTGAATTAGTATTCTTAGCTATGATCCTTGGACCCTGTTTTTCATTGCTTTCTAAATCATCATAGTCTTCACCAAAAAAACATTTTCTTCTACACTCCATATTTCTAGTGGAAATGGAACAGGAAATCTTCACTGTGTGGAGTAGGTCTAATAGCTAAAGGAAGACTGGAATATGAAACAGTTTCTTAAATTTACTTGTGATGCTTTTGATTTTTGCGATACAAAAATAACAATCGAGTGGTCTGTAGATTCTTTCCATGCCATAGGAACAGCAAAAGGCACATGTCATCACTTCCCATTTAGCCAGCAAGTTAGTGGAAGAAGTTACACAAAAATTACAGTAGTTATGAGGGTCCTGATCTCCTATTTACATGCAAAATAGAGTTCATATGATTTTTTAACCGAAGGAGTAGTATTTCTCCTTTAAAAAAGTTAATTCACCACCCTCACAGCAAAAATTGTTACGATAATTTACGAACTATGAGGCATCTTTATATAAAATACTATCAATATGTGTAAAGCACAGCAAAAGGAATACATGTCTATATCAGAAAAAGCAGGAATAAAAACAAAAGACCAATTCTCAGTAGTATTCCATAAAAGCAAAAATGGAAATGAAAATCATTTGGGTTATTCCACAGTAAAAATAGTGATTGGAATTATTATATCAATTATGATTTCATTAATAAAGGCTATTACTTAAATTATATTACTGTTATAAAATTATTTTTGTTTTTAAGATGGAATGTGTCACAGGAAACAGTTTCGATATTATTCTATGATGTAAAATCATATCAGTTAACATTGGTCACTACTTCAAATTATTCCATTCTGAGCCATTTATAAATATCTTCAGATATTCATATTTCATTATTAACATGAACAGAGTTACTCATAACAAGTCTTTACAAGTGTTTAGCATTATAGAGCAAATAAGTTGTTCTAACAATTTTCATTTTTAACGAGTGATAGTTATTAAAAAAAAAATGTAGCTCTTAGTACAAATTTTCGGGTTATATTTGGATTCAGCATCAAATGATACTTCAAAATAAGCCAAATTGAACTATGTAGCAAAACTCTGGTAGATCAGTGAATAAAACAATAATAAATTAAAATATTATTAGACTAATTTATTGGAAATGTGATTGTGGACATGTAGGTATGTAAATAAATATGTTCCTTTGCAAGTCTGTGTCATGGAGAGATTGTATGTAATGGATGCAGCCACTTGAATATTAAAATTTTTGAGCTAATTTATAGCGGGAGGTTTGATATCCATTGACTGTAATCTTAGATGTTCAATGAAATATGAAATTGGATGTACTAATACTAAAAACTTCAAATGATCTGAAGTTATTAGATACTTTTTGTTGGCTTGTTATCAACTGCACTTAAAAATGCTTAACAGGTAAGAGAAATATGTAGTTCTACAGAGTTTAAGAAAATTAGCAAAATAATATTCACTATAACTGAACACGTCAAATAAAAAACACTATCTTTTACAGACCATGTTCATCTATATTCCAATACAATTTACCTCTCAACTATTCAGAATTAAACCTGTTAAGAAAGTTCTTTCAAAGTGCCTTGACTTTTATAGGAAGTACATTCAAATATTAAGTGAAAAATATTGAATGTTACACAATTTAATAATTATTTAAAATCCATTTATTGGAATATGTTATCATATGATGGTTGATACAGATCGTTTGAAAAACCTTATCTTGTGCTTGAACTTCCACTACATCGTGAAAAGTGAACTGTGTGTTATGTAAGGACAATTTTTGGGTCGTTAGTCTTTATTTATCTGTGATAAACAATGGAACAATTAAAGTGAAAATTAGCAGTATGCTGAGATACTAAAAATAAAAAAATTACAAACAAAGAGAACAATGAACTAAAGTTCCAGCAAATGGAGCTATATTAATACTATGAGAATACCTAAGGATATTTTAAGAACTGCCTGGTAAACTGATTTCTCAGAATAAAACATTAATTATCCTTTAATACCTACATACTTATTTAAGTATGTATAATTTTTTGTGGGGTTATTTAAAAAACAAAATTTTATAAAAAAGAAAAGAAAGATCAATGGAAATATAGTTTCACTGAAGAACTTAAAACCATAAATAACAGTTTCTGTCAAGTTTGATAAATAAATAGAAGAATGTATTTAAAAATGCTACTTTTAAAAAGTAATGCAAATAAAATAACATATTGTGCTTGTGCAGTTATTAACAGCAAGTACATTTAATAAAAAGAAATTATATCGACTGTCATGTTCAAGAATATGGATCACGAATATTAGAATCTATCTTCTTTAGGTCAACTAGTCATTCAGTTCAATTTAGGTGACTACTCATTCAATTGGCATGGCATTAAATAAAGTTATAATGCAGAATTATTATTTTAATGTTAAGTTATGCATGTTGATAGACTGATTATTCTTTAATAAACCCTTTGGTTTATTTAGTAATTTCCAAAAAAAAAGACAATGTTTATTATTTTAATAATATAATTTTAATTCTAATTTAAAGTCTAATAGTAATAATCTTAAATTTTATAAAAAATATGTATTAAACTGCTCCCTCTATGAATCATGAGACCTTGCCATTGGTGAGGGGGCTTGAGTGCTCAGTGATGCACAGTAGCTGGACCGAAGGTGCAACCATATCAGAGAGGTATCTGTTGAGAGCCAGACTAAGGAATGATTCCTGAAAGAGGGCAGCAGATCTTTCAGTAGTTGTTAAGGGCGTAAGTCAGGAAGACTTAAACGGCCATATCAACATCACTCAGTCCTCTGAGTACTGTGCAGCTGAAAGCAATGGAAAACTAGAGCTGCTTTTTTTTCCAAGAAAATGTAGCTCTGCATTTTCATATAGCAATGTAGGAGGAGCCTTCCTTGGTAAAATATTCCGGAGGTAAACTAGTCCCCCATTCGGATCTCCGGGTGGGGACTACTAAGGAAGGGATCACCAGAAAATTAAAAAATAACATTCTATGAGTCGGAGCGTGGAATGTTAGAAGTTTAAAAAGGTTGGTGGGTTAGAAAATTTAAAGAGGAAAATGGGTAGGATAAAAGTAGATGTAGTAGAAATTAGTGAGGTTCGGTGGGAAGAGGAAAACGACTTTTGGTCAGGTGATTTTAGAATAATTAACTCAGCTTCAAATAATGGGCAGGCAGGACTAGGTTTCATAATGAACAAGAAGATAGGGAAGAGAGTAGAGTATTTCAAAATGCATAGCGATAGAATCATTGTAATAAGGATAAAATCAAAACCTAAACTTGCCAATTGCTAACATTTACAGGAACCCAACAGCAACAATAATAATTGAAGAACATAAGAAAGAATCCGTAATAAGAAAGGGAGTCTGATGACAAGGATGTTCCCTATTCCAGTTACTTTTTAATCTTTACATGGAACTAGCAGTTAATGATGTTAAAGAACAATTTAGATACGGAGTAACAGGACAAGGTGAAAAGTTAAAGATGCTACGATTTTCTGATGATGTAGTAATTTTAAATGAGAGTAAAAAGGATTTAGAAGAAACAATGAATGGCATGGATGAAGTCCTGTGCAAGAACTACTGCATGAAAATAAACAAGAACAAAACAAAAGTTATGAAATGTAGTAGAAATAACAAAGATGGACCACTGAATGTGAAAATAGGAGGAGAAAAGATTATGGAGGTAGAAGAATTTTGTTATTTGGGAAGTAGAATTACTAAAGATGGACGAAGCAGGAGCGATATAAAATGCCGAATAGCACAAGCTAAACGAACCTTCAGTAAGAAATATAATTTGTTTACATCAAAAATGAATTTAAATGTCAGGAAAAGATTTTTGAAAGTGTATGTTTGGAGTGTCGCTTTATATGGAAGTGAAACTTGGACGATTGGAGTACCTGAGAAGAAAAGATTAGAAGCTTTTGAAATGTGGTGCTATAGGAGAACGTTAAAAATCAGATGGGTGGATAAAGTGACAAATGAAGAAGTGTTGCGGCAAATAGATGAAGAAAGAAGCATTTGGAAAAATATAGTTAAAAGAAGAGACAAACTTATGGGCCACATATTAAGGCATCCTGGAAAAGTCGCTTTAATATTGGAGGGACAGGTAGAAGGAAAATATTGTGTAGGCAGGCAACGTTTGGAAAATGTAAAACAAATTGTTAGGGATGTAGGATGTAGGGGGTAAACTGAAATGAAACGACTAGCACTAGATAGGGAATCTTGGAGAGTTGCATCAAACCAGTCAAATGACTGAATATAAAAAAAAGTAATAAACTGACTATGCAAAGGTACCCCAACTTCTGACAGTTATAAAAATTTATAAATTTGACACCATAATAATGTGGTGATTCAGTCTCATATTACATTATAGTTATTGAGGACAATCTCTTAGAATTGATCAGTCAAATCTTATCAGAGATTATCATTCAGTACAAAAGTTTTTAGAATAAATATTTTGTTTTTCAAATGCTTAGTATATTTGAATTAGATTCAACTTTTGCAGTTAATTTATTACAAAAATTTACTTTTTAGATAATATTAGTGTACAGATAAAATATATACATTGTAATTTTTGTTTTATATTTATACAGTTTTTTTTGTAGATTTCATTAATTATTTATTAATTTGTTTGTATTACTTTGTACCATATTGCATAATTTAAAATTTCAGGCAAGTTTATTATGTAATTTCTAAATAGGAAAATATTTAGATAATAGATTTGATGTCAAATGTTTTTTCAGAAATGAGAGATTTAATTAAAGATTATACTGAAAACGTTTTTTATACATTTGTAAAGTTACTTGGAGAGTGTATCCCAAAGCAAAAGGCTAAAGTAGAAGAGCAAAATAAAATTATAAAAAATGTTGTTTCACATGTGTCTAATTCTTAAAAATGTTCTTATTGACTGCATTTTTATGTATCATGTGAAAATGTTATAATTTATTTGTAAATAATGTACTTAGCGTACTTTAAGTTCTGTTCTTTTTTTTTTATAATAAATAATTTGTTTTGTAATATTTATTAGAAAACAAACAAACCCGCCAGGTTAGTCCAGTGGTTAAACACATCATTCCAGCAGCTGATTTTCAAAGTCGAGAGTTCTAAGGGGAGTCCTTGTAAAGACAGTTGCTTTTTTATAGATTCGAAGCTAGACTGTGGATACTGAAGTTCTTTGGTGGTTTAGTTTCAATTAACCATGTGTCTCAGAAGTGTATACCTGACCTGACCTGACCTGACTACATGTTTTCATTGCACTACCTGTGCAGCTACATCAGGCCTGGCAAACCAGTAGTGGTAATTGCATTTGCTTGTACATACACACTCAGATCCAACAGCTGAAAAACTGATTGGGAAAACAAACAAATCAAAGAAATCTTAATATTTTACATCACTTTTAGTTTTTTACAGTTTTCTTTTTGTTGTAAACAATTTGAGAGAGATCATATAAATTGATAGTGGGTTCAACCATTTTGACAAAAATTAACTTCAGTTTCTCTTATTTGTAGAATGAAAAATTAACTAATTACTTAATTTTTTTTTTTTAAATGTACTGTATATTCTTAAAAGTTGCTTGACCATTTTAGAGCAAACTATACAATGTATCACAATCTTTGTAGGGTTAATTTAGAATTTTTACAAGACATTACAATATTAACCAGATATGTTTTATTAGAAATGCTTCAATTAAAGTATCTAAAAAAAAATTGGGGTAAAATATAAAATCATACATATTTACCAAAACATATGATGGACACTTGTCTATTAAAGACATCTGATTGATTTCCATAAGTATCTGTATAGTGGACAGAGTGAATCTATATTGAAAGTAAAAAAAAATAATCAAAATTTCATACAATATTAATAAAGTCAAAAATACATTCATATTTATATTGTAAGATTAGTAAAAAAAGCATTATTTCAGTCAAATATACACTGGTGGTTTATGTAGAAATGACTTTAATTTTCAAAGATGTATCCTCTTCTTGTTCCAGATTTATAATTTATTTTATTAAATAAATTATTTTATTGGTATTTAAATGACAACTGAGTGTTTTTGATGATGGATCCACCAACATAAGTTATAAGTTCAAGAAGTTTTCATGGGAACATGATTGTTGTAATGTTATTGTGTGAACAACGTTCACCTTGGTTCAATACATTGGTTAGGTTTAATTATGCTAAATGTTTAATTATTCATTGATTCAATAAAGTAAATAACATTCCTTCCTTATTTAGTTTATATTTCATAATTTTGAAAAAAAACACGTTCAAGGTGCATCAAAGGCTGTGTATAACATCTACACAGGTGACGAATCATGGATCTATGCATAGGAGCCCAAAACAAAACAGCAATCGATTGTGGGTCATGCAAGACGAACCAAATCCAACAAAAGTTGTTCGCGAAAGAAGCACATCAAAGCAAATAGTTGCCTGTTTCTTCGGCATTACTGGTCATGTGATGACAGTGGTGTTAGAGCAACGTAGGGTAATCAGTTATGAATGGCACGCGACCATCTGTTTGCCAGAAGTTCTTGGAGAAATTCTGAAAAAGTTGCAGAAGAGGCGAATCATTCTTCATCATGACAATGCAAGCTCTCACACATCGGCACAAACAAAAGAATTTTTGACTGGCCAAAACATCGAATTGTTGGGTCATTCGCCATAGAGCCCTGATTTGGCACTCAGTGAATTTTTTTTATTTCCGCAGATCAAAAATAAATTATGTGGTTGACAATTTTTGACCCCCAAAAATTCGGTTGTTGCTTTCAAAATGCATGTTTTGGAGTTACCTCAATCAGATTAGAAAAAGTGCTTCAAAAATGGTTCAAATGCATGCAAAAGTGTACTGATCTTCATGGAGAATATTTTTAAAAACAATAAAACCAATTTTGATCATAATTTTTTTTTTTTTCATTATTAGGCCAGAAATATAAATAGCAACCCTTGTATAATTGGCTGCTGTCATATATGGTACTGCTTAAGAAAACAATTTTTTCCGTAGTATATGCTACCAAGAAGCAATCGACTCCATAACAACTTCCCTGTTGTATTTCTTCTTTGAAAAGCAACGTTTGTCAATTTCAACTGTAAGAACACCAGCTCGCTATGGTACATCACGTTTAATTCTTCCTCCCTCCAAAAAATTTAATGATTACGTATTCCTTCTAATTGATATTGTTTTATAATCCAGTCAGAAATATGAGAGAAAACTCATTCTACATGAAGTAGACAATGTGAGCCCAGTTAAAACTTGACTGTGCATTTTATACTGATTTTCTTGAAATTGTTTACAGAAATGATTAAATAAAAATAATCAAACCTATTGCAATCAATTAATTAAAGCAAAATTAATTGATTATATTTTATAAAATAAATAAATAATAATTCAATTTTTCAGAGTAAAAATCCTATAAATATTTATATAAATGTGATTTATATAACGTTTTTCATATTTATTCTATAAATGTGATTTAATCACTGAAAATCAAAATTAATAATTTCATAAAGCAAAATTGTAATCAATGAGTTGAAATGCAATTTAGAAATAGCTCGAAGAGTTATAAATATTTTATGAAAGATTAGATGAAAAACAATGTTTTAGAACTGTACTAACCCACAGATCACTATGGCAGAGTTGTATTCTTGTCTTTTATCTGAAAGGTTCTGTATTCAAATCACAATTCGGTTTGGCATGTTTTACATACTATAAAATTTTTCTGTCATTATAGATACTTGCAATTTTCAATTAGCTACCCGTAGTAGCTTAAATGATTGCATAAATAGTTTAATAAATTAATTAAATATTAGTATAAGTGTTATTTTGCACCACTTAATGGTATTTTTTTTGAGTATATTTTTTATGTTTAAAAAATGTATTCAAAAAGATTGTCAAGTCTTGATTACTTTAGAAGGATCGGTGCCTCTCTATGTAGTGTAGTAATTGTTACTGATATCTTAAATAAATATGTTTTTTTAGGTCACTCACACAGACTAATCAGCAGACTTCAATCAATGGTACTATTTTCTCTTGGTCTTCAAAAAAACAAGAAGACAAAGGGCATGTAAATCTATATTAAAATTTACAGTAAATGTAGTTAAAGAAAAGAATTTAAAAAGACACAGAATAATGTTCTAGAATGTAATGGTAAATAAAAATCTACCATGATTTTATAAAACAATTTTAATTGTGTAAAAAAAAATTCCTAAATGGACAACTTACTTTTGTTGAATTAGTCTTATAACTAATTTTCAAAGTGTTCTGTAAATCTGTCTAATAATAAGCATAATTTAAAAAAAAGAAAATAATTTAATGGTTTTTGTACTTTACATAATTTCCTTTATTTTGCTTATATATTTCTGTTACTGTTTTTTGTCTTTACTCTTAAATTAACAAAGTATTGTATGCAGTAAATGGGCCATATTAAGGAATATTGTGTACAATTCAAATACGCACAGTAGTTAATAATGTGGTTTTGGATAAACTCACAAGTTTTTTTTAAATTCTGGATGACGTTACTCTAACTTAGGAGTAAATCTTTTAGGAAGCTGTATATGCTCCAGAATGGTGATTTGATTTGATTTGTTAGATTATCAGATCAGAATGTATTCTTTTCTTAATGGGGTTTTTAGAAAGTGTAGTGTGCAATCAACACCTTGCCATTAAGCAACTGAAAGCGAGGATTCATGAGAGATTGAATCAATCTCTGTTGAGATGTTGCTACAAAAAACAGAAAAATTGCATTCATGAATGTATGAATGCATGTACATAAATAGTTGTCATCCGTAACTTATATATTCAGAAATGATTTTATGTAAAATGAATAGGTTTTAGCTTTTTGATTACCACATAAATATGAAAATAAAAAGTAATTTTATAACATACTTTTTTAAACTGCTCATTTGGCTCTGGTAAAATAGTAGACCACCAGATCAAAAGCAGTCCCTCTGCGGTTAGGTTTCCTCCTTCTTCTTCCCTCTCCAACATTATTCTTTTTATTTCTCTCACATTCAAGTTCTATGGATCCTTGTTACTCCCTGAAACATTTCAGTACTTAATAAAAATAGTGGTTGATGCTACTTTAATAAAAAATGTAATTGATGAAGAGTGTGTACTGATATGAAATATACATTCTGCTTAAGAGAAAATAGATAAAAAGCAGATTTATGACTAATAACAAAAAATTATTAATATTAATACAACTTATGAAAGATAAATATAAAATATGGATATAAATTGTGGTTCGTCAGAAAAATAAAAAGAATTATCAGATGTTTTCAAAATGTTGTTATAAAAAATTAGTGGAGAAATGGAAATTGTCCAGCTAACTGAAACATGAAAATGCATTTAAAAGAAAAGGAAGGGGTAGAATTTGTGAAAGATGATGGGAAAAAGGGAAACATCATGGAAGTTGGGACTTAACCTAGATGGAAATTATCTTTAGTAATCATGGAAAAATATAAGGAAATAAAGGAAGAAGAACTGGGAAGCTTATAGGTATTAGGAAGGGAAAGCTATAAAGAAATTAAGAAAGATGTTTAAAAATTAAAAAAATTGATTAAATCCAGATGTAACCCATCAAAATACAGATTCACGCAAAGAAGAACATGTGATAAAAATTAAGTTGTATCAAGTTAGATTATGTCTTTGCTGATGAGTCTATAGATCCTATTAATATAAAAAAAAATCAACTGTAGTCTTATTTTATTAACTAATCAAACACTCTCTATTAACATCTCTCTCACTCTCTCTTTGTGTTTTTGCCTTTGAAATCACTGTAAGGTATACTTCAGAGGATGAATGAGAATGATATGCATGAATGTAAATGTAGTCTTGTATAATCTCCAGGTCGACCATTCCTGAGATTTGTGTGGTTAATTGAAACACAACTTAAATAAGAAAGCCCTAAATTTTTTACTGTTGTTATAAAACATTTTTTTGGGACGTTACTGATCACTACACAACCACATTAATAGTTAACCTTCTGGTTGGTTTCATACTGTTCCAACTCTCAATTTTCAAGCTGCGTTGTTTCTTTCTCTCTTCTGACCATTTCTTGTTACTACACTCTGTTTTCTTTCTGCATCCCTTCACAGCTTTGTTCCTTCTTTCTCAATATATTTCTGTTCTCTATGTCTGTATGTTTTATACCTACAATTCTGAGGGCTGATTAGTTTGAACCATCTAATGTTAGTTTTGTCTTCATTACATTTATCAAAAATTTTCTTAGTTAATCTGTTAGGGTTCACTCTGGTTAATTATCCAAAAAAGGATTACATAATTTATTATATATATATATATATATATTTTTTTTTTTTCTTTTAATAAAAAGGGAGCTCTATAAATTTCCCCTATGATTTTTTTTCAGTTTTACGTACAATTTTTTGTTACTTCTAAATTACTTTGCTTTTGAGAGAAAAATCCTCTTTTTTAATTTTTTTTTATTTCTGTTTTCATTGGGTCCTTTTTAATTTTGTTCTTTTTAATACTAATGCTTTGAAACTGATTTTTATATTTGTTAACATAATTTAAAAGAATTTCTCTTTCAATTAAATATTTATTTGTTAATCTGGGCAATAGCAGATAGTAATATTTTTAGGAAGTGAATGATAATAAAACTTTTTGGTTGTTAAGTTTAAATAAATAAATAAACTTAATTTAAATTATTAACTTTCAAACTCATCAGCAATTAACTACATTTCTACTTATGGTTAATAAAAGTGCACAACTATGTTTTGTAATAATTTTTAATTTCTTCAAATCTATTTTTAAAATGGAATATTATTCAAGAAAAATAGAAATTGTTCTAAATAACCTTCCTTTAGGTAGCCTAACCTTCCTTAAGCATAAATTTAGGTCCTATTTTACCTTCCTTAATTTTTTTTAACTAGCAAACCACTTGCTATTGAATGCATTGTATGTGTGTGTGTATATATATATATATGTGTGTGTGTGTGTGTGTGTGTGTGTGTGTGTGTGTGTGTGTGTATAAACAATTTTTGTCTCAGATTTTGATTTTGATTTCAGATTTGAATTAATCATCATTTGAGGATTACATAAATACACAAATGACTACGATTGGGTGTCAGGTTCATTTCAAAACGGCTACCAAAATTAAAATTTTGTAGTAATTATGTATAACAGTGTAACCTATCAAGTTGGTTCAAACACACTTATATATGGTTTACTGAAATTAATAAAATATATAAATATAAATTTTGTAAATCAAGAATAAGACCCCCAAAATGGCAAAAAACTAACTTTTTAATTGAAAAAATATATATATTTACTTACCATATGTAGGACCCGAATGCAATTTTTTTTAAAAAGTATAATAACAAACTCATTTACACCACTTGCAGATTTTAAAAATATTTTTTTAAAAATTAGAAAAATGAGTTTTTAATTCTAAAAGATACTGAAACATAACGAACATTATATAGGACTATAAATTAAATTAAAAATAATATGAGAGTACTGATTTGATCAGTCACCAAATAATGGTCTTATAACCTAAGGTAACTTTAAAACATCAAAATAATCTCTTAAAGACTTATATAACCTTAATACGCAATAATAACTAGCTATAAAGTATTTTTTTTTTTGTCTTCAGTCATTTGACTGGTTTGATGCAGCTCTCCAAGATTCCCTATCTAGTGCTAGTCGTTTCATTTCAGTATACCCTCTACATCCTACATTCCTAAAAATTTGTTTTATAAAGTACTGAAAGTTATTAATTACAGTGAAAGTCCTGTTGAAATATCTTTAATTTCTTAAAAACATAATTAAACAGAAATAATAATAAGAATATTCATTTGGACTTAAAAATTTTAAGTTTATCAAACAATTTTTTCTCTATAATTTAGAGAACTTTTAACTTAATTGATTACTTTTATTGCTTGAATTTTTTTTAAATTATTTTATTCATTTCATGTAGGTTAATGAATGAAATTAATAAATGAAATGATTAAATATTACACAACTCATTTAAAAATTAATGAAATTCCAATACTAATGAAGTATATGAAACTATATCATAGACTGTGCAACACAAAATATATACTGACATTTCTCAGTAAACAAACCTGGGTGTTTCTGTATACTCCATAAATTAAACTCCAGTGATTGTTTTAATTACTACACAAAAAATTTAGACAAACACGGGTAATGTTTGGTGAAAACAATACAAGGGACTCATACAGGCAACAAACATAATCAAAAATAACCTTTTAAATAACTTCATAGAAATTAAATACACATACAGACACTAAAAATAATATGCAAATTTTACACATATAACATATAAAAAGTTGTTAACAGGCAACAACAGTTTGAAATTTACAAAAACATTAAATTTGACAAAAATAAAATATTAAATAACAAACACAGCATAGATTGAATATACTATTTGTTTTCATATTTACGGTTTTCAAATCTTTTAATGATGTTTATCACCGATAATATTATTAATGCTGGAAATTACAAATGAAAAATATGTTCGTAATTAGCTTTTAAGGATCTTTTGGAAGAACCAAGTTGCATTAATTTAAAAATGAATATTCTATAATTTTTTAATAATTTTAACATGATTCATCAACTGTTTAATGAATAAAGAACTTTGATGCATGATATATTCTTTCCTAAATAAAATTATACTGTAGATTGTAACATAATATTATCTTTTTCAGCCCACGAAGAAAAATAATACATTATTTTCTTAATTTTTTATTACAGAGAGTAAGAATGAATGCTGTAGTAATAATTTCATTCCCTGTAATACAATTTTGTTCTGAGTAAATCTGAAGCAAGTAAAAAATATAGAAATAGATACTATACATTTATTGTAGGTTTTGATATGTCAGCACAGACAGTTTTGATATGTCTTTTGATACAAACAATTTTAAATTTCATTCTGTTTCTTGATTAAGTTTTAAGGTTTCATTCTGTTTTTTGATTAAGTTATTGTGCGTCAAGGAATCAATTCCACATGCCTTTCTATTTCTGACAGTTTTCAGCACATCATTCAATCTGATATCATCCACATCAAGAATTTTCACATACCTTTGTATCTTCTTCACTGCTTTATCATAAATCCTGGAGATGTTTCAACCAGTCTGCCTCCTCAATAATGTTTAACTTGGCACCAACCTTCCCTTTCTTTCCCAAATACTTTATGACCTTATAAGCATAAGTTTTAATCTACAACAAACTTTAAATGATGAGGGACATTAATCAGACAAAAAAAATTTTTAAACACAAATTATTTTTAAGAAAAAGAGCTTATCCACCTTAATTTCAAATTTCAAAATGAAAGTAAATAAACAAAAAAGAAATTCTTTATTAAATAAATTCATCAGATATCCAGATATATAAAAAAATGAATTTCATTTCAGAATGATCAAAATTTTTTAAATAATTATTCAACACTAAAATACAAATAAGGTAAAGTAATAAAAAGTAAATTAAGGTATTTAGGTTTTTTCATTACTTTGTTTTTCTAGTTATTTTTAATTTTATCTTAAAGGTGTTGAATGACCAAAAAATCTATAACACAATACTTAATGTTTTTCATTTTGTTTTCTTTTTAATTAAGTTTTCTTTATTTGGTTTTCATTTCTGGTTACCAAGTTATCTGACTAATTATATTTTAATTATTTATCAGCATACGCATAAAATGATAAATAACAATAAAACCACAGATAATAAGATGTAAAATTAAAATAATGTCGTAAATAAAACAATACAAATGTCAATAAATTTAAATATCTGGGAGAAATAATTCAAATCAATGGTTTAGATAAGAAACCGATGAAACAAGTCCATGAAAGATGGAATTAGCCTACTAACTGAAGATATTTACAACAAACTAAACATCTCAATAAAAACCAAAACCAGGCATTACAATATGATAACCAAACTAGAAGCATTGTACTCACAGAAAGCATCTTCAATTTGAAATGAAGTGAAATAAAGCAACAGAAGAAAAGAAGGAAAAATCCTGAGACCAATAAAACAAAAAAAAGATGAAAACATATACAAATTCAGAAATAATAAAGATCTTTATAAATAAAACTGAAAAAATGTCAGATTCATTTAGAAGAATTACAGCCAGTAAGAGTGACATGACAGGTTTGCTCACAAAGCAAATCTTCAACCATATTTACAATAAAAAGAATGGAAATCAATGAACCTCAATAGTTCCAAAAGACCAAAAAGAATTGCAGATATATGAAGAAATAGTACAAAATAGAACAATGTTCAGAAAACAAGATTTCAAGGCTTCCAAGAAGAAAAAACCAGTAACATTTGGACAAAACATAGAAGACAAGACCAAGCAAAAAAATGAATATCCATTAGAGGTCCAGGAAAAAACACCCAAAAGAAAGAGAAAGAATGCAAAATGTTGCTTTACATGATTGTCAGTCAGCCAAACTAAAAAAAAAATAAAAAACAACTCAGAGAAAAAAATACTTGGTAAGCCTCACATCATAGAGAAGAATTTCAAAACATTTTCAAAACACATACAGGATTACAAATATTGTTACCAGTAATATATTTAAAAAATCACATAAAAAGACCTGCAAATACAACTCATCAAAAATGGAAGACATCAGTTTTTAGAAACCAGTAATAAATACAAACTTCAAAATGTTTTTTTTTTTAATACAAGTAAATGTACTATTGTGTTGTTAATAGTGATGTTAACTTCATCTAAGCAAATATTTCACTGTTATTGAATGTTCAGTTCTTTCAACCGTTTTAAACATACTTTTATCATATTCTAATTATTCTAATTATTATATTATTTTATTGTTGGTCACATAAAAAATATAGCATAGTAGCATTTTTATCCAAGTTTCTACTCCTGTGACTAGCACAATAATTTAATATTATTTTATAGATTTATAACTGGGATAAAAGTATCTCATATGGGTACCAGTCCTCCATTGGGTGTTTCCGAGGTGGTAGATAAGGGAATGCTATCACCAAAAATTGTAATGGCAAATAAAATGCCCTGTTTTGACTAAAACTAGTCTGTTACTTTGTGGTTTATGAGGTGGTTCTCCAAATCTCATAATTTAGGGGTCTCTTCCCCTTTTCAGTGGAAGAAACCCCGGAAAAAATTCCTGGTCCTCCAGGTTGGAGATTGGAGTGACCTGCACCTCACACTGTCAAAAGCAGTTCCTGCAAAAAATCAAAATGATGGATGAGCTTTGAAACTGAACAATTATTGTGGATAAATAAAAAAAAATACAAAGAAACATAGATTATGAATTATGAGATAAAAATATTGGATAAGACAGAAAGAAACAAAAATTAAATTCAAGGAAGAAGTTGGTCGTAAATGCAACAAGGAATATAAGCACAAAGCATTTCCTCAAAGAAAAGAGAATAATAGAACAAAGGACAGAATTATGATGTAGAATTATGATGTTTTTTTTTTTTTTTTTTAGTCGAAATTATAAAATTAAATGATTCTAAAAATAAGCATCTCACTGTTAATAACGAAAATGAAGTAAGTAATCCAGTTAAACTACTAATCACTAGCTATAATGCTTATAATGTAATAAGGGAATCGCTAGCTAACCTAAAAGGGATAAAAATATGTTATTCTTGATTTATATAGTTTAAAAGAAACAATAATATCTTGTGATTATCATAGTGCACTTGTTCACAACTTGAACAATGAATCTGAGAATAATTTCGAGAAGAAATTAACAGAACTCTAAAAAACATAACCCAATGTAATAAAATTATATTATTAAGAGACTACAGTGCAAGGACACATATAAATGATCCATTTATTAGTAATATGAAGAACAGATGGTCAATAACATTTGAATTTACTCTAGTAGAAACATGTGAGACTTTTTTCAAAAAACACTAAGCAGTCTTTTCCAAAATGAGGCGATACATAAATTTACATTGAGCCGGCCAATTGGACAACTGCTGTCTATTACAGATTATATAATTGTAAGCCAAATTATCTTAATTAATATTGAAGATGTGCGACTCTACAGTGGTAGGGCAGAACACAGAACTGGTCACGTAAAATGACAATGTAATCACCACATATGAGAATGAATCTCATGTAGGAGAATGTAATCAGAAATAGGAAAAGTTAAGTAACTTTACACAAAAGAAGTATAGTTTACAATTTTTGATAAAAAAACAATACATTTTCTCTATAAGTTAAGGCCTACCTCTAAATTATATGAATTAAGAATACAAGTGAGGAAGAATATGTTAAATTAAAAGATGAAATTCACAAAGCAACATTTAAAGTATGAAGAAAGGATGCACACTACGTGAAAAGTGAAGAGTTTGCTGGTGGAATGAGGACCAAGAAAAGTTGTTGGCTATAAAACAGAAAACCTGTATAGTTAACAACAGGGGACCCCAAAATAGAAGGGCAAACCAATAATAACTGAGAACTAAAGAAAAGATGTCAAAAACAACGAATGGAAAGAAACATACAAGAGAACAGAATTGCGTATAGGAGGTATCACGACAAAGGAAGCTTCTAATGCTACTAAGAGCCTCAGGTATTGACAGATAATTGCTGACAAATGTAAAAAATACTTTGCTAAAATTTTTAAAGAGAACTGACAGGAATGTATTCAACAGTGGGTACAAGATCAAGAACCTGAAGATGATTATTCTTTTATAGAATGGCGAACACTCTGCAGTATAGTGTGGTATCTGGAATAATCATATATTGGCCCGTACTCTTATGAAGGAAATGTAAACAGTGAAAATTATCTGCAAATCTTTAAGAGATTGGCTGAATTCCAGAGTGGATATCATTGAAGAGCGTTCTGAATAGTTCATGCCAGATGGAGCCTCACCACATTGAGCAATTGCTGTACAATAGTGGCTACATGAAACCTTTTCTGAACATTGGATTGGTTGCAGAAGACCTGTTGATTGAACTCCACTATCACCAAAATTGAATCCACTGGAATTTTCATTTGAGGAGTGTCTGAAGTCACGAGTGTACAGTGTGAAGATTTCCGATGTGGCCCACCTACACACCAGGACTGAGGATGAATGCTATTCTATAGACAATAATTATGACCTCAGGGTGTTAAACAGTCTGAAATTTCACCTGCATATCTGTCTGGAATTCCACTGAGGATATTGAACAAATAATGTGATTATGGTAAAGGATATTTTGAACATTATATAATATTTTTCATAAAACTAGAAATGTAATTTTCTTGCTGATGAAGTATGTATCTTTCTGAAGCAGAAAAGTATTCAGCATATAAAAATCTGTGTATATTTAATTTATTTATTAAATTATTCTGCAGATGGGATATTTTTGTTTTCAGTCATTTGATTGGTTTGATGCAGCTCTCCAAGATTCCCTATCTAGTGCCGGTAGTTTCATTTCAGTTTACCCCCTACACCCTACAACCCTAACAGTTTGTTTTACATATTCCAAACGTTGCCTGCCTGCATAACTTTTCCTTTCTACCTGCCCCCCAATATGAAAGCGACTATTTGAGGATGCCTTAAGATGTGGACTAAAACTCTGTCCTTTATCTACATTTTTCCAAATGGTTCTTTCTTCATCGATTTGTCGCAACACCTCTTAATTTATCACTTTATCCACACATCTGATTTTTAACATTCTCCTACAGCACCACATTTTAAAAGCTTCTAATATTTTCTTCTTAAGTAATCCGATCAAAGTTTCACTTCCATATAAAGCTATGCTCCAAACATACTTTCAAAAATGTTTGCCTGGTGTTTAAATTAATTTTTGATGTAAGAAAATTATATTTCTGACTGAAAGCTCGTTTCACCTGTGCTATTCGGCATTTTATATTGCTCCTGTTTTGTCTGTCTTTAGTAATTCTATTTCCCAAATAAAAAATTCTTCTAGCTCCATAATCTTTTTTCTTCTTTTTATATTCAGTGGTTCATCTACATTATTTCTACTAAATTTCATTACTTTCGTTTATACTTTATTACTTTCTTGTTTATTTTCATGCGGTAGTTCTTCTGTAGAACTTCAACCATATTGTTAATTGTTTCTTCTAAATCTTTTTCATTCTCAGCTAGATTTATTATAGCATCAGCAAATCGTAGTATCTTTATCTTTTCACCTCACTGTTACTCTGGATCTAAGTTGTTCTTTAATATCATTAACTGCTAATTCTATGTAAAGATTAAAAAGTAATAGGGATAGACAACATATTTATCGGATTCCCTTTTTTTTATTACGGCTTTCTTATGTTCTTCGATTATTGTTGTTGCTGCTTGGTTCCTGTAAATATTAGCAATCATTCTTCTATCTCTATACTTGAATCCCAAATTTCTTAAAATGTTGAACACTTTATTCCAGTCTATGTTATCAAATGCCTTTTCTAAGTGCTGCATGCACGCTGGTTTATTTTTCTTTAATCTTCCTTCCACTATTAATCTAAGCGCTAATTGTTTCCCTTGTCCCTATACTTTTCCTGAAACCAAATTGGTCTTCTCCTAAATCTTCTTCCAATCTCCTTTCAATTCTTCTTTACAGAATTTTCTTATTATTCTTACAGAATAATATTCTTATTCTTATTCTTTACAGAATTTTTTTCTTTACAGTTAATTGTACTGTATTCTTCAAATTTATCTGCTCCTGCTTTCTTTGGTATCTTGACAATAACACTCTTTTTGAAGTCTGATGGAACTGATATATATATTAAAATATTTATTAATCAAACATTATTTCAATCACTTAAAGGCATGCACGTACACATACGCTCATGCGCGTGGAGTCCGTGTGAGTATGAGAAGTTAAAACTGAATTTGGCAATAAAGAGAATTGACCGGTAATGCACAATAACGCTAATCATCAGGTACACATACCATTTATGTATTAAAAAAAAATAAATTACATACTTTCTTAAAAAAAAGAGAGAAATTGACTAGATAGGTTAGTCGAACGCTAGTAATTTAAAATTATGTAACTACGTACAGTTTTACACAAACCCACATACAGTATAAATATATGCGTAAATATTCGTATACACAATAGATATTATAATGTTTAGAAGCGTATTATGTAATAAATCAAAACAATGACTGCACGGTTTCTTTATTTTTAATTTTTAAACTATTAATACCAAGAACATAAGTTTATTTTAATATTTTCGCCACATTATAATGTTTAAATATAAAAATCCAACAAATTGAAAAACTTAGAATTGAAAAATATTATCTTGTATGTTAAAAAAATTGAAATGAAAACATATTTCCAGTCCGCTTTGATGTTGTATTGACGGATAGGACTGATTTTTTTAAAATTCTACTCGGAATGACCCATAGATATGTCAAGGTTATTGATCCCAAACTTGAGTTTCCTTTGAGAAATCCTCATTTATTTATTAACCGAGGAAATTTTCGTAGGTTATTACTTGCAGGAAAATCACTTGAACGTCTATCGATGCTTGATGACGTATTTGCGAGCAATTCCAAGCAGAAAAATAAAAAATAAAAATAAAAATCTGATGTGGATACCAAATAACTTCGTTGTACGCCTATTAAATTACATAAACATTTTTTAAAATGAAAAGTACATAAAATTGTATTTCATTAATAACTTCTGATATTTTTCCACATTTTTTATTGTTATTATTGGATTATTATTAATCGTACAATTATTTTTACAATCAAAGGTTAATAATCTATGAAAGTAAAAATATAAATGTTCCTTTGTTCAGAATATTAAATCTCCGAAAGTTCTTTACTGATTGCTTTAAAATTTTGACGCAACATTGCATTCGAACACGTGAGTGTTTTTATATACCTACTATTTATATATCTAAGATGTCACACCTGTGACAGGTAAACATGTTTTTTTTAAAAACAGCGCTATCTGTTGGACGTAAAAGCAACAGACTCTATAATAATATTTTACGATTCCATTTCAATGTTTCTGACATGTTGGTCCGCTATAGATAAAAAAACTACTAGACCGATTTACGCGCGGGTAAAAAGGGAGAAAGGGAAAAGTCGATAAAGGGGAAACGGGGAGAAGGAAAAACGGGAAAAGAAAATGAAAACAGGAAAAAGGAAGGGGAATAAGTCAATATAAGCTGGGAAAGAAAGGGAAGGGGGAACTGGGGAATGGATCCATTCCCCAAATAATGGTTATGGTAAAAATGAAAACGATAAAAAGTGAAATTGGAAAAGGAAAATGGGGAAAAGGGGAAAAAGGAAAAGGAGAAAAAGAAAGAGGGAAGGGAAAAGGGTAAAAGGAAAAGGTTAAATTTTATGAAGTTCCGTATATTCATTTTGTTAATGTTTTTTCAAACTTTCAATTGTATTCACTTTATATATATACTCAAATCTATCAATAGCGAAGCATTGCCGGGTCTGCTAGTTATTAATAAATCAATATATTTAAATTGAAAAAAAAAATTAAAAAAAAAAGGAGATATAGTCTGATTCGAACCGATGTGCCTTCCCCTTTTAAGATCCAAATATTTCATTAAGCTATAACTCTGGAACCAATGAAAGTAAGTACCACTTATGATATATCGTTGAAAAACTCTAAATGAGAGCTTATTACTGCAGTTAAGAAAAAGTCCATAATCCAAAAATATTTGCATTTTGGGCTTTTTTTGGACACTTTTGATTCAGTCGATTAAAACGGGAAGTGCATAACTAGATGTTACAACAGTCCTAAATCCAAAATGTTAACATCCTACGGATAATCGTTTTTGAGTTATGCGAGATACATACGTACGTACACACAGACCTCACGCCGAAACTAGTCAAAATAGATTCAAGAATGGATAAAATGGAGGTTTCCGTTGAAATCTGAAAAATCTTTCGCGATGGTAATACTTCGTTTACTTCGTAAAAGGAAGTAAAAATCAGACCGATCAGTCCAGTAGAACGTCTGGTTGGAATAGAAATAGGTTTTGCGTACGTATTTTACCTGTAGTAGGGCAGGGAAAAGAAAATTAAGAGGGCTGGAAGTGACACGTTTTGAATAGATTTTTAGCCGAATTTTATAATTATATAACATTATTTTGTAATAATAATAATAAATCTGCTGGTTATAATAAGGGGCTACTAGTTTTATTAAAAATGAAACTTATTAAACTCGAAATTATTCAGAAAATATCTTCCTACATGAACGTAACTATTTTTTCTTTTAGAAAAGCGTTTCGCAGATACTGTTCCGCATCATCATGTTAAAAATTATCATATTTTGACATTAAATTATTTATTAAAGCCAGAAATTGTTTGAAACATTGTTTTATATGTATTTAGTAGAAAAAATACCATTCCTAACCCTTTACTATTAAAAAACCGAAACAGCATCACTGTATCAATGTGGCTCAACATGTAATGCACTTCAGCAACACATGGTATAAAAAATGGGAGTTTTACGTTTAGCGGTATCGAGAATGATATTAAATTATGGAATCGGCTTTAACTGAGGGTTACTAGAAGATAGAAACAACTGTGAATTTACATAGTTACAAATTTACTACTTTATGGTGGGTTTGAACTTTTTTCCGCCAACCTGATTCTCGTCCACGCATCTCTCTGTTTTTCCTGTTTAACCTCCGGGAATTACCGTTCAGGTATTACTTCAGAGGATGATATGTATTAGTGTAAATGAAGTGTAGTCTTGTACAGTCTCAGTACGACCATTCCTGAGATGTGTAGTTAATTGACACCCAACCAACAAAGAACACGGGTATCCAAGATCTAGTATTCAAATCCGTATAAAAGTAACTGTCTTTAATAGGACTTGAACGCTGGAACTCGTCTTCCAAATTAGCGAAAACGCATTCACCACTAGACGATTCTGGTGCATTCGTCCACGCATCTAGAAACCAAAAACTGCCGCTAATGATGCAAAATCATTAAATGTTTTGCTGATATTTTTTTCTTGATTCACCACATAAGCTTGAAGCTTGTACGTGGGATATGGAAATGGAATTTTGTAGCGTTTAAAAAATACCGTACCCGACCGGGATTCGAACCCGGAACCTCCGGATGAAAGGCCGAAACGCTACCACTCGCGACACTCATGTCCTCATTTGTTGAGGAATTTCATTCAACAATTCGGAAAATTCAATGATTTTACTTACTTTTCAGTTAATGAAATTCTTAAAAAAGAATAATTTTCACTCTTACACGCTATAACCTTGTACTAGAGCTTTGAAAATTTACAATCTATAGATTTATTTGATGAGATAGATTTACAAAGTTTTTCTTTGTGTTTGATCGGGCGCATGGGGGTACGAAATTTTTGAAGTTATACTTTTTTGGCGCGTTAGGAGGAACTGACCAGAGTGTATTTTCAACAAGTTACGGAAGTTGCGCGCGCCGATGTAACACACCATGAAAATTTGCGCAGGACCTTGTGGATCAGTTTGTTCAAACATGCGTGTAATGTCTAATTCAATCAGTCGTTCAATGCAATTAAGTGATTAACACGTGTTGTAAACATAACATAACAGATAATGAGTCGTTATAAATATATATACGAACTTTTGAAGACGGATATTTTCAACTGTGAATATTGTTATTCATATTCATAAATCTTTATTTATATTGCAGCGTATATTTATTTATTCTTTTGTGAAAATTGCGTTTCAAGATTTGAGGTTATATTTATGTATTATTTTTTATGAGTAAAATTATACTTTTTAATAACAAAGAAAGTAGCACATATCAGATAAATTCTTGATTTTACATAAATAATCTTAAATTTACAAAAAACAAAATTTTTGATAAAATACAATTTTGTATCATATTTTTTATATCATAACCTTCGTTCAACCTATTCAATCGTCATCCGAAGAATTAATGGAACTAAACTAATAGATATATATTCGATAAACTTCGTTTTATATGACAAAGAATACTTCAATGTTTTTAAACTTTATAAAATAAATATTATTTATTTTAATTTAAGTGTTATTCATTCAAACTTTTATTCATGGTATTTAATGTCGTCTATCGATCGTTTGACTCAGTTCAAATTTATTTGAATGCGTAAACAAAAAAAATTTTTTTATTTATGCAAAAGAAGTATAACTTCTTACGTGCGTATATAAGTATAAAACTGTTTTTTTTTACAGTAAACTGCATTAAAATCGTTTAAAAGCTTAAATTCGTTAACGAATTAAAACCGTTTCGCTTTATTTTTTTTAATATCTTTACGATTTTTCTAAACCGAAATATTCTGCTTTAAAAGGACACTTTTGTTTTAATGCTGCATATCTCCCGATCTAAGTAACATATTGATTCAAATAAATATGGAAATTAAAGGATTACTGAGATTTCCATCTAAAATAGAAGGCCATAAAATCCTATTACAAAAGATTCCTATCCAAATGTTTACTTTTTCAGGATACTGTGTACGACTCTCTAACATCCATCTGAGATTATTATTATACCAGTCCGATAGTTATGCTTATTTATGCGGCCATTTAACATAAATGTAGCTTCATCTGTAAATATTATAGAATTGGAAAAGTTTGCCACTAAGTCTATTTTTAGATCCTTGTACGAAGTAAAGGAAGTATTATGATAACGTAACATACGTTACATAAAATTTTGTTTTTTACATAAATTTTGATATTTTTAATCTGTTTGAAAAAACGTGGTGACATTAAAAAAGTTATAACTAGTCTACCCAGCGCGCCACTAGTATGATTTAGTCAGAGGTTCCCAAACTTATTTTTCTAATAGATCACTTTCAGAATTTTGCTGGTTCCGGTGGACTCCCTGCAGCTACATTTCTACCATATTTCCAGTCGACGGAAAATGTGATGATTAGATCTAACTATGAAAATTTGCGCTGAGTTCCACGAACTAACAGCTTCCGAAAAAAGTGAGAATTGATTGGTTAATTTTTGATTAACTGTGCTGTGAGTGGATGTCAAAAAAGTAAAGTTGGCCAATCAAAAAAATGCTTCCATCCAACTTTACATTTTTGACATCTACTCACAGCACAAGAAAACAATCAATTCTCACTTATTTTATTTAGAAAACTTCCCATTCAGAGTGGTAAAAAGTAAAAGAAAAATAGTATATTTTTTTGTGTTGCATTTATTCAAATATGTAATTATTACGCTATTAATTATTATTGCAATGTAATATAATAAAATTGTCGTAATGTAATTTAAATTAAACATTAATAACGTAATGTAACTTCTACAATGACAATCACAAAATAGTTACATTTTAATGGGAGGGATGTACTTGATGGATTGACAGCAAATTATCAATATTTAGCTTCAGTTTCGTTAGGAATAAGCGCAAATCTCCCCGTTCTGTGATACTGAATCTGCTCCTTTTTTTTTGATAAAAGATTTGTAACGACACTAAAACTTTTTTCGACAAGGTATGACGAGGGAAACGCTATCAAAAGCTTTCTTGCAATTCCCCACAGTCCATGATATTTTTCTGGTATTTCTGCTTGTAGCCAAAATATTTGATACCCTCTTTTAAATTTCACCTTCAGCTCCTCATTAGTGCTAAGCTCGAGTAGCTCCTCTTGTAATATCACATTCTCCACTTTCGTTTCATCAAATGGATTTATGATCCGTGGTGGTATTTCCATCGTCAGAATATCTTAAAATCTGATTTTGAAGTCAGGGCAATTAAATGTTGAACGTATGTCTGAATATCCTCATCAAGGCATTCTACCTGTGACAAGTTTGAAAACTGGGAAAATACGCGCCGACTAATATTTTGCTTCATAAATTTCAATTTTCCAAGAAAAGCTGAAATTACACCCTTTGTTTTTATTAAATTGAGACTGTCCCCTTGTATTTGTAAGTTACAGTCGCTGAGCTTCTCAAAACATTATCTGCCTAGATTGATACGCAAAGTCAAGCCAACATTTTAGTTCTTCACTATCGAAACCAGATGAATTTTCGTGGATCCCCGCTTACGAATTGTGAACCCCCATTTTTTTGTCACGCCAACGTAGACCCTCGTCGACTCTCCCGTGGACCCCTAGGGGTCTACTTGGACCACTTTGGGAATCAATGATTTAGATGAATGTTCGATACCTATTTTATGAAAATCGGTATGGTCAATTTGGATTATTAGGGGACAATCATAATTCCCTCTTCCTGTTAGGTTTAGTCTTCTTGAAGTAATCTTTTATATAAATTAAAAGATTACAAAAAAAAATTACAAAAGTTAATCGTAAAAAAATTATTAATATTAATATATTTAAATATTTTTTAATTGATTATTCGACCTACGTTTATTTTTCACTTTCTCTTTCTTTCTTTGTCAAAATATAATTACTGTTTCCTATTTCATTTTATACACATTCTTCTTGTAGGAGTTTAATTTTTCAGTAACACAACTTTCACAATATTGCCCACCGCTGCAAAGAAGATAAGACCACGCATACAAGAGAATATATATATAAATTTAAATTCATTAACATGTACGTGAACACGTATAGAAAAGAAGGAATTCAATAACAATACGGATGTACATAATGAGACTACACATACATACACACACACACACACACAACACTAGCGAGAAAAAAAATTATAATAGAAAGCCGTAACAAATTTCCCTACGGTATTAGTTATAAACAGGATAAATATGTTTAACGATACTATCCGTCATCTTAATCAGTTTTGGTTTATATTTCTCAATGAGTTAATGAAACCATTATTCTTTGGCTAGACGAGGTCATCTTTTCTTCTTACCTGCAACATAAAATAAACACAAACTAAAACAAAAGATTATGTATATATATCTTTATACATGATATGTTAATCTAATGAACGAGTATTCATATGTGAAAATACTTAATAAAGTAATAAATGGTTAAAATCTTTAAAAACGTTCACTTGAATGTAAAATGTAATCTCACTACTACGTAGAGACATATTTTTCGTTTTTTCCCTATAAGTGCGAAAACTATTGAACCAATCATTATGAAATTTAAATTGTAACTTTCTTTTGACTGCCGGAAAAAGTTCAAACCTTATCAATTTACTACTACATAAATCTATACAAATAAAAAAAATATACATGTTCGTTTGTGCAAAATCTTAAATCTCCAAAAGTTCTTCACCGTTTGCTTTGAAATTCTGACATAACGTTACATTCGAATACTCGCGTGTTTTTATATATCTACAATTTATATACCTAAGATGTTGTACCTGTGACAGGTAAAAATATGTTGTTTTTAAAATTAACGCTATCTGTTGGACGTAAAAGCAACACACGCTATACTAAACATTTTACGATTTCAATGTTTCCGATATGTGTGTCCGCTATAGAATAAAAAACTACTGGACAGATTTACGCGCGGGGAAAAAGGGATAAGGGAAAACTCGGAAAAGGGAAAGAGGGAAGGGCAAAATTTAAAAAAAGAAAAAGGGGGAAACGGGGAAAATGAAAAACGGGAAAGGAGAAAAAATAAAAGGGGAAAGGAAAAATAACGGGAAGGAAATAAAAAAAGATAAAGGGGAAAATAAAGTAAATGATGTGGAAAGGAGGAACGGGAGAAAGAAAATATGGTAAAAATGAAAGTGGGAAAACGAAAGGGGCAAAGGGGAAAAGGGAGAGGTTAAATTTTGTGAAGTTCCGTAATGTTCATTTTGTTAATGTTTTATCAAACTTTCAATTGCGTTCATTTAATCTATATATGTACTCAAATATGGCAATAGCGAAGCATTGCCGGGTCTGCTAGACATAAATAAAGAAACTCTTGCGTAGTTCTGGGCAAGAAGAACGACTTTTCGTTTCCGACGCACTCACTATTTTGGAGTCAGAGACACACTGATTTTCCGCGTACAACACACTACATACTGTAACAAAACGATTATAACGACCTCGGTAACGGATTCTTTCTAATTATGAAGAAAGAATGAGAAAATATTTCTGAAAGAAATCTAGAAGGGTACTAAAAAGGGATCCTTTTCTCAGGTAAAAAGTCCGTTTAACAATCGTTTTTTATTATAAATCTGTCCTTATTTTAAATTCTAATTTGTATGTAATTTATTTGATTATTATTATTACTGTTATTATTGTCATTATTATTGATTTGTCTTATTTTCTATGTTCTTAAACTAATTAATTGTATATATAAAAACATCTTTATTTGTTAGTCTCTCAGCATCCTGATCGAGCCACGAACACGTGATAATACGTTCGATTAACCAGTAAATCTTACACACAAGCATCAACTTTTAATTCGCTCATCACTGTGTTTCACTGCAATAGCGCGTATAAAAAATACACCACTACACAATCAACATAACTTCAAATTTTTTCGACCTTAAATTGAGCATAATTCAAGAACGACTAAACCAATCTACATCAAATTTTCACATGCGCAACTCCAGATAAACTACGACAGCATATCTAAATTTCAATGAAATTTATGTAATAGTTTTGGGAGATTTTCGAGCTACAAATTCTATACATCAATGGTCTATATATATATGCAACTAGGGAAATACATTTTAAGCGAACGGTATTTTGGTACTTATCATACTAAAGACGTAAAGAAAATTCATTTTCACGCCCCAATTCCATCGTGCGACTGAAAGTAATATTGCACTTTTCTTCGAAAAATCAGTAAAAAATATAGATCTAAAGTAAAAATTAATCAGTCAACGGATTGTACTAATTGAGCAGAAATTGTAAATTAATGAATTAGAACAATGAATAAAATATATTAATTCAGAACGTCACGGTATTGAAAATAAATACACTTTTAGTTGTGATAGATGGTATAGGAAATCAACCTTGTTAAAGATACCATGAAGAGAGACTTTACACTTTCTGACCTTAAATGAATCCAAGTTACACAACGTCCTTAATTCACTAGTAACCTTTTCAATAAAAACACAATATTTAAAATACATAATAATCAATATTCAAGTTTTCATACACACACACACACACACACACACACACACACACACACACACACACACACACACACACACACACACACACACACACACACACACACAACACACACACACACACACACACACACACAGAGTTAGAGAGAGAAAGAAAGAAAGAAAGAAAGAAAGAAAGAAAGAAAGAAAGAAGAGAGAGAGAGAGAGAGAGAGAGAGAGAGAGAGAGAGAGAGAGAGAGAGAGAGAGAGAGAGAGAGAGAGAGAGAGAGATTGAGAGAGAGAGAGAGAGACACTATGTCCAAGAAATCTCCGTACCTTCCTCCCTGGAATTAATATGTTGCTACTATTTAAAAGTCACGTTCCATTCGGTTCTAAAAAATAATTTATTTATAGCGGTCGATATCTCAGCTCTTAAAAGGCAAGATTATATTAAAAAAGAATTGAATATAAAACAATTTCGGTAATATTTGGGAATAGATATGACAACGTGGATCAACGTGATGCAGCCTGCCTGCGATTTGGAAATCAAGGTTTATTAGCACGATTTCCAGATGCGGTATCCCGTGTGCCATATAAGAGTGCTTTCATACTAGAACAAAGGGTCACGAAGAGAAATTATGTTAAATTTTTAAACGATGAATTTCTTACAGTGCTTGAAAATTCTTCACTGGCGAAAAGAATTAAAATATAATATCGACTTAATGAAGCACCAACACATTTCGCGTATGAAGTAAGACAATTATTAGATGAAACATTTATTGGTAAATGGATTGAACGTAATGGGCGGGTAAATTGGCCATCTAGATCACCCGACTTGAACGTAGAATGCGGGTAAATTAGTGATCTATATCACCCGACTTTACTTCCTTAGATTACTGTTTATGAGGATGGATGAAATGCGAAATATACAAGCAAAAGGTAGACACACGTGATGAACTGATCGTTTGAAAGGAACAGTTGAAAAATGCGATGTTAATGGTAAAATTTTCGAACATTTATTGTAAATTAATAGTATATATATATATATACAAAAATGAATGTTTGTCCCATACGCGTTTCTATACCATACATCCGACTGCGATGAAACTTTGGTGAGTTGTTGTACTCACGCTCGCGAAGGTTTCTGAATTAATTTGGACCACTAGATGGCGCTGGGGTCGAGGTATTTCGAAAAATTATACTTATGATCTGATTTGGCTCATATTCAGAATACATATTGGTTAGTGAAAAGAAAAAGTGTTGCAAAAACTATACCCGTTAGGTAGCGCCGGTGTCGAGATATTTACGAAACAAACAAACTTTATTCTTTTATATATATATATAAATGCAATATTGGTATGTGTGTCCACTAAAAAAACTACTGAACCGATTTACGCGTGGGAAAAACGTAGAAAGGGGAAAAAAGGGATATACAGAAAAAGGGAAAAAGTTTTTTAATGTTTTATCAAACTTTCGGTTGTGTTCATTTTATATATATACATATATTCTCAAATCTAGCAATAGCGAAGCATTGCCGGGTCTGCAAGTATATATATATAACGAATGTTTGTTTGTTTGTCCCATATGCGTTATACCATTCATCCGATTGCGATGAAACTTTGGTGAGCTGTTTTGCGCACGTCCACGAAGGTTTCTGAATTAGTTTGGACCCGCTAGGTGGTGTTGGGTTCGAGATATTTCGAAAAATTGCATTTATAGCCCGATTTGGCTCATATTCAGAATATATATTAGTTACGTGAAAAGAATTGTTTTTATAAACACTATACCCGCTAGGTAGCGTCGGTGTCGAGATATTTACGAAACAAACAAATATACAAACAGTATTTCTTCTTATATATATATAAAAGATAATGTTTGTATGTGTGTGTCAGCTATAGACCATAAAAATACTGGACCGATTTACGCGCAGGAAAATGGGAGAAAGGGAAAAATCTGAAAGGGAAATAGTGGAAAAGGTAAAAAAGAAAGATGGAGAAAAAGGAAACAAGGGAAAAGGAGAAAGGGTAAAAGGGAAAAATTAAATTTTGTGAAGTCCCGTAATGTTCAGTTTTTAATGTTTTATCAAACTTTCAATTGTTAATCTATGTATATACTCAAATCTAGCAACAGCGAAGTATTGCCGGGTCTAGCAGTATAGTATAAATCATATGTATTTTTTAAAGTAGATTTAAAGTATTTTAAGATTTCAAAGGTTTATTGTAGTAAAAATAGTTGTTCTTAATTTTTACAAATTCATAAAATTTTTCTGTTTTTTGTTTTTAATAATAAAATTTTAATTTTTTTTATTTTTATTTTTTATTTTTTATTTTGTGTAATAATTTATTACACAAATTTTCTTAGAATTATATTCTTTACAAGTTTCGATAATAAAATTTATGTACGCATTTATTAATCGTTTACCAAAGTGATTGAATTTCACACCTAAAAAATCTGATATGGACAATACATGACTTCGTTGTACGCCTATTAAATTACACATACACATTTTTTAAAATGAAAAGTACATAAATTTTTCTTTCATTAATAACTTCTGATTTTTTTTTCATATTTTTTTTGTTGTTATTATTGAATTATTATTAATTGTAATTTTTTTTACAATCAGAGGTTCTTATTTTTGTCTTCAGTCATTTGACTGGTTTGATGCAGCTCTCCAGGATCCCCTATCTAGTGCTAGTCGTTTCATTTCAGTATACCCTCTACATCCTACATCCCTAACAATTTGTTTTACATATTCCAAACGTGGCCTGCCTACACAATTTTTCTCTTCTACCTGTCCTTCCAATATTAAAGCGACTATTCCAGGATGCCTTAGTATGTGGCCTATAAGTCTGTCTCTTCTTTTAACTATATTTTTCCAAATGCTTCTTTCTTCATCTATTTGCCGCAATACCTCTTCCTTTGTCACTTTATCCACCCATCTGATTTTTAACATTCTCCTATAGCACCACATTTCAAAAGCTTCTAATCTTTTCTTCTCAGATACTCCGATCGTCCAAGTTTCACTTCCATATAAAGCGACGCTCCAAACATACACTTTCAAAAATCTTTTCCTGACATTTAAATTAATTTTTGATGTAAACAAATTATATTTCTTACTGAAGGCTCGTTTAGCTTGTGCTATTCGGCATTTTATATCGCTCCTGCTTCGTCCATCTTTAGTAATTCTACTTCCCAAATAACAAAATTCTTCTACCTCCATAATATTTTCTCATCCTATTTTCACATTCAGTGGTCCATCTTTGTTATTTCTACTACATTTCATTACTTTTGTTTTGTTCTTGTTTATTTTCATGCGATAGTTCTTGCGTAGGACTTCTCTATGCCGTTCATTGTTTCTTCTAAATCCTTTTTACTCTCGGCTAGAATTACTATATCATCAGCAAATCGTAGCATCTTTATCTTTTCACCTTGTACTGTTACTCCGAATCTAAATTGTTCTTTAACATCATTAACTGCTAGTTCCATGTAAAGATTAAAAATTACCGGAGATAGGGAACATCCTTGTTGGACTCCCTTTCTTAATCAGAGGTTAATAATTATTAATATCTCAATATATTTAAATTAAAAAAAAAGTTAAAAAAAAGGAGAAGAAGTCTGAATCGAACCGATGTTCCTCCCCTTCTAAGATCCAAATATTTAATTAATTAAAATTTCATTTCGCTATAAATCCGGAACCAATGAAAATAAGTACCACTTATCATATATCGTTAAAAATCTCAACGAGGAGTAATAAGCCCTCGTTGACGGCTTATTACTACTGTTAAGAAAAAGTCCAAAACCCAGATTGTTTGGATTTTGGGCTTTTATGTACACTTTTGGACCGGTCGATTGCAATCAAAAGAGGAGGTGCACAACTAGATGTTACAACAATTCTAAATCCAAAATTTCAATATCCTACAGCTAATTGTTTTATAGTTACGCGAGATACATTCGCACGTACTTATATATAGACGTCACGCCTAAACAAGTCAAAATGGATTCAGGGATGGTCAAAATGAATATTTCCGTTGATGTCTGAAAACCGAAATTTCTCGTGATCACAATATTTCTTTTACTTCTTACAAGGAAGTAAAAAATAATATCTATACTAATTTCATATAGTGTTAGTTCTTCCACACATTAAATTTTATAAAACCTATAAAAACTATATATTTAAGAAATAAAAATTATTAAAAAAACTGGTCAACTTTATAGATAAAAAAAAAATATTTTAACAAATTTTGATGTAAAGCCCTGTTTAAAAATTGATTATATTCTACTGTAAAAACAGGTAATTTATCTAGTAACAAATATTGTAATAATAAACAAGCATAATAATAATAATTCTACTTAGTAGTAGCATATCAGTCTTTCATCAGGGGATCCTGGGTTCCAATCCCATTCAGGCATGTCATTTTTCGTAAGCTACAAAATTCCATTTCCATATACCTACATACGTATAAGCTTCAAAAGAGTCTGTGTTGAATTAATTAATTAATTCAAAATTTTCTACTTTATTTCAGTGGAATGCGCTTTAATTCTAATTACATATAAATCCTGTAAATTTTTAACATCGTTGTTTGCTTCTGTTTTATTATTTTAATGATTGTAATAATACAAAAAAGGGGATAGAAAAGTGGGGTTAAAATAAATTTATGGTGGGAGATTGAGGTAATGGTAAAGAATGGATTCATGGTAGAGTGTAGTGAGAGGTAGGCAGAGTTAACTGCGCTGCATTTTGTGAAAGTGGCTCAGACAATCACAACGCAACCCGCACTATACAACTAAAAGAAACAAGTCAAATGTTGTCTGCTCTCACCTCTTGTAACTTCTCATTCTGTATGAGTGTGCGTGTTTAACGGTGTTGCATCTGTGTATAATATAGAAATATATAGATAGGCAGTTCAGTAACTGTCCTGCCGTTTAACGGAACGGTTTCAAATACAAAAATCACGTTGTTTAATATTTTTTTCATTAGTGCGTATAAATTCGGTTTTAAAGTGTTAAAAAAAAATTCTTTTGCTTTATATAAATATAAATCTAGTACAAAAATTTTATTATTAAAATTTTAAGTTTAAAACATTTTAAAAGTGATATAAAAATATATATTTATAAATATACATTCTTTCATTAAAAAAAATATATATATATATTTTTTAACAAAAGGAAAAAGTATACATTAAGTAGTTAACGCGATGTTTTTGTGGCGCTACAAAATAGTGGTATCATTTAAAAAATCTCTTTTTATTAATCAAATACAACAAAATCAATATAATTTTTTACAACAATAATATAATAAAACAACATCTAACATGTAAGTAAATTCAACATTCTCTTTTTTATATTTATTCGTTACTTAGAATTTAAATCTCTTTGTAACCAAATACGTCATATGAAAAAAAAACGAAAATAATATATTCGTTGTAATAATACCAAAGCGCTCTATCGGCTGTTTTACTATATATAAAGACTTAATATATAAAATGATAAAGACTTAATAAATTCTCAAGATTGATTAAAAATAGAAATTAATTGGAAAGTTTTCTTTTAAATATTAAAAAAGCTTTCTAAAAAACAATTTTTGTTTTAAACAAATTTTTATTATACAGAACTATTGTATTATTTTCATATAATTAGATTTATTAAGATTTATATATATATGTATATGTAAAGTGATAAGAAAGGATAATTTTATAAACATATAAACTAACTTCCCGTCGCAGCTTCGCCCGCGCTAAATTGTTACTTGCGTTTACCGTATCGATCAAACTTTTAATTTTATGTATTTCAGTCAAGTAACCGGAGACGGGTGCAGCCAGTCGTATCGCATATACAGTAAAATACTGTGTTGGTTGAGCCACAGCGCCGTATACCTTTGCACCTCTTCAAAAAATCGAAATTAAAAAAACCCTGAAAACGGTTTTTAAATAATTATCTGAAGAGTATTTGCAAGTCCAAATCTACTGAATATCTCGTTTACTATAGTCCAGATTGGGCAAATTTACAATCATTGTTCAAAATTTTGTTTACTTTTCTTCATTCTCTTTTAAGGACAAATTTCAAAAATCTAGAAATTTATTTATTGACAAGAAGATTAAATTCACAAAAAATCAAGCTGATTTCTTTATTTGTTACCACAAAGTTAAAAAAAAAAAAAAACAGGGTCCAAAAGTCTATTTTAACTATTGAAACTCGCAATTTCAAAAAAATTAGAAATTTGTTTTTAAATATTCATAACCATTCTGTTCAAACTCAGCTGACTCAGGAGTAAACACACATCAAAATTGATTAATTTAACCCATTAAAGTTTGTGCTTCAACCGGCAAATCTCCGGAAATAAAACACAAATCTCGAAATAAAACTGGCAAATCTCGGAATTGAAATAAAACACATTTCCCCACCGGGTTGCTCTAGTGGTGAACGGGTCTTCCCAAATCAACTGATTTGGAAGTCGAGAGTTCCAGCGTTCAAGTCCTAGTAAAGTCAGTTATTTTTACACGGATTTGAATACTAGATCGTGGATACCGGTGTTCTTTGGTGGTTGGGTTTCAATTAACCACACATCTCAGGAATGGTCGAACTGAGACTGTACACCTCACTTACACTCACTCTACATATCCTCTGAAGTATTATCTGAACGGTAATTACTGCAGGCTAAACAGGAAAAAAAGAAAGAAAGAAATAAAACACATAAAAAAGTAAGTTTGAAGCAAGTTTTGTTTTTATCTGAGAGATAACTTTCTGACATTTAATTTTTGAAAATAATTTCCGGTATACGTCCACCACGAGTAACTTTAATGAACCGGATTCGATCAGTCCAATGTTGAACCATTTTTTAAAATAATTGGGGACGTAATTTGTAAATTACACGAGTTATATTTGCTTTCAACGCGTTAATTGTTGTTGATTTATCAGCATAAACCACAGATTTCCCCAAATAAAATAATCCACTGGCGTTGGGCCATACGATCTTAGAGGCCAATTCACTGGACCATTTCGTGAAATAATTTTGTCGCTAAATTGTTGTTTCAATAAATCGATTTTTTCAGTAGCAGTATGAGGTACGCCACTATCATGTAAAACCAAAACTGTTGCAATTCGATGTCACGCAAATTTGGAAACAAATAATCACTGATCATTGATCTGCAACGATCACCATTGACACTAACATGCGCTCCGGCCTCATTTTTAAAGAAATAAAGACAGACGATGCGTCCAGCATGTACCTACAACATACAATGCATTTTTCAGGATGCAATGTAGACTCGTCAATTTCCTGAGGATTGGGCTTATTCTATATGCGGTAATTGTGCTTGTTGACATAACCGTTTAACCAGAAATGAGCTTCGTTACTAAACAAATTTTTCGATAAAAGAGTAGATCAGTTTCCAGTTGATTTAGGCATCATTAACCAAACAAATGACGCTTTTTATGGTCTTGCGGCTTCAGTTCTTGCATCAATTGCATCTTGTACGGGTATAGACCAAGATCTTTACGTAAAATTGTCCATGTAGTGGATAGACAAAGTCCAAGTTGTTGAGAACGGCGACGAATAGACACATTCATATCTTCTTTAACACTGTCACTGACGCATCGATATTTTCGTCTGTACGTACAGATATCAAGGCAAGGTTTTATTGTTGATTTTTCATTGAGTTTTTCGAGAGTTTTTCGAAATTTATCAGTAGTTCGTCGAATAAATTGCTCTGATGGACGATTATGTGCACCATCAAAATTATGAAGTGCTTTATACGTTTGGTGAGCAGAGCATTGATTTTGGAAATATATTTATATAATTTGTAAACGGTGTTCGTTTTTCCATCATCATTTGCCAATGCTCACTGATCTGAAATGACAGAACAAAGTGTCATCAAAACAAAACAAATGATAGCTATCTCTATCGAATGTTCTATATTTGGGTAAGTCTAAAAGAATCACCCAATATATATTTTAGAGATTTTTTGAGATCCGAAAACCTTTTCAGTTATGCCAAGAAACATGAATAAAAATTTGGTTACGATTGATCGAGTAGTGCTTTTGTTTATCTCGAATAAACAAAAACCTTCTTCTTCTTTATATAGTAGTATAAATATACAGCTGTCTCACGTAGAGGTATACGCTTTTGATTTAGTATCACGCCTATCGATTCTATTAAAACTTTATAGGCCTTTTAAAAAAAGTTCTAAAAATGTTCTTTGAAAATTTCAACCTTCTAGGATTTATAGAAACAAAATGGCGGCTTTCGAACAAAAACATTAATTTCAGATAAACCGAATTTTTTATTCATTTACAAAATTGTTAGTGAAACTTATTAAAAACAGATGATGTATTGTTAAACAGCTGATCAAACTGAATAAAATAAGTTAATAATCATTTTAGTTCTAAGTGTCATCCGTTTTTAATCATTTTTACCAGCTATATATATATATATATATATTTATTTATATATAAATATTGGGTGTACCCACTGAAATATAGAAATACTGGAATGGGCACTAGCGTTAGAAATCCTTGCCAACAAAGATAGCTGATTTAGAGGTATCTCTAAATCTACCTCTCTTTGTCTACAGTCCGTTCAAAAAGTTTGTGACGATCTCTCTCATCACAAATCACAAGTTACCTTTCATAATTCAAGTTATTGTAGAAAGTTTTTATAAAAACATTTATATGATACAATGATTAACACAAGATTTATTTAATATTCATAAGCATTGAAATTTTTCTATTAATTAAATAGAATTATGAGATTTTATCTCTTAATATTAACTACAATTAAGTTTTATGGAATCACTATCTGAAGGGACGGTACGTTAGGTACAATGCGCATGCGCTGCACTGTGCGACAATGAAAACTGTACCTCTAAATCTATCTGTCTCACGTTCGTTTTCCGCTCACGTTGAACATTGGCAGTGCCCCCAGTATTTCTATATTTCAGTGGGTGTACCAGATTATATAACATCTGTAAAGAAAACAACCGGAAAGAATTAAGTATTTTAAAATTATAAACCAAAATACTAAATAATAAGGAAAGAAGTCTGGCGCATCTAGAAAGAATACCGAATGGAAGAATACCAAAAAATATATAAACCAGTGGGAAGGAGAGATGTTGGAAGACCAAGTACACGTTATGATTCAAATTGAAACCGGAACAGGCGATTCGCCTTGAAAGAAGTAAAAAAAAAGACATATGTATAAGAATATGTCATTACTGATTCAACGCCCAGCAAAAATTAGTGAAGATAAATTGATGAATATTTGTATACAGTTCTTTATACGGTGAAATGAAATTTAATATTTTTTTTAATTTCTCGGTTACAACTTCATGTATGTAAAAATCAATTTCTAGATTTTTTGAAATTTCGTGTTTATAGCATTAAAATAGACTTGTACCCGCACGTACGTGCGTGCGCGAGATATATTTGCGTAGCATAATTAATTTTTAGATTTACAGCTACGCGGGTCACAGGTTGGGGGACTGTGAAGTTGTTTTCTTGTTTCAGTTGATTAGTTTTATGATTATTTAGGTTTCAGTCGGTTTCTGTTTTGATTTGTTTTTGTTGTGAGTTTAAAAAAACGTTTTTGGTTTATTAGTGTTTAGTTAATTGTTTAATTGTTGTTTTCTTTGGGTTTATATTTAATTGTTTTTTGGGAGGGGGGATTTATGTTTGTTTTTGTAATTGTTGTTTTTAGTTTTTGTTTTATTGTTGTAAATGGTGTTGCGTTGTTTAGTTGTTACATGCTCGTTGGCATTACGTGTCAGATTCGTTCTGCCGTCGGCTGGGTTTCGCAAATCAGCTCAATCGGTAAGGTCTTGTTTAAGACTTGTATTGAAATTAGGATCTGTATCGATCTTACATCGGCGTAGTCATCTAGGGGTCTTACATCGATGGGAATAATATCCAGACATTCCATACCGGTGGCATCCTGACTGAAACAAGATGGGATACGCCTTGATGGCCTTTGAAGATGACCTCCGGTAAAGCTCCTCAGGGATAGGTATGGAGGGGGTGGTGTAGCGTTTAGATCGTCACGTGGCGGGAGTCTTTCCCTTCGGGATCAGAATGTAGGAATTCACTTAACACCTCTTTTTCTCTAATAAGCCTAGTCCCTCCAGGGTCCTTACCTGGCACCTCCTAGAACTGAGTCTGCTTAGATGCGGTCCGGCTCTGGGTGGCGGGTAAACAACGAAGGAAAAATATATTAAAAAAAAACAAAAACTGTGGTATATCCATATGGCGGAAGACATTTTCAGCTGTTTTTAAAATTGTTTATGGGTTGCTTTTATCGTTTTTGTTTGTATTTGTTATTTTTCTAAAATATATCATTCTTTAGTTTTATAATATTGAACATCTTGTTTTGGTTAATACCTAGTAAAAAACTGCCACATTTTTATATGTTGTATTATTAATAAACTTCAAAATTTTTACGTTTATATTTAACTTCTGTGGATTTCATTCATATCATTGTATTCAGAATCTCAATTATGCCGAAGGCATAGAAATCAGGACAAAATCTTTCACTAGTCGACGACACTCGCTAATGAAGCGTTTCCGAATTTATGTTTAAATGTACTTTCTTCTTCAGTTTCACCAATAGAACATGACCTGAAAGTTTCCAAAATTCTTTGTGAATCACTTTGTTTATAAAAAAGTAAAAATAATATATTAATTTGTTAAGTTATTTTTATTTATTTTCTAATACTTTTATTTATAGTCGCATCAACAATTAAAGTCATTACCGACTTATCAATGTAATGTAACTGTACTGGTAAATTTGTAGTCTTGAACAAACTCAGGTCGATTAGTATTCCACATATGTGCGATTAATTGAAAGACAACTACCAAAGAACACCGGTATCCACGATCTAGTATTCAAATCCGAATAAAAGTAACTACTTTTATTAACCCGGGGTGGGTTAAGTGTTGTTTTAAAAAACAAATGGCTTTTAAAACTATGATAAAACTGAATTTTTAGAATAAATAGAAATTGTCATATTTAATTTTTATTTTTAAACCTCAAACTTGGCGTGATAAAAATTGTTAACAAAATAATATCACATTATCTTCAACTTTTAGAATAAGTGGAAAGACTTCAAGATTTCATGATTTAACGTTAGTTAAAGCAGATTTTCAAAATTTTAGATAAAATTTTCGGCTGGTTTGAAAATGGTGTTCTAATTTTAGGAGGAAGTGCTCGTATGTATTAGAATATTATTTATAATTATATAACTTAAATCGTTTTCGAGCAATTGTATTAATATATAATCTAATTAAAATTAATTATTATAACTTTTTAAATAAAATTAATATTGATTATCTTTTACTGTAATTAACCAAAGTAGTTGAATAAAAGTAAAAAAAAAATGCTAGTTTTCTAGAAGTTATATAATACATCTATGTACGCAATTTGATTATGCAAGATGAAAATATAATATCAGTTCTACTGAGTATTGTTAATTAAACTACGGTACGACAATAGATTGATTAATTATATTATTTTAGCTATCAGTTAATTGTCGTTAAAAAAAAATAAATTAAAAAAAATTGGCTGTAAAACCTGAAGTAATGAAACTTGACAAGAATTACCTGAATAATCAATTAATTTATATATTTACAATATTGAAACATCATACCGTAATATATATATATATATATATATATTTTTTTTTTTAATTTATCCTGATGAAGCTAATTTATGATTAGTCTAACTCAGGACAAACATATCATAGATGAGTTATATCATTTCAATGCAGTTTTTAAGTTTAAGAGTTTACTACATAATAATAGCGAAAAAAAATTGAAGATTATTTTTTTCCTCCGAATATATATTACATTCTTAAATTACAATAAAAAACTTGGTGTCATCACCACATCACTTCCTTGTACGCCTATTAAATTATATATACACATTTTTTTTAAAATGAAAGGTATATAAAATTTTATTTCATTAATAACTTCTGATATTTTTAACATTTTTTAACGTTTGCTTTTGAATTATTATAGAAGACTTTTTTTGCAATCACAGGTTAATAATTATAAATATCAATATATTAAATTAAAAAAAAAAAAATTTAAAGAAAAGGAGATGAAGACGGATTTGTACCGATGTGCCTTCACCTTGTAAGATCCAAATATTTAATTAATTAAAATTTCATATGGCTATAACTCTGGAACCAATAAAAATAAGTACCACATGATATATTGTTGAAAAGCTTTCAATGAGGGTTTATTATTGCAGATAAGAAAAAGTCCAAAATCCAAAAAGATATGGATTTTGGACTTTTCTGGACACTTTTTGGCCAGTCGATTGCAATCAAAAGGGACGGTGCACTAGATGTTACAACGGTCCTAAATCCAAAATTTCAACATCCCATGGCTAATCGTTTTTGAGTTATGCGAGATATATACGTACGTACGTATAGATGTCACGCCGAAACTAGTCAAAATGGATTCAAGGATGGTCAAAATTCCAACATTTTTCGCGATCACAATACTTCCTTTACTTCGTACAAGGAAGTAAACATATATTATTGATATATATGCACTATATCGATGTATAATATCATAAGTATACACCTGACCATCACGAGGCATCTACGAACGAATCGGGACTTTGTGCTAGTTATCGGTACTTCCCGATGCTAAGTTAAGTGGGACACACACACACACACACACACACACAGACACACAAATGCCCTTTAGTAGAGGAGGGATAATATATATATATATTGTAAGAAGATGGGTATAACGGACTTGAGTAACGAATTCCTACCATTTAAGAAGAAAGTAGTAGAAAATATAATAATGGGAGGATTCCAGAAAGAAGCTAAAAGAAATCCTTTTAGTACCAAGTCCGTTTAGCAATGTTTCTTTGTAATACTGCCCATTGACACACCTAAACAGATGTCGTTTTATGAGAAGAGTTACCGGACCAAGGTTTGGAATTTCACGGGAAAATGTGGAGGGCGGTCGATCTCTCACGCTTTGAGTTGGGTCCGATCCGGCAGGTAGAGAGGATAGAACCCACCGGGTTGGTCTAGTGGTTAACGCGTCTTCCCAAATCAGCTGATTTGGAAGTCGAGAGTTAGAGCGTTCAAGTCCTAATAAAGTCAGTTATTTTTACACGGATTTGAATACTAGATCATGGATACCGGTATTCTTTGGTGGTTGGGTTTCAATTAACCACACATCTCAGGAATGGTCGAACTGAAAATGTACAAGACTACACTTCATTTACACTCATGCATATCATCCTCATTCATCCTCTGAAGAATTATCTCGGTAGTTACCGGAGGCTAAACAGGAAAAAGAAAGAAAAGGTAGAGAGGATAGGAGTATAAATATACCGGGCAAGATGAGTTCTGCGAAATCAGTCTTGGCGAGACGTTATGATGTCAGTCTGCGAGATGAGAGTCTGCGAAACGAATCTTAACGAGGTGTTATAATGTGAGTCTGCGAAAGAGTGCTACGAACCGATGTGGTTCGAATCAGACTTTATCTCCTTCTATTTTTTAAAAATAAAATATATAGATTTATTAATAATTATTAAACTCTGATTATAAAAAAAAAACTTTTACTATAAATAATAATTCAATAATAACAATAAAAAAAGGAAAAAATTATCAAAAGTTATTAATGAAATAAAGTTTTTATGTACTTCTCATTTTTAAAAAATTGTATATATGCAATTTAATAGGCGTACAAGGAAGTCATGTGGTGTTCACATCATATTTTTTTTATTTGTTTGATTGTTTTTCTTCATAAGATAATGAACAATAACCAAAACGTAGGCACAAGAATGTAGCGGAAAATCCCGATAAATTAGGATCAATTTCTAGAGTTAAATTTCTAATTTAACTTTCGTTATAATATTCATCATTTAACAAAAAATTATTTACACAAGAGGTAATCAATTTTGGACACCTAATAATTCCATTCCGAGACGCCGCCGGCCAGGGCATCCCGCCAGGAGGGCATAGATACTGAGGGCGTGCCTAAGGCACCCCTCTGCAGCTAGTATATATACAGCGTGTTTCTAAAATGGTGGATTGGCTATACTTTTACGGATTCTACTTGTAAAACTAAACCAAAAATATCCTTAGGAAAAATGGTAATTTCTCCTTCGTTCTCTCCTTGTCCGCCATTTTATTATTTTTATATACAAATTTATATCTCAAGTTCGGATAGATGAATTAGATTAATATTTCGTAAACGTTTTTGTAATAGTTTTAAAATTAACAAAACATCAGGACATAAATACCTTCGCAAATTACAAAATGGTGGCCTTGTTTATTTTTCAATCCGTTATATCTCCATAAATATTATTTTTATTAAAATTTATCTTATATACTAAAACATTAAGCCTCTTATTTTGAAGAAAATGGCATTTTATTTTTTTAAATCAACAAATAGCCGAGTTATGACAGAAAATTGATGTTGTAATTTTGTGTCCGTTTTCATGTCTTCCACTTTACCTTCAATTCGATTAAATATTAATTGTTTTTATTTGTTATTAATTCTAGTATTGTAAATTAGTATCAGATTAAGTAATAATTTTCTCACAATAATAGATCTAATATTTTTTTTTGTCTTCAGTCATTTGACTGGTTTGATGCAGCTCTCCAGGATTCCCTATCTAGTGCTAGTCGTTTCATTTCAGTATACCCTCTACATCCTACATCCCTAACAATTTGTTTTACATATTCCAAACGTGGCCTGCCTACACAATTTTTCCCTTCTACCTGTCCTTCCAATATTAAAGCGACTATTCCAGGATGCCTTAGTATGTGGCCTATAAGTCTGTCTCTTCTTTTAACTATATTTTTCCAAATGCTTCTTTCTTCATCTATTTGCCGCAATACCTCTTCATTTGTCACTTTATCCACTCATCTGATTTCTAACATTCTCCTATAGCACCACATTTCAAAAGCTTCTAATCTTTTCTTCTCAGACACACCGATCGTCCAAGTTTCACTTCCATATAAAGCGACGCTCCAAACATACACTTTCAAAAATCTTTTCCTGACATTTAAATTAATTTTTGATGTAAACAAATTATATTTCTTACTGAAGGCTCGTTTAGCTTGTGCTATTCGGCATTTTATATCGCTCCTGCTTCGTCCATCTTTAGTAATTCTACTTCCCAAATAACAAAATTCTTCTACCTCCATAATCTTTTCTCCTCCTATTTTCACATTCAGTGGTCCATCTTCGTTATTTCTACTGCATTTCATTACTTTTGTTTTGTTCTTGTTTATTTTCATGCGGTAGTTCTTGCGTAGGACTTCATCTATGCCGTTCATTCTTTCTTCTAAATCCTTTTTACTCTCGGCTAGAATTACTATATCATCAGCAAATCGTAGCATCTGTATCTTTTCACCTTGTACTGTTACTCCGAATCTAAATTGTTCTTTAACAACATTAACTGTTAGTTCCATGTAAAGATTAAAAAGTAACGGAGATAGGGAACATCCTTGTCGGACTCCCTTTCTTATTACGGCTTCTTTCTTATGTTCTTCGATTGTTACTGTTGCTGTTTGGTTCCTGTACATGTTAGCAATTGTTCTTCTATCTCTGTATTTGAACCCTAATTTTTTTTAAATGCTGAACATTTTATTCCAGTCTACGTTATCGAATGCCTTTTCTAGGTCTATAAACGCCAAGTTTGTTGGTTTGTTTTTCTTTAATCTTCCTTCTACTATTAATCTGAGTCCTAAAATTGCTTCCCTTGTCCCTATACTTTTCCTGAAACCAAATTGGTCTTCTCCTAACACTTCCTCCACTCTCATCTCAATTCTTCTGTATAGAAGAAATAGACCTAAAAATTATGATATAAAATTAAGACAGTTTTTTCCCATAATTCGACTATTTGTTAACGGATTTTCAAAAATAAATTCATTTGTTCAAAATAAAAGGCTTAATATTTTATCAAATAAATAAATTTTGATAAAACTAATATTTATGGAGATATAACGGATTGAAAAATAAACATGGCCGCCATTTTGTAATTTAAAAAGATATTTAAGTCTTGGTTAAAATTTTATTACCAAGACGCTTACCAAATATTAATGTGATTCGTCTATCCGAACTTGAGATATAATTATTATATAAAAATTACAAAATGGTGGACAGGGGGAGAACGAAAGAGAAATTTCCATTTTTCCTAAGAATATTTTCTGTTTACTTTTACAAGTAGAATCCGAATAAGTATAGCCAGCTCACAATTTTAGAAACACTCTGTATATATATATATATATATATATATATATATATATATATGCACGTGAAGACATACGTAGAAAATATAGGCACATTTTTTCCAATAAAATTTTAACTAGGCCATTTCAACGAAAATTTACTTAACAGAATTTTATATATATTAAAAATCTCTAATTAAAATAACTTTTCGCTAATCTGAGTTTCTATATAAGGTCTTTCAAGGATAAATGCAATTATACATTATTGCTAATTAGAGCATTACGTGAGTAAAACTGTAACTAATAAATTTTCACGTTTACAGAAGTCAATGTTTTCATGGTAGGCCGTATCTAATTTAATTCAAATAATCTTTTAATATGAAAAAATGTATGTTTTTCTTGTTGCAGTGGTCAAAACATTTAAAATATTTTTAATTTTCATGGTATTTTTGTTTCCTTTATGATAAAATTTACTGTTTTATATGCATATTATTCTTTTTTTTTCTTGTTTAACCTCCGTGACCACCGTTAAGTATTGCTTTAGAGGATGAGACAAATGATTTGTAGTGTATGTGAAAAATGCTTTGCCTGACCGAGACTCAAACCCGGGACATCTGGATGAAAGGCCGAGACGCTACCACTTGCGGCATGGAAGCCGGCGTATATTATTCATTTGGATTTCTAACACGATTCGGCAACAAATGTAACAAACAAAAAACTATTAAGTTATTATCAAAAACAGTTATCAAGATCTAACTCCCTTGTTTTTTTAAATAAAATTATAGTTTAAAAAAAAAAATATATATATTTATACGTTTACACCTGATTTTAAATATTATTACCAACAAACTGGTGTTTTAAAAATATAGTACAGTTTATGCCAAGGTTAATAACATTTAAAGAAGCTTAAGTGAAACAATAAAAACTTGTAACTTTTTAATTCTAATAATTTGTAAAAAAAAAAGTACATTTTATAATTCTTTAGCTTAATTTCAGCTTAATTGTTTTCTCCAAACAGTTTTCCAAATACTGCTAGAGTTGCGTGTGTATAGGCAAATACAATTACAACTACCGGCTACCAGGCCTGATATAACTGGTGTAAATGTATCGGTAAACATGTAGTCTGGAACAGACTCAGGTCGACCATGCTTGAGACGTATACTTGAGATCCAACAACCAAAGAGCACCGGTATCCACATACGAGAATTCAATTCTATATAAAAACAACTGCTGGGATTCGAACATTAGGATTCGTATTTCAGCTTATTGGAAACAAATAGAATAAATTTTCCGACGTCATAAAGTTTTGGATATATTTACACATTTTATTTTATTATATTTACGCATTTTATATAAAGGTATATTTTCATTACATAAAAATTTATTATTATTAATAATTAATTGATTAATTAATTTTTTTCCTTCAATTTCATTAAAGTAACTGGGAAGAAAAGATGTGCAACGTCAAACTTTTAAATTGTCATCCATCATACGTGTTAATTAATTAAGCTTAAAAATTATGTATATAAAAATGAATGTTTTTCCCTTATACGTTCCCGTATCATTCATCCAACTGCAATGAAACTTTGGTGTATTGTTGTTGTACGTAAACCTGCGAATGTTTATGAATTAGTTTGGACCCGCTAGGTAGCGCTGGGGTCATGATATTTCGAAAAATTATATTTACGGTCCGATTTGGCTTATATTCAAAATATGTATTACTTACATGGAAAGAAATACCTCTACAAAAAAATTGACCCGTTAGATGGCACGGGGGAAAAATTGGATTTATGGACCGATTTGGCTCATATTCAGAATATATATTAATTATGGGAAAAGAAAAAGTTTTGCAAAAACTAAATCCGGTAGGTGGCACCGGTGTCGAGATATTTACGAAACAAGCGAACAAATATACAAAGACACTTTTCTTCTAAATATATAAAAGACAATGTTCGTATGTGTGTCCGCTATAAACTAAAAAAATACTGGTCCGATTTACGCGCGGGTTTTTGCAAAATAGTCCGCGTTGATAGGAGAAGGTCTAAAGCTATTGAAATTCTCGATTTGATCAGTAGAAAGAAAGTTAGTTGTATTTTGAACCGACTACTGTGTTTAGAGAGTAGTTTGAATTAAATCCGATAGATAGTACTGTTTTTAATATTGGATTTATTTACATTCTGACTTTTATAAAGTGAAAGGTTAAATTTTGTGAAGTTCCGTAATGTTTTGTAAGTTTCTTACTGTTCAATATTAATTGTAATGATTTTGCAGTCATATCTCTTTTCGTTAAAAAGTTATTTTCCCCTGACTACTTTTAGAGTGGTTTGAATTAAATCCCATAGATAGTGCTGTTGTTTTGCCAATTTGATTTATTTACATTCTGACTTTTATAAAGTGAAAGATTAAATTTTGTGAAGTTCCGTAATGTTCAATTTTTTAATGTTTTATCAAATTTTCAATTGTGTTCGTTTAATCTATATATATATATATATATATATACTCAAATCTGGCAATAGCGAAGCATTCCCGGGTCTACTAGTATAAAATAAAAAACATAAATTTCTGGGAAAAATAACAAAAAATATACGGGTGTCCGAAAAATAACTCCGATATTTTAAAATCGTATATAGATTTATTTTGTAGCAGTCAATAGTGTTTTGCGTAATCTTGACGCGACAATTCAGATTTAGTTACACATCCTCCATCAGTTAGCAGCTGCGTTAGACTTTTGCACAGACCAAGCTGTTATGCTTCAGTTCTATGGTGTCAACGTAAGAAAAAGCGTAGTAGGTGTACGGGTACGTAGAAAAAAAAAAGTGACTATCATACAAAGAAGAAATTATACGCGAATCTGTCGTAGGAATTTTCCGAGTGACAAAAGTATATTTAAGTGGTGTGAAAGGACACTCGCCAAATAGATATAAAACAAATGCTGAAATTACAGAAAGAATTCGACTGTCTTAGATGAAATCCAAAAAACTCAATTCGTATTCTTTTAGTCATCGATTAAACATTCCTAAAAGAACTGTCGATGATGTTGTTCGCCGCGATTAAAAACTTCGTGCTTATAAAGTGCAGCTACTCCATAAAATTAAACTTAACGATATTCCAGAAAGAGTTAAATATATGGTCACCATGTTAGATTTAATTTCTATTGATGAAAACTACCTAAAGCGCATTTATTTTCTGAAGAAGCAACATTTCACGTTCATAGAATGTCGATTCAATAGCCATAAATTTCCACGAATCGATGGAATTCGTCCGAAACTGTCTGAAAGTTTGAATGTCTGGTGTGGTATCATACATTTTCGAATTTTTGGGTTATATTTTTCCACGAGTAGACTATTATGAGAATACTGTATTCGGACTTGTTAGAGAACTTTCCGCAGATCTAAAAGATGGAGGATCTAGTTCTCCAAAGAATGGAACTCTTCCACATGAAGCAGAGAATATGCGGACTGCGGTCAATGACAGATTTCCGGAAGACTGGATATGGGAGTGACACTCCCATAGTTTGATGACACCCCGATTTGACGCTGATGGATTTATTCTTTTGAGGCTAAATAAAATACATCGTATACCAAGAAAAATTCCAGTAATTTGATCACCTATGCCAAATAATAATAATAGAGAGGAGGTGTTGTTGCAGCCATGCTCATCAGAGTGTGAAATGTGGTGGGTTATGGGTCTAAAGCTTGCAGGGTTTAAACGGTGGGCATATTGGGTTACATTAAGAGGTAAAAAAAATCTTTTAAACTTTACAATTTCATCTAATAGAACATATAAATTTGTAATTCTAAACGAAATCTAGTAGATTTAATATAAAACAGTTGAACTCTTTACACACGCGCGCACACACACACACACACACACACACACACACACACACACACACACAGACACACACACACACACACACACACACACACACACACACACACACATATATATATATATATATATATATATATATATATACACACACACACACACACACACACACACACACACAGGGAGAGAGAGAGAGAGAGAGTGAGAGAGAAACTGGCGCGTTATAACCTTGCGATGAAAAAATAGAATAATAGTATCCAAAAAAATCAAAAATAATCTTATTTTGTTTCTTAATGACTTTTCTATTAAAAAATTTAATTAACTTCAATTACTGTAATATTACTCCTGAGGAATCTCAAGTAAAAAGAATGAATCTTCCTTTTTTTATCACTCTTACTTTTAAAATGACGTAACATTAGTTAAAATACAAAAAAAAGTTGTAACATATTTTTAAATAATAAAAAATAAAATCGTTAATTTTTTCCTAAAAAAAATTTTTGTTAGTATATAGTAAATAAAGAGTAAAAAAAGATAAAAAAAAATGTGTTAAAATTGTTAGATAAAGTATTAAATACCAAAATAGGGAAACATAATACTCGTAAAAATGATTTTTATCCAATTTTCGAAAAAAAGTACGGTGTTATTTTCGGTCGCATGATAAGATTGGGGGGTGAAAACGAATTTTATTTAAGTTTTGAGGTATGAAGAGAACGAAAATGCCATTTACCTAAACTGGGGTTTCCTTTTATATATATATATATATATATATATATATATATATATACTAGCACACCTGGCAAGGCTTCGCTATTGCTAAATTTGAGTATATATATATATATATATATATATATATATATATATATATATATATATATATAGATTAAATGAACACAATTTAAAGTTTGATAAAACATTAACAAAATTAACATTACGGAACTTTACAAAATTTAATCTTTCCCTTTTACTATTTCTCCCTTTTCCCCATTTTAATTTTAACCACATTTCCTTTCCTTCCCCCACTTCTCTTTTTCTTATTTCCCTTTTCACTCTTTTCTTTTTCTTTTTTCTCATTTCCCCTTTCCGTTTTCATTTCCTTTTCCCCGTTTTCCCCTTTTTTCTTTTTTACATTTTCCCCTTCTTTCCTTTTTCGATTTTTTCGTTCCGATTTTTCCCTTTTTCCCTTTTCCTCGCGCGTAAATCGGTTCAGTAGTGTTTTAATCTATAGCGGAAACACATATCGGAAACATTGAAATGGAATCGTAAAATATTTAATATAGCCTGTGTGTTGCTTTTACGTTCAACAGATAGCGCTGTTTAAAAAATAATAAAAAAATGTTTTTACCTGTCACATGTGAAATCTTGTAAATAAATAGTTGGTATATAAAAATACGCGCGTATTTGAATGCAACGTTGTATCAAAATTTCAAAGCAATCGGTGAAGAACTTTCGAAGACTTAAGATTGTGATCAAACGAACATTATTTACATTTATATATATAAATGTAATATATATATATATATATATATATATATATATATATATATATATATATGTAAGCCAAAACATGGAATTTTGTGGCTCGAATATATCCAAAAATATTACACGAATTTCACTGAAAATATGGAATGTTGTAGCAGTATATCTGAAGTTGTGTATGAGAAAATGTGATGATGATTAAGTCGTACTTGAGTTACGCTCAATTTAAAATTGAAAAAAAATTGAGGTTATGTTGACTAGAGTTTTTTTGTTTTGTTTTTTTTTAACCTCAGGGACCTCCGGGTATTGTTTCAGAGGATGAGATAGAATAAATTTTAAACTTTGATCAGCTCTCCCACCCCCAAAGTATTGCCCCTTAAGTATTTGTTTGGGTCGCTTGCTCTACTACAATGCCTAGGAATATATAAAACAAAAAATTCTGTTAAAAAATATGCAATAAATAAAAAAAAACTATTTTTAATTTTTGGGGAAGGGAAAATTTTGGGGCAAAATTTGTTTTAAAAATGGAAACATAAGCATGCACTGATTTTAATATAAAGTGGAGTTATGCTAGCAAGAGATTAAGAAAATTAACCCCCAAAAACCCCACCACAACTGATCCCAAAATTACTCCCAACAAATTGCCCCATATTCACACAAGTCTCTGTACGAAATTTCATCAAAATAGGTTCATCTAGTTCAGTCGACTGCAATCAGAAGAGATGTTGCACAACTGGATGTTACAACAGTCCTAAATCCAAACTTTCAACATCATACGACTAATCGTTTTTGAGTTATGCAATATACATACGTACTTACGTCACGCCGAAACTAGTCAAAATGAATTCAGGGATGGTCAAAATGAATATTTCCGTTGAAATCTGTATCAGTACAAAATCGTACTGGAAGTAAAAATTATGCTGTCAATTATGCTATCAGCTTCTGCTCTAGTGCGAAATATTTAATCAAATTTGTATAGCCAAATATCATTTGATCATCGAAAAAATTATGATTCCATCTTTCTTTCAAAATTAGGAGTGAATTACACTCCTTTTTGAGCAGTCGTGTAAAAAAGCCGTGATAGATAAAAATAAAACCGTTAATAATGAAAAAAAACTAAAAAAAACACTTATACTTCGTGAGAAAGATGCGTTATTATCTAGGTAATACAATATATTTATTATGCGTTTCATACTGCCGTTAGTCGACTAAGGTTAAAAGGTAATTTTAAAAAAAGAACAGTAATCAAACCCAATTAAATTAAATTTTATATAAATGATACCAATTAACAAATCCAGTTATTTAGTAACAAATTAATAGATACATAAAAAAACACAAAAAAAACTAAATTCTACTAAACTGTTTACCCTTGGTTTTATTTATAATAGGATATTAAAAGTAATGATTTCAACATCCATCCTAAAGTCAAACACCTTGATGTATAAAAGATCCCAGTCTGGACCTTGACCAGAAGTAAACCTAAAAACCAGTTTATATTCCTTCGGTATTAATTCATGTAAATCTATATATATATATACCGTTGTATAAGTTCTATATTTGTGTTTTGTATACACGCGTGAGTGCACACGTGTAAGTTATAATTGGTATTTATTACCTATTTTTTATTAATACCATTATTAATTCTGTAATAGTATTTACAATATATATATATATATATATATATGTACACTTTCTAGAATAACTGTACTTCACTTCACTTCTTAAGATATACAAATAACTACAAATTAGTTAATAAATTACGAGACAGATTTTTACGTTCAAATCAATCTATACTTATATACGAAATTAATTAACAGATGTCTTATCAAAAATAAAAAAATCTGATGCGGACACCACATGACTTACTTGTACGCCTATAAAATTATATATACACAAATTTTTAAAATGAAAAGTAAAAAAAAATTATTTCACCAACAACGTCTGATATTTTAATATTTTGTTTTTTATTACTATTATTGAATTATAATTTATTGTAAAACTTTTTTTACACAAGTTAATATTAATAAATCAATATATTTAAATTAAAAAAATAAAAACAGGTAAAAAAAAGGAAATGAAATCGGATTCAAACCGATGTTCCTTTTCCTTGTACGAACCAAGTATTTCATTAATTAAAATTTTATTTGGCTATAACTCTGGAACCAATGGAAATAAGTACGACGTATGATATATCGTTGAAAAGCTTTCAATTACGACTTATTATTACAGTTAAGAAAAGTCCAAAATCCTAATTTTTGGATTTTGTCTATCAGTTACGCGAGATGCATACATACGTACGTACAGACGTCACGCCGAAACTAGTCAAAATGGATTTAGGAATGATCAAAATGGATATTTCCGTTGAAATCTGAAAACCAAAATTTTTCGCGATCACAATACTTCCTTTACTTCGTACAAGGAGGTAAAAATATATTATTGATATACAGAGTGATTCAGGAGGATAGGGCAATACATTGACAACTCATTCTAGAGGCTAAAAATAAGAAAAAAGTTCACATAAACATCCGAAAACGCTTCGTTAGCAAGTTGTACAGGTGAAAAATTTCACTCGAGTTTCAGTTCCTCCAGATAAAATAAGGCTTTCTGAAATTCTGGGAAGTTCAATTAAGGGGCAAATTCAATTGTTTCTTGTGGTTTTTGAGCAGGAAAATCGAAAAAAATAGGTTCCAGAACTTTATCTCTGTTAGTTACAAGACATCCCATGTAAAACGCCAAAAATAGGGACAAAAAACACATTTTTTACGTTTGACGTACAATAACGTTGTTAAATTGGCAATAAATCATACATTTTTTTAAACATAAATTTTAGAGAATTTAATTATAAGAAGATTGATGTAAATAGTGTCAACAGAAAACAAATAAAATTTTAAACATGTCGACTCTTATTAACAACAAAACCGACGAAAACTTAGAAGAAAATGTTACAAAAAAAGAAAACAGATGTGTCTAGTAGGTACAATAATTTTAGACCTACGGAAAACAAGTTGGCAACACTGATTTTTTTCATTAAACTTAGTTTAAATACTACTCATTGTTGTCAGTTAATTGTGGTAATATGTTAAATAACCTTTCGCTGTTCAATCGTGTTTGCAGTATTACGTCGAATTCTTATCGTTAAAATTTCAGAAAACTGTTAAGAAGTGTAATTTTGTATTCGTTTTGCAGTGCATAAAAATCAAGTCTGTTAAAAAAAGTTAAATTCTGTATAGTTTTGTTTGTAAAAATGCCGCGTATCTTCACTAATGGCGAATATGCTACATGATTTTCAAGTATGGATTTTGCAATGGATGTGCTGTGGCAGGGGTTGACATTATTTACATCAATCTTCTTGTCAATGTATTACCCTAACCTCCTGAATCAACCTGTATATTTCGCATATATATCGATATATATACGATATATCGATATATAATATCATAACAAGTAAACACCTGACCACCACGAGACATGTACTAACAGTACTAAATAAACTATCTGAACTATATCGTCGTAGGAACGATTTGAATATGGTGTGGTCGTAAAAGGATGGGTTAACAACCGATACTACCAGACCATCCATGGCGGTGATCAAGAGATTTCAGGCCACGTGATTTTCAGAAGAGGAGATATTTTATACAGTTATGTATTTTTAAATTTTCCAATACCGGAAGGTCCAGTTTTGTTATTTTAGCAGACCTCAAAAATGTGGTCCACAGCCACAGTTGGCTGACTATACGAGATGTGGCTATTAAATAACGAGACTAATGTTGCTACAGAAGAACTGCGCATGCGCCAAATTCATACGAACGACAGCTGTGTAGCGTGAAGCCTTCTCTTTCGATTGTTGCCACTCCAGTTTCTGTAGACATATTAGTCTAGCCGTGGCCTTCGTTTGGATATTCTTTGTTTTTTTTTTTGTTTTACCGAAAAAATGATAAGTGTTTTATTAGAGCAAAGAACTGGCCTGGAATTGTATATGAAACTTGGAAAACCCGTTACTGAAACTTATTTTTTATTATCAAAACGTACATGGCAATGAATTTTTATTACGTGCGCGGGATTTTGATTGATTTAAGCGTTTCCAAGATGGCCGAGAAAACGTTGAAGATGATGTTCGCCCGGATCGCTTTTCCATGTTAAAAACGGGTTCACTGACGTCACTGGGTTCCTGAAGATCAAAATATTAATCAACGTAATTACCTTGAGGTCCATGTTCAACTTTGTGAAAAAATAAGAAAAAAAAGATCCGAATTGCGGAAGAACAAGTCATGGGCTTCTTCATTAGGACAACGCACCGTCTCACACTGCCTTGTCTGCCAAGACGTTTCTAGCCAAGCATAACATCCCAATGTTGGACCATCCACGTTATTCGCCAGATCTGGCCACCACGTGACTTTTATCTGTTCCTCAAGGTCAAATATGCATTAAAAGGAATAAGATTTCAGATCGTTGAAGCTATGAAAGAAAAAGAGTCATGCGTCGTTAAAGAGCTCACAGAAGAAGACTTCTACCACTGTTACGAACAATAGAAAATTCGCATGGAGGATTTGACGGATAGTGGACGGGGGGGTATATTGAATAATCAAATATGCATAATTTTAAAATAAAATATTTTACAGTCTCGTTATTTAATAGTCCCACCTCGTATGAAAAGGTTGTGAAAATGCACATTCATTTCGATATTTACACTGATAAGCAGCAAAACTTATCTTTTTCAGGTCAAATTTCTTTTTTCTTTTTTTTTTAGTGAATTAGATGTTTGGTGACTTATTTTGACGCCGTTTGCCCACGGATATCCCAAAAACAAGGACAACTTTCGTGGGGATCTGATTTTTATAATTTATGCTATTATATTTTTTATATAAAAACAAAACTTACGTCAGTTAAAATAAATTTTAAGTTAGAACAAATTTTTTGTAAAAGGGACATTTTTTTATTTTTCCCAAAAAAGTCAAAATAAGTGTATCCCTGGTTTTATGGCTACTACTTTCTCCAGACCTGTGAGTATGCGAATTTTTTTTTGAGGTTATCTAAATCTAGATTGTTAATTAGTAGGTGACTTAAGAATATTAAAGAGCTCAAGGATTCCGTGCATGTGAACTCTGCGGGACAGATTTCAACAGTGCGTAACAAATGATGGAGGACATTTGACAGATGTGCTATATTTAAAAAATGAAGGTACGACCTCAAATGGCATCATATTTGATGTAATTAGAAAATAAAAAATTAATTCAGTAAATTATTTTTTTTTGTTTTTTTTTCATTTTAATAAACTTCAGGTTTCCAATACTCCCCCTGTGTTTTCAGAGTGAGTCTATTTTAAGTGCATTGTCACACATTACATTATACTTTGTCAGAAAAATAACAATTACAATAAGAAAATTGAAAATAACTTTTTTTTATATATAAACTTCATTAACTGTGCTCAACAGGATATCGAACAGCTTGCCTACCAATGATATATTGTTAACAAATTAATTCTGGATTTAAACTTTCAAAAATTGCAATTAAATTTTTTTTGAATGATTAATTCACCATATAATTCTGATGGTTGTGCTTGGGAATATGAAATGGAAATATTGAAAAATGCGCCTGATCGGGATTCGAACCCGAGGATGATATGCTGAGATGCTACAGGATGAATTCAGTAAGATATGAAACACTACTAGAGAATCTTATTTAAAAATAAATTGTGATGTATTTTGTTCATCACATTTCATCGAGATAAAGAACATAGATAGTTAGCAAAAACTATTAGCTCAACATAAATATATTTAAAATTGTATGTAGAAAAGAAAAAAAAATTGAAACATAAAAAAAACTTCATCTGGTAGGAAAATGATCGAATGAAAATTTAAGCTTGAAAGAATATTTTGATTTAATTTTTTGCATACAGTTGAAGATGGAGTTGTCCATAGAGTTTCATGCAGGTATCATACTTGTTCCTACATAATCTTTTTACTTCCTTGTACGAAGTAAAGTAATTATTGTGCTCGTGAAAAATTTTGGTTTTCAGATTTCAACGGAAATATCCATTTTGATCATCCCTAAATCCATTTTGACTAGTTTCGGCGTAACGTCTGTACGTATGTATGTAACTCGCACAACGATTACCCGTAGGATGTTGAAATTTTTGATTTAGGATTGTTGTAACATCTAGTTGTGCACCTTTCCTTTTGATTGCAATCGACTGAACCAAAAGTGTACAAAAAAGCCCAAAAACCAAAAATTTGGATTTTGGACTTTTTCTTAACTGCAGTAATAAGTCCTCATTGACAGCTTTTCAACGATATATCATAAGTGGTATTTATTTTAATTGGTTCCAGATTTATATTCAAATAAAATTTTAATTAATGAAATATTTGGATCTCACAAGGGGAAGGCAGATCGGTTCGAATCCGACTTCATCTCCTTGTTTTTAACTTCTTTTTTAATTTAAATATGTTGTTTATTAATAATTATTAACCTCTGTAAAAAATACTTTTACAATAAATAATAATTTAATAATAACAGTAAAAAAAAAATGAAAAAATATCAGAAGTTATTAATGAAATAAACTTTTATGCACTTTTGATTTAAAAAAAAATGTGTAAATGTAATTTAATAACTGCGTAAAAGGAAGTCATGTGGTGTCTACATCAGATTCTTTTTTGATAATTTTGTAAATATTATTAAACATCATTTGTAAAAAAATCTTTTGTTAATTTCACCCCCACCCATAAAAATTGTTTTAACTTTGAAGAGTTTAGAAGACATTAAAAGAGGTGATTTTCGTTGCATTTTCTTTTTTCAATATTTTTGTGAACAATTATAAATGAAGTTATTTTACGTTAAACATAAAATAGTGTGTTTTACGACCCCAATTTTTGTTCTTTTACCCCAGATTTCTGGAAAACTACTATAAATACAGTCCTGTTACCAGTTTTTTAGGTTAGATTTCATATAAAACCTTAAATTTACTCCTTAATTTGGATTCCAATTATTACAATCTAGGTTAATTTTACCGAAATTACAGAAATCAAAGCGAAATTTTTTCTCCAGCCTACATTCTTTAACGAAGCGTTTCTGAACCTATGTTTACATGAACTTTCTTCTTAATTTTCATGAGTAGAACATGTCCGTGAATGTTTGTTACATTCTTTTTGAATCACACTGTAATAATTTTTATAATTGAGAGTATAATTTTTATATTCTACATCGATATAATAATGGACCAAGCAATGTAATATTTTATAAAGAAACATAAATCGGTCATTTTTAAATGTATATAACACTATATTAGAAAACAAAATTACTTAAGTTACGAAGCGTATTTATCAAATATATCCTAAAACTGGTGGAGATATTTGTAAAATACCTTACGCGATTTATTTTTTTTTAATAAAATCCCCCAAAAATTAACTTTATTAAAATATAACAAAGTGATTTTTTGTTATATTCTTGAAAAGGCTGTAGAGCCTCGGGATGGAAGCATGACAGCTGGAATGGGACACCACGACTAAGGGAAGATCCCTGTACAAGTTTATACGGGATCTGGGTGGAAGGTATGCCTCGAGTTCGTTTTTAAGGTCAACGGGTGCCCTGGTGCTCACCAACCATGTTAATTTGAACCAATATCTGTTTCGGTTCCACCTCGCAACTGATAAAATGTGCGTCTGCGGGGAGGTCCAGTCAAATGAACACCTGATTTTTGACTGCCCTGCCCTTGGGAGGGTCAGAGACCGGGCCACCCTGGAATTTAGAGGTTAAGGTGAAAATTGACCACTCACAAGCGGTGAGTCAATATGGCGAGAGCCGCATTGTCGGACTGTGTTCCTCGGGTTCCTTGATGCGGTTGCTTTGTTCAACCGACATCAGTAATTTACTTAAGGGAAAGACTCCTACCGTACTGCTGTGGGAAGCTAACTTAGAAATATATGGCTGACCACCAGCCAATTAAGGCTCCAAGCGATTTAATATGGTGGACAGCTACTTGCTGGAATTCAGCAACCTAGACGTGGCAGCGAATTGCTATCTAGAGGAAGTAAATTTCGATTTATGTTTGTCATATACATTTTTTGTAGTTGACAGGGTGCACCTACCCATTTTAGTAAATATATGACAAGTGAGCGGTTGGAACACGTAAGTCGGTGGTGTATGGCACTGCGCTAAGTGCGCTCACGCTGTTAGGTAGGCTCTAGGAACTATTTAGGACACTGCTTGCTAAACTGTTTCGTGGCTCAGTAGGCGTTTGTGGCATAGACATTCGGTCTTATGTTTTAGGGCGACCGATTGGGGTGCTGGCGGAAGAAATACCAAGCAAACCAAACTTTCTTGTTCTTTAAATAAGATCCAAATAAAATAATATAAAAACCCACCGGTTTGGTCTATTGGTAAACTTGTCGTAAATCAGCTGATTTCGAAGTCGAAGTATTCAGGTTCAAATCCTAATAAAGGTAGTTACTTTTATTCGGATTTGAATTCTAGATCGTAGATACCGGTGTTCTTTGGTGGTTGAGTTTCAATTAACTACACGTCTCAGGAGTAGTCGACCTGAGTTTGTTCAAAACTACAAATTTACCGGTACAGTTATATTACACTGTAAGTCGCTAATTACTTTCATTGTTGATGCGACTATAAGTAAAAGTATTAAAAACAAATAATAATAATATAAAAAATGTAATAAAATAGAAATATACTTCTATTTGGTGTTACAAAAAATCATAGTTAATTGAACGGGGATTTTTTTTAACCAAATTAATATCAAATATACGTTCTATTATTATAAAACACGAGTGTACATTTTTCTGTTTACATTATTATTATTATTATTTTCTTCTTTTGAAATTTTGAAGTTGGCCTAATAGACACGTACGTACATTATTATTGAAAATAAATTCCAACTAAATAGGTTAAAAAGCATATATTGATAATAATTTTTTCTAAAGAAAATAACAAAAAAATAAAATTGTCTAATAATTTACATATATATGAATATTGTATTAGGAATATGTAAATAGATTAATTACTGTTTCGAAATCAGTAGTAGTGTTATATAAATGACAAGTATATTCTCACACTTACACAAATTTAAACATATGCAACATAAATACCATCACCACGCAGAGTATCTTCGTATATTACTATACTTTAAAAAATAAATATTTTAGCGAAAAAAATTCCTGATATCTCTGATTACATAATTTATTTATTCTATATTATCTGTACAAGAATATTTTCAAAAATATGTCTTATTCGTATATTTTGATTAAAATAAAAGAAAAAGATTTTTTATGTAATTAAAATTTTACTAAGCTATTACCCATTTACGAACTACAGAAAGAAATTAATTTTCAATTTTGATAGTTTATTCCTTTTTATAGCTTTTTAATTAATTTTACATAACAGCTTTACGTAAAACGGTTTAAAAAGGTTATAACTTGAATGCGGAATCGTTTTAAATTTTATTTCCTTAAATGAGATTTGTATTTTTGGTTTGCTAAAATAAATCTTATTTGAAATTAGATTTAATACAGGAACGCAGAATTGTTAACTTAACAGAAACAACTTATCAATGATGAATGTAGAAGAAAGTTTCCAATAAAGCGGAATTATACATTTTTTATTAATTTAAACCATAATATAATTCACTACTGCAGTATAACAAAGCTATTTATAGTGCTTGCAATCTAAAAAAAAACGTGTTTCTTGTTACAGAACTTTTCTGCTTAACGTTGGATATCATTTAAACTAAAGGGGAGATAGTCCTGGAACCAGTTTTATTTGATTTTTCAAGTAAAAACACATAAGAAACTTACCTTATACAGGTATCACGAAGTTCTCCTGGGACTTTCATAACCTATTCTACTCGTCAAAATGTTCATAAAAACGTATGTTCTAAAATGCTTCGTTAGCGAGTTACGGCTAATGAAAGATTTCGCTTTGATTTCAGCTACCTGGATGAAATGAAGTCGTACTAAAATTTTTAGGGCGTTAATTAAGAAACAGAATTAGTGATTTCTTGGTTTAGAACTAAAAAATGAAATAAAGCAAGTCACAGAACTATATCTGCAGTAGTTTTTGAGAAATATGGGGGGAAAATCAATAAATTGGGGTAAATTTTTTTTATGTTTGACGTACAATAACTTTTTTAAATGGGTAATAAACACATAAAACTTTTAAAAAACTTTTCAGAGAGTTTAATTCTGCACAAAATGATGTAAGAAGTTGAATAAGAAAATTAGAAAAATTCGAATTTTATTAGAAACAGTACACTAGACCACAGTGTATGTACAAATTTATAATAAATGTTCAAAAAAGAGTTCGCCAATTTCAACACAAATCTTTGTACACGAAATATGTATAAATTTAAAATAATATCTTTAACAGTATTAAAAATATCCATGAGAATTTTCCACTGTCGAACAGTACCTGTTCAGTGAGCTCTTTCGTGACGCGTGCCGCATTTTCTTTCACAGCTTAAGCCGTTTTTTAATACAAATTTGACCTCGGGAAACAGATAAAAGTCACATGGTGCAAGATCAGGCGAATAAGGAGGATGGTTTAACACTGGGATGTTATACTTGGCTAGAAACGTCTTGACAGACAATGCAGTGTAAGCCGGTGCGTTGTCTTGATAAAAAACCCATGACTTGTTCTTCCACAATTCGGGTCGTTTTGTTCTTATTTTTTCACGGAGTTAAGCAAGGCCCTCAAGGTAGTAATGTTGATTAATAGTTTGACCTTGAGGTACACAAGAGGTACACCTTGAGTGAAGGTACACAATCCCATTAATATCGAAAAAATCATGATCATTGCTTTGAATTTTGATTTGCTCCAGCTTTTCTCGGCCATCTTGGAAACGTTTAAACCATTCAAAAACCAGCGCAGGTGATAAAAATTCATTGTCATATACTTTTTTTTAATAAAAGATAAGCTTCAGTAGCGGTTTTTCCAAGTTTCATATGAAATTTCACACCATTCTTTGCTCTAATAAAACATTTATCATTTTTTCGGCAAATCAATAAAAAACAAATGTTATCCAAACGAAGGACATGCTCATACTAGTATGTCTACACAAACCGGTGTGGCAAATATCGAAAGAGAAGGTGTCACGCTACACAACTATCGGTCGTACGAATTTGGCGCATGCGCAGTTCTTCTGTAGCAGCATTAGTCTCGTTATTTAATAGCCATACTTCGTAATTCCTCACGAGAATGTATTTTTGTTTTGTACACGATATTTCTCATCCATCCCCCAGTCGAAAAAATCTAAAGGTGTTGTTAGATCAAGCGATCTTGATGACCAGGAATGTGCACCTAAAGAACCGATCTATTTCTCAGCGAAATGATTTAAGCAAGTGGAATTTTTAAATTTTTTTTTGTGAAATCCGACTATATTGAATTTCTTGGCAAAAAATTAAGATATTTACTTGATATTTTTGTGTGTGTAATCCTCATGTGAATATCTAAAAACCTGTTTTTAGATTTTTCAAAATTCGATTATGAAAAGGGTAAAGAAAGGTAAATATTTTCAAGAACGATTGCAAATTTTCCCAATTTTCGACTATACTAAACGAGATATTCACTAGAATTGGCCTTGAAAATACTCTTCAGATAAATATTTAAAAACTATTTTCGGGTTTTCTGAATTTCAATTTTTTTAAGGGATGCGAAGGTATACGGCGTTATAGATCAATCAACACAGCCACTGCGTATGTATGATTGGCTGTACCTGCCTCCGGTTACTTGACTAAACAACATCAAATAAAAAAAGACTGAACGCGATGGGAAACGCAAGAAACTATATAAAACGGGCGAATTCAAGACGGGGTTGCTACTGTATAAATATATCTTTTTTTTATTTCTGATTTTCCTTTTTATAGTCTCTGTTGTGTTATTTCGCAAACATTTCAGCTTGTTCAGGAACAAAATATTATTTTTCTTAAATAAAAAAAAAAAAAAAACTAAAATTTTGTATACTGGTCATTGAAATAAAATTAATTATTCTGTTACCACAATCCCTAGTCTCGTAGCTGGCTTCGTTTGCCATTACCGTCTAGCCAGAGAACCCCGAACCCCTGTACCCCCACGGTTTTCGTTACCCTCATGGTTGTGAGAATAATACTAATAAATAACAAAGTATTCAGGTTTTATAGAAACCTGGAAAAGTGACAAATTACAAAAGACAGAATAGTAGTAACTATGGTAACTAAAGTACACATATCATTGACGAGGAAAACTTCACAAATTATTTCTGTTGCCATAATGACAGAATTATAACAATTTAATAAAAAGATTAACATTTTTTGTTTAATGAATATTTTTAATTGACAATTTCACCCCCTCGATCTATGACTTAAAATCTTCCTTCGGATAAACGAATGTATCGTGCACATTTGAAAGCAATCGGTCGGTTGCTTCAAACAAATGAACAAAGGTTCGGCTATATATATAAAACAAGATATATTCTTATTTTATTATAACCTTTATAAATTTAATTTTTATTCATTATAGCCAATAATCTTTAATAATAAATTTTTAATTATGCAATTTAGTCCTTTCCAAGTTGAGTAATATTGTGTAACAAAAAGTATGTAACCGAATTTTATTAGAGATACTGAATATATAATATAAGTATTGTGGTGTAAGAAGTTATGAAATTATTGCAAAAATATGGGCGGTTTATTGAATATTTACTTTAAAAAAGAGTTTTATTGGTACTGAAACACTTGTTAAATCAAAGCATTTGTTACTTACTCATGAACGAAAATTATGTCCGGCAAGTGATGTCCATTTTGGGTAATACATTGTTGTAGCCTTTTACGGTAACTGGCCTCAATTCTTTGCAGCATGTCTACATCAATCTGGGTGACGTGATGACGAATTGCGATCTTTAGGTCCTCCAATGTACGCGGTTTATTGCCGTACACACGAGATTTCAGAAACCCCCACAGAAAAAAATCACAACTACTCAAGTCGGGAGACCGAGGGGGCCAAGGAATGTCGCCGAATCTGGAAACTATCCGTCCCGCAAACAAGTTACGGAGAACAGCCATCGTTGCCCTCGCTGTGTGCGCTGTAGCTCCATCCTGCTGGAATAACACATTTTGAAAATCGATTCCCCGGTTTCGTAATTCAGGGATGGAAAACGTATTCAACATTGCAATGGAACGATCAGCTGTTACAGTTACGGCAGCGTCATTTTCTTCAAAAAAATATGGTCCAATAACACCGACTTTCCTATTGCACACCAGACAGTCACCTTTGGGCTATGAAGTGGTCTCTCGTGAAGCTGATGTGGGTTTCTTTCTACCCGATCCCGGCAATTCTGTTTGTTGACGAAGCCATTCAGATGAAAATGGGCTTCGTCACTCATTAACAATAACAAATTTTCATTTTCTTCAAAAACGGTAAGCATTTGTCGACAAAATTGTAATCGCTGCGTGAAATCTTGCTCGTTTAACTGCTGCACGACGGCTATCTTGCAAGGATGGAAATGCAGGTCTGCATGCAGAATTCGTCTTACCGTACTGGTGCTCATTTGAAGCGCTGCTGAATGCCTCTGAATAGAGCGGGTGGGTTTCTGACAATGGCTTCCCTTACTCGTTCGATGTTCTCCGGAGTGCTAGCAGTTCGTCGGGGACCCGGTGGTTTTTTCTTCAATATTGAACCGCTTGTTCGAAGGTTGTTTACCCATTGTAATATTGTGTTACAAGAAGGGACACTTGCATTAAACTGACGGCGGAAATCTCGCTAAACAGCAGTTACGGATTCGTCATTTCGCACAAAACTGTCATACGCGTACAGGCGTTGGTGTAGCGTCCACGGCTCCAACGAGTAAAATGTAAATGCTATGAACAAAGGAAACGTCAGACACCAGCCACGTGCGCCTCCCACCACGAACGCCCGAGTACAACTCACTTCAAAAACATCCGGTTCCCGTGAATGACTCTGTATATATATATATATATATATATATATATACACACATACAGAGTGATTCACAAAGAATGTAAAAATCTTTCAGGAGATGTTCTATTAGTGAAAATAAAGAAGACAATTCGTATAAACATAGGTTGGGAAACGCTTCGTTAGCAGGTATCAGGTGGCGAAAGATTTCTCCCTGATTTGTTTGTCTTCGATAAAATTAAGCTAGACTGTACTACTTAAGACCCAAATTAGGATAAATTTACCGGTTTTAAATGAAACTTAAATTGAAAAACTGAAAAAATAGATCTCAGTACCATAAAAAAAAAACAAAAAAATCAAAATGTGGCAGATTTTAACTAGATGTTAAACAAACAAAATGTTCAACATTACAAAAAAAAAAGAATTAAATATTTTACAAAATTAAAAAATAAATGAAAAATCAAATAAAACAATATTTAGTAGATAAATTAATGTTATTAAGTATGGCTCGTTGGTATTAATAGTTTCCACTTACCAACAATCTTTAATAGTAATATTCGAGCGCTTTCGGATTATTAATCCATCTTCAGGAACAATGATGTATTATACATTATAATTATTTACTTAACATATCATTAATTATAATAAATTGAATTTTATAAAAATATAGACATAACAATTGATCGTCAAAAGGTATATTAAGTTAACGTTATCCGTCACGTCAGTATGAAGGTCTCAATTGTTATGTACAGATAACTTTATTGTTATTAACGTTATTAAGTTCATGGATATAGATAAAATGGATTATTAGTGCCTCGTGAAAAACGACGGAACCTGCTAGTATAATAAATGCTAAACATAAGCTGGTCTACAGTAATTGACGTCAAGAAAATTGGATATGAAACAGAGGCTAGTGGTCTCAAATTCAAACTAAAGAAAAAAAATATATATATACTTCTCATAATAAATATGAAATAGATTATTTCGACAGGTGTGTTATTAGAATATAATTTCATTAATTATTTTAATTTATTTTAGTTTAATTATCTAACAAATTAATATACAAAAGTATTATTTTATTTTTTATTCCCAGCTATATCCAATTTTTTTGCGATTCCTTAGGCCTAAAAGTCCAAATTATTACTATCAGCTTTGAATATAATGCTATGAACTATGATACCGTTTTACTGAAAATGTTTACTTAATTAAATTATTTGTAATTAATAGCAGGTTAAATTTTTAATGTATGAATCCAGTAATGTAAATTGATATTTTAATTGTCTTATTAACGTAATAAAAAAAAAAGAAATTACAGGTTTCAAAAAATACAGTAACCTATTTTAAACGGACAACATTTCTTCTTTAAAAGGAATTGACAAGCATGTCATTTTATTCAGTAGGACTAAGCCCAGACTGTACTGTTGTATTATATCTCCATCTCTGTCTACAGCCAAACAAAACAACAGTGTAGCGTTCCCCCACGAATATGAACTTCGCCTTGTCGATTTGTACAGTATGCGTCGTAGTTCATATACGTATTTGTGTGTGTATGTGTGTGCGCGCGCGCGTGCAGATATGACTTCCAGTTTCTTTGTGTGGCGAGGGAATTGATGTCATGATATCCAATCTCTGCAACAAATATGTAAACAAATAATAGAAAAGATCTCTCCGCCTTTTATAATAATTTATTATTAGCCAATACAAACAAGAGTCGTAGAAAGAATAATTCGTGAATTTCTCACCATGAGGTAAGCAACCTCTGACTAGCAACCTACAACGAATAACTTGACCTGAGTTCCAAGGGATAACTTGAATTATAAGGTATGCAAGTAAAAAAAAAGCAAATTATAGTAAAATAGAGTACAACATTTTTAGTTAATATTTACACAATTAAAATCAGATATTTACACACATTTTTTGTTCTAATTAGATTTATTGATATTGTTAATCAAGTGTCTTCTTTCGTTTCTGCATATTTATCACACACTATTTGACAATTTTTAAAAGGATGTAGTTTCATATATAATTCTCACATTCATCACATTTTTCTCTATGTTTATTGTCACTTTCCCCGCACAAAAACATTTGCCTCTTTTTCTTCTTCCCTGATTGCTTGCATCATGTATTGCCTGTTGGATTGGTGCTTTTTTCATTGTTATTTCTCTTCCCGTAATTTCAATCGCTCGAATTATATGTTTTCTGTAATTTTTACTTCAGTATTTTCAATCTCTTGGGCTCTTCTCTCTGTTGCTGCTTCTAATAGGTTAGTTCCTAAATCTGATAACCTAAAAACAAATTAAGTTAGGTAACTTCCTAACCTAAAAACAAATTTACTAGATTATTATCCTAAAGAAACGTAGGTTCCTGTAAGTTGGGTTTTAGTTACCTAATTTAGCTGTTGCATAGACGGGATAAGGTCTAATACCTCGGCGTAATAATAGATAGAACATGCAGATTCGGTAAACACGTCACAGAAGTCTGTAATAAGGCGGAAAGGTCAGTGAACGCCTTAAACAGACTTATATGTCTACGGACGGCTCCTGGCTCGGCCAAACGAAGAATAATCATGTCGGCCGTAGCTTCAGTTCTTCTGTATGCGGTGCCGGCTTGAGGTAGGACAATTAACATCCAGCGAAATCTCCACAGGTTTCGGAGGGTGCACTTCATTCGATGCTGCGTGTGTTCTTTCCGGGGTTCCCCCGGTGGACTTGCTTATCTAGGAGAGAACGTAGCGATTTGCGGGAGTCAGTAAGGCGGACGCCAGATTGTCTGTTATTTGACGATGGAGTGACAGCTGGAGGGCTACTATTAAGGCAAGCTGAACCAAAAGATTATCTCTGACCTGGGGAAAATGGGTCGCTAGGGAACAAGGTGAATTAAATTACCATCTGACGCAGGTCATATCTGGACATGTCAATTCCGAGGGGTACCTGTAGAGAATAGACAGAAAGGTATTGCCAACGTGTATGCATTGTCACGTCCAAGATTCAGTGAAGCACACCGTGTTCCACTGCCAGAAATGGCAAAACTCTCGGTTCAAGGCGGGAGTCGCTGACCTAACAACAGAAGAATTAGTAGATTATATGTTAGCTTCAGCGGCAAACTGGAGAGCCGTCGACGGTTTGGCGAGGACGATTTTGAGGGAAAAAGACGACGAAGGACGTCAAAGGGGATTTTAGATAAGGGCAGGACGAACAGCCCCAGCCGGGAGGGCCGGCATGCTGAGGTGTTTCGGCTCCAATGATCAGCCGGGGACTCTTGGGGTCTATAGGCTGGGGAATCATAAGACCGAGTCCCGGCTGCTGGGTGGAGTGGGTGGAGCTCAGGAACGAGATAATCGGTCCCGGTCTCCCCTCCCTAGTAGTTAGGCAAGCGAGAAAATGTACAGACCGAGTCCTTGGGGAGGGCCTAGGAACGACGTAGTCGGGCCTGGTTAACTCCTTCCTGACGATTTGAGTTAGGCGTTGATCACAAAAGATCCAACCGGCGAGCCGAATGGAGACTCGTTTGAGTTTGAAGGACACTCTCCTGGGCTGAGCTTTACTTCATTGTATGTCCGGCCCAGGGAATAGGGGAAAAGTTAGTAGTAGATTAACCCACCGGGTTGGTCTAGTGATGAACACGCCTTCGCAAATCAGCTGATTTCGAAGTCGAGAGTTCCAACGTTCAAATCCTAGTAAAGGCAGTTACTTTTATACGGATTTGAATACCAGATCGTGGATACCGATGTTCTTTCGTGATTGGGTTTCAATTAACCACACATCTCAGGAATGGTCGACCTGAGACTGTACAAAACTACACTTCATTTACACTCGTACATATCATCCTCCGAAGTAATACCTAACGGTGATTCCCGGACGGTAAACAGGAAGAAAAAAGTTAATAGTGGTTACTACTAACTGCCAGCCTCCGTGGCGCGAGTGGTAGGATCTCAGCCTTTCATCCGGAGGCCCCGGTTGGGATCGGCCCAGGTCAATCCCTATCAGGCATGGCATTTTCACAGACACTATAAATCATTCATCTCATCCTCTGAAGCAATACCTAACGATGGTTCCGTAGGTTAAACAGAAATAAAAGGGTACTACTAACTGTTGATAATAAAGAGTTAACCTCTTGTTGAAGCAGATAGAGAAACTATAATTGTTACTGACCTGGGTCCTGAAGGACTCAGGTAACTGTTTATTACATAAAATATAACATACTTTTTGCCAGTAGTGATGAAATCCTGTTCTTACATATTTAAATTTAAACTGCCTAAAAGATTACAAATTTTTGAAAATGATTAATTAAAAATATAAAGTAAATTGTGACTTTTGGTTCCGCTTGGACTCAAGCTTGGTACTCTGATTGTTAACAACAAGAAGGAGAATAATAAATTCTATCGATTATTGTAAGTGAATTGAATCGAACTACTATTCACCAAAAAAGGATCGAGTAATATAACACAATCAAACGCATCATTGCCTTCGCTTACCTTATTTATTACAAAGAATCCAAACAAGATTACGGGTAAAAAAAAATCTAACTATTGTTTATTTTTTATATAAAAAGAATCAGGAAAAAATTGTTGCACAATATCATTAGATAAACATTATAACAAAATAATAGGAAATTTAACATAACGTTTGTGGGTGTACGTAAAACTTGCAACTTCGTATTTCTTCAGAAGATACGGTGCATTATTTACTTTCCATTAGTAAATAGTAATAGTAACATCATATACAAATCACTTTCACCATGACAAAATAAATAAGAACAGTACTGTATTATTATATTAACTGTACAATATAATTAATTTAATAATAAATAATACAAGTTTACAAGCAAAATTGCTAACAGCTCGCTCATATCATTTATATCTTTTTTTTTAAAGAGAACGCCTACCAAAGTGAAAAAAAAATCGTAGAAAGTGGTTTAAAATTTAATTTGATTTACTCTTTGACTCCTGTATTTTTCTGTTTAAAAGTAAGACAGTAAAAATTTTAATAACCAATTTATGCTAACCGGAAAAGATACTTTTTTAACGATAGTACAGTAGAATCTCTGTAATCCGACATATTCAATAATCCGATATCACTAATCGGGAAAGCAAAGAATTTCCTTTTCATAATTTTCAACAGAGGGGTACTATATGGTTGCTCCAGCGAATCCTTCTTTCTTTTTTTTCTGTTTAGCCTCCGGGAATTACCGTTCAGATATTACTTCAGAGGCTGATATGTATGAGTGTAAATAAAGTGTAGTCTTTTACAGTCTCATTTCGACCATTACTGAGATGTGTGGTTAATTGAAACCCAACCACCAAAGAACACCGATATCCACGATCTAGTATTCAAATCCGTGTAAAAATAACTGGCTTTACTTGGACTTGAACTCTGGAACTCTCGGCTTCCAAATCAGCTGATTTGGGAAGTCGCGTTCACCACTAGACCAACCCGGTGGGTTATCCCAGCGAATCTTCCTTTTCCTTTTTCCTGTTTAGCCTCCGGTAACTACCGTTTAGATAATTCTTCAGAAGATGAATGAGGATGATATGTATGAGTGTAAATGAAGTGTAGTCGTGTACATTCTCAGTTCGACTATTCCTAAGATGTGTGGTTAATTGAAACCCAACCACCAAAGAACACCGGTATCCACGATCTAGTATTCAAATCCGTGTAAAAATAACTGGCTTTACTAGGACTTGAACGCTGGAACTCTGGACTTCCAAATCACCTGATTTGGGATGACGCGTTCACCACTAGACCAACCTGGTGGGTATCCCAGCGAATCTATGAGCTTGTTACGTCACGCGCTGATATCTCATTATATTACTGTTTTCGAAAACATTATTTTTGCGCGTAATTATTTTTTTTATTTAATTTTCAACTTACAAGCAATACGAGCGCCCAAACAATACATTTACGTTGTGCGTGTTCAATTCTTTCCAATTGAATTGATTACATGTATAAAAATGCTTAATGACTCAATCTTGTAAACAAGAACAATTCCTTAAACAATGACTAATCCTCTGATTGGTTTTATGTCAGGCCTATAAAAATTTATACATGCAGTTAGAAATGATGTTTTTCGTCACGATTATATCTAGATCGTCATTCGTAGTACACAGCGTGTATAAAGAAATAAACTTTAGTCTAGTTTATATTATGTTCAGTGAAGGTATTCGGATAGCGTTTTATGCGATCATATTATTTTATAATCACTCATTATTTATCGCAAATATTTTGTAATATATTATTTTTTGTTCGTGTGTTATTAGTGCGGTTTTTTATGGCAGAATTTAAATCCGTAGTTAAAAAAAAAAAGTCATGCACGTGAAATTATAAATAACGATTTTGATTTTATTAAAAAAAAATGGCTCTAAAAATAGGTAAATTAACTGACGACAAACATGAAATTTGTATTTAAAAATGCGAAGAAAGAACTGCTACTACTTGTGGGATATCAAGAACACAGGTTCAAAAATTCAGAAGAAAAAAACAAAGACATGATTCTTCAATCAACATCTCAAATGTGTTCTTTCAGGTCGCCGAAAAAGTATAAACGACGTTCAAAAACTGTCACTGGACTGGACAGTTTTGATTTAGATGTGATTAAAAGAACAGTTAATGCATTTCATTCAAAGAATGAATTATCTACTTAAAAAAAAAAAAAATAAGGCAAGACTTTTGTCATCTATTGATTTTTAAGGCACTGAATCAACTTAAGCTGTTATATTTTAAACGAATTAGGTTTTAAATGTCGTAAAACTAAAAATAACACAAAAATTTTATTTGAGAAATCAATATCAGGAGAAAGACAATTGAATATTTGCAGGCAATGGCTAAGTACAGACAAAGCATTGCTATAACTGTTTATTTGGATGAAACGTACGTTTTAAGTTCGCATTGTTCGACAAAGTCGTGGTCTGATGATATTGTTGAGGGACTTCATGTGCCGATTAATAAAGGTAACTGTTTAATAGTAACTCACGCTAGAGGAGAAATTGGTTTTATGTCGAACGCATTACTAACTTGGAAAGCCAGTTCGAAAAGTGGGGACTACCATGACAACATGAATACAGACAATTTCATCAAATGGTCGCGTGAAAAATTGAATCCAAATCTTCCAGTGGTTGTTGATAAAGCCCCTTATCAGGTGACAAAGCGCCAAATTCTAACTCCAGAAGAAAAGATATGACCGATTGGCTGGAAAAACCCCATATACCATACAGTTCAAAAATACTGAAATCACAGTTACAAGAATTAGTAAAGTTACATAAAAACTAAAGTACAAAAATATCTCTTGGATGAACTTTTGAAAAAACATGGCCATTATTTTCTCAGATTCCCACGGTACCAACCTTATATGAATCCAATCGAAATGGTTTGTTCAACCGTAAAAAGACATGTGGTGAATCATAACACAACATGTTGATAAATTAACTAAAGAGAAATTTAATTCCATGAACGAAGAAAGGTGACTGGAAACCCTATTGTGAAAAAGTATGAAATATTGAAAAAGAGTATGAAAAACTGGAACCACTGATAGATGAAATGATAGAACGTTATATTATACGGGTAAACTTTGATAGTGAAAGTGACAGTGATAGCGATTCATTTAGCGAAGATGGTGAACTTGCTAGAAGTTTGAATTAGAGGCATGAAGAAAATTCATGTAAGCTTTTGTTTATTATTAAAAATTAATAATTTATTACGTAAAAGGTTAAACAGAATTAAACACGTATTGTTTGAAATTAGTAAATGCAAATATGACAGTTATTAGCACGTACAATATGATAATAAGTAATAGATCGATTTGATACGTGGAGTTGATGTTTTCAGACCGAGTAGTAATATGCAGTCTGCTTGTGACGTCACAAGCTCGTACATTGGCTGGACCTGGTATACGTATGCTCTCTCGCTCTATCTCTCTCTCTTTTTTTTTCCTGTTTAGCCTCCGGTAACTGCCGTTTTAGATAATTCATTAGAGGATGAATGAGGATGATATGTATGAGTGTCAATGAAGTGTAGTTTTGTACATTCTCAGTTCGACCATACCTGAGATGTGTGGTTAATTGAAACCCAACCACCAAAGAAAACCGGTATCCACGATCTAGTATTCAAATCCGTGTAAAAATAACTGGCTTTACTAGGACTATGCTAGTAGGCTTATAATGTAACACATTGATGTTGGCAGAATAAATACAATACGCATTATTCGATTTTTGAATATAAATTAAAATAAAGAATTAGTTATTTATCACACTGTTTGCAAATCTTAGAAAAAAACATTGATATCATGGGCAACAATGTTCCAATATGTATTACCGTGATGTTCCATTTTGCATATGTGAATGTATCAAACTATGTGGTACTGATGGAGAGAGATCACTTGAGTATTTTAGAATAGAAAACGCTGGACCTGGTATACGTATGCTTTCTCTCTCTCTTTTTTTTCCTGTTTAGCCTCCGGTAACTGCCGTTTTAGATAATTCATTAGAGGATGAATGAGGATGATATGTATGAGTGTCAATGAAGTGTAGTTTTGTACATTCTCAGTTCGACCGTACCTGAGATGTGTGGTTAATTGAAACCCAACCACCAAAGAACACCGGTATCCACGATCTAGTATTCAAATCCGTGTAAAAATAACTGGCTTTACTAGGACTATGCTAGTAGGCTTATAATGTAACACATTGATGTTGGCAGAATAAATACAATACGCATTATTCGATTTTTGAATATAAATTAAAATAAAGAATTAGTTATTTATCACACTGTTTGCAAATCTTAGAAAAAAACATTGATATCATGGGCAACAATGTTCCAATATGTATTACCGTGATGTTCCATTTTGCATATGTGAATGTATCAAACTATGTGGTACTGATGGAGAGAGATCACTTGAGTATTTTAGAGTAGAAAACGCTGGACCTGGTATACGTATGCTTTCTCTCTCTCTTTTTTTCCTGTTTAGCCTCCGGTAACTACCGTTTTAGATAATTCTTCAGAGGATGAATGAGGATGATATGTATGAGTGTAAATGAAGTGTAGTTTTGTACATTCTCAGTTCGACCATACCTGAGATGTGTGGTTAATTGAAACCCAACCACCAAAGAACACCGGTATCCACGATCTAGTATTCAAATCCGTGTAAAAATAACTGGCTTTACTAGGACTATGCTAGTAGGCTTATAATGTAACACATTGATGTTGGTAGAATAAATACAATACGCATTATTCGATTTTTGAATATAAATTAAAATAAAGAATTAGTTATTTATCACACTGTTTGCAAATCTTAGAAAAAAACATTGATATCATGGGCAACAATGTTCCAAGATGTATTACCGTGATGTTCCATTTTGCATATGTGAATGTATCAAACTATTTGGTACTGATGGAGAGAGATCACTTGAGTATTTTAGAGTAGAAAACGCTGTTAATATTAGCACGCAAGCATCTATGCACGCACACATGCATAATTTCAATGTAATAAGCGGCATTGGCTGACATAATTCGTAAATACAATGCGTTACTTCCTTACCGCTTCAACTACTAACGTAGTTAGGAAACAAAGAGGGGAATATTATAACAGTAAAAAAATTACGTTACACTTGGTAACAGTGGCTATAAGTAACAGAAATATCGCATAATGTAAAGTAGATTAAACCTTCCACATACAACAGAGATATGATTATTTTTATCTTCATCGATAGATCTTTTTAATGTGATATTCGCAAATTATGTTGTTACATAACAAACAAAGTAGTTGCAAAATGTATCACAAATTATAAATTTTACGAAAATCTGATTGTTTAAATTTTGACGTAGTTTTGATCGTAGAGTTTTGGCGTAATCGTTGTAATTTATCGACTCTACAATTAAAAAAAAAAAAATCCCTTTCGGCACGCTGGAAGGTGGAGGTAGATTTCACCAGTAATAAGTAGGGGATAAAAAAAGATTTCCAACTTAAAGTTAAGAAAAAATTCAAATTTACTCAATACGACTATGGTTGCATGTGAAAAAAAGTTTCACATGTTTAGCATACGATAAGCCCCATCTTCTTACAATTCCAGCAACATTTTGGACATCCCTTGCTGTAAGGGTTGGTCATATCAAAAATTGTTGCAGACAAAACGTTTTAGGTAATGATTAGAGGACTTTAAACTTAGATACTGTGCTTATTAAGGGAGGTATGATTGTTTTTTTCTTCGAAACCCCATTTTTCCACACCATAGGCCAATGGTAGGTGATATCAAAAAACTTTATTTAGATAAGCTTTAGCCCCTTATCCAAAGAATAGTAGGAACTTTAAACGAATTCAATATTTTACTGAATAAGAAAGTTATAACGATATTTGTTTTTTTCGAAAAAGTTCCCTCATTTCCACCCCCACTGTCCGATTTTGGCCGTTAACGAAATCGATCAAGATTTTGGAACGAGTTATTTTTAAGGAACAATTTTAAAGTTATTGGCGCAAAATTACGGCTGTTATCGTGTCCACAAGAAAGGGAAATATATATATATATAAACTTTTGAACTGACGGTGGTTTTGGAGTCTGAGGAATGTAAAACGTGAAGATATGTCGAAATTTTCCGGAAGTCGAATCAAGGTACCCATTACAATAAGTAGCTTTCTTATGAAATCTACCTAATAACTTATCTGTATTAAACATAATACCCAATGATATTCCAAAATAGAATTTAAATATCATGATAACATTTGTATTGAAATCAGCAAAAGCATATGCGTTAAAAAATTAATATTAAAAATAAAATACAATAAATAAAGGATGGGAAAGGCTGGTCACAGTAATTTAATATATATATATGTGTTGATGTATATATATATATATATATATGTGCTGTGGGACCTTGTTAAAAAGAGTACAGCGGCATGTGACCCACTTTTATGCTCAGTTATCTTATTACTGTAGTTATTTAAAAACAACCAAAGTGCAAAAACTTGTCCGACAAGTTGGCAGTTTTTTTATAAACACAGTGTGACCAAGCTGGCAGACTGTCTTACTTCCGCTTATGTATACGCACAAATACTCCGTATGTATATACATACATATATATATATATATATATATATATATATATATATATATATATAAAACGTTAGATATATATCTTCACTTTAAAGCTTCATACCATTTAACTTAATACCATCGTGGAATCAATTCTACTGGCTACATTTATATAGTTGTCAAACCAGATATCACTTTCTATAAAATTTATCAGCTGAGCAGTGCTTGCTATGTAGTATAAAACAAAACTAATCAATAGAGCAAAATTTTATATTAACGGGCGCGCGCGCGCACACACACACACACACACTAAACCAATAGTGAAAGGAGTTTTTTAACTACTTAAAAAAAATTCCAATTATCTTAAGTAAGTAAATAACAACGGTAAAATCACCATTAACAGAAGAACAGTTAACAATCCACATTTAGGTTAATGTAGAGTGATGCATAAAACGCAGAACTCAAACGAAGAGTACAATTTTTTTTTTTTTTCAGTAAAATAATTTTCTTTTTATTGCTATCGTCCTGTTTATTTCTGATTAAAATATTAATTTCTATATAAAAAATAATGTGAACCAAATACGCTAAATTAAAAAATTGGACAACAAAAATACTAAAATAAAATATGGTAATAACCAATTATCCGGATATCCAAAAACTTCTTAAATGTGCACTAGGCAATAAAACAAAATTTAATACAATATTTAAAAAATCTAAAAATACTATAGAAATAAAACTTTGCTTAAACAGGAAATATATTTTTATAAATTTTTGTTTTTAATGGATTTTAAATTGAAATTTTTAGTTCGTGTAATAGAAAACATAAGTATATTTAGACTTGAGTTAAACTAATTATAAGTCCTAGTTTTGGATTATAAGTTCAAGTTCTAGTAAAGTCAATTACTTTTACACGGATTTGAATACTAGATCGTGGATACCGGTGTTCTTTGGTGGTTTGGGTTTCAATTAATCACAAATCTCAGGAATGGTCGACCTGAGACTGTACAAGACTACACTTTATTTACATTCATACATATGTCATGACTGATTTGTAATCAATGCCTAGCAATAACTACCGAAAATAAATTGATAAAAATTTATAGACGCTTCTTCTTATGGTGCAAATCACACTAAGAAAGGAATTTTTGAAATTCCGGGAATAGTTAAAATAGAGTAACAATGAAATTTACTAATTTTTTTAATATCCCAGTAAAAAATGAAGATATCAACTTCATTTTTGGTGTGTGTAATCTTCATGTAAATATCTAAAAATCCAATTTCTAGATTTTTCAAAATTCGACCTTGAAAGGGAAGAAGAATGATAAAAATGTTTCAATAACCTTTAAAAATCTTCTCCATTTTCGACTATACTAAATGAGGCATTCGCTAGAATGGGGCTTACAAATACACTCAGAAAAATATGTAAAATCCATTTTAAGGAATTAAGGAAACATTTTTAAGGGATGTGACTGTGCACGGTGCGGCGGTTCAACCAACACAGTCATTGCTACTGTGATTGTGCAACACGACTCTGTCGTAACCAGTGATACTTGCCTCTGGTTATTTTAAAATTAAAAAAAATATTGACCTCTTTAAAATAAAAAATACTGACCTCGACGAGAAACGCAAGTAACCATATAATGCGGACGAAGCCGCGAAGGGGATGCTAGTTTTTTTAAAAGTTGTTGTAGTTTTGACATTCTGCCAGTTTTAGGTAGATTTCATAAGAAAGCTACCTATTGTAATGGGTACCATTATTCGACTTCCGGAAAATTTCAACATATCTTTACGTTTCACATTCCCCAGACCCTAAAACCACCGTCAGCTCAAACATATATATATATATATATATATATATATATTTCATTTTCTTGTGGACACGATAACTGCCGTAATTTTGCGTCAGATTGTTTCTTAAAAATAACTCGTCCCAAAATCTCGGTCGAGTTTGTTAATGGCCAAAATCGGACATGGGGGTGGAAACGGGGGACTTTTTCGAAAAAAAAACAAAATATCGCTATAACTTTCTTATTAATTAAAATATCGAATTAATTTAAAGTTCCTACTATTCTTTGGATAAGGGCCTAAAACCTCCGTAAGTAAAGTTTTTTGATATCGCCAACCACTGGAAAAAATGGAGTTTCGAAGACAAAAATATCATATCTTCGTTAATAGGCAGCGTATCGAATCGGTTAAAAGTGGTCATTAGTCCTCTAAACATTACCTAAAACTTTTGTCTGAAACAATGTTTTATATGGCAAACCCTTACGGCAAGGGATGACCAAAATGTTGCTGGAATTATAAGATCGGGCTTGTATGCTAAACATGTGAAACGTTTTTCACATGCAACCGTTGTCGTATTGAATAAATTTGAAGATTTTCTTAACTTTAAGGTGATCTTTTTTTATCCCTTACTTAGCACCGATTAAATCTATCTCTTCCTTCTACTTTTAAAATATTTCAATCAAGTACTTTACCGAAATACTAAGTTTAACAAATAATACAAGTTTAATAGCAGGCTTAGAAAGTGACACAGTCCTTTACTTACTCTATTAAATGTTGTATCTGGCGTAGGAAAAAAAATCTATATTTGGCAACTTGAATTATTTATATATATACACACACACACACACATATATATATATAAATAAAAACACAATTTGTAAAATGTTTTGATAATATTCATGTACTAATTTATATATTTTTTTCTACATTTTTAAGTTCACTTGACTTGTTCAAGAAGCTGTTAATTAAAAATCAATATTTAGGATTTCTACTGTCACTAGTAAATGGAACTGCAAATATTTTCAACCTTTTTCATCAGTTCGTGAAACAGGTTTAATTTAAACAATATATGTTTAAATTGCTTCATATAATATAAGTAATAATTTAAATTAAATAAACAACCAAAATACACTGACATCATTTTAAAGGAGGAAAAAAAAGGAAAATAATTTGTTCTTTATTTCGAAATATTCCCAAAATTTAATCTTTATACATCATGTTTGAATTCTTAATCTTGAAGGTATTGGGTTCAAATCTTGGAAGTCAAGCAATATTAACGTAATATTAAAGATTCTTCTATCATCAAAATTAATAAAAAAAATAATTTTCAGAAAGAAACAGAAAACAACTTAAAAAAAAATCAAAGTTTTTTCTGATGCACTGCTTACACACACACAACTAAATTTCTAACTAAAGCGCGCGCGCATACCGTATTTAATTTACGCGGGTATGGCGGTACTAACGGCGACGTTCGGCACGATCTAAAATAACGTAATTATACAAATTACAAAAAACAAGTTTCGCTTGTACGGTCGGTAGACTGGAGTAGCCGCGATACTTAACGCATCAGATACCGAGCCAACCGGGGGATAGAGTTCGAGAACAGGCCAGACCGAGATACTTTTTTACACTTTAAATATTATTAATTTATTTAATCCTACCATACACCTATGACGTCAAACATAGTAGTCAACTACAACAACATTTTTTGAGTTTATTTCTTACAAATATTGTTATTTTTTAATTTTTCGTTAATAAATATACCTAAAAAAATATGATTTTAATTAGGCAAAATATCGAGATACTGAGAGTGACCTTGCTCTACAGTTTCTCACTCCCTCGACCTTTTAGGTTGAAAATTTAATGTTATCAATAATGCTCCATATATAGAAGTAATCGGACCAAGTTTGGTCAACATATGTCTAGTAGTTCTGGATATATAAGGTGATTTAGAGCCTAACAATGAACACACACACGTAAATACAAACATTAACATCCGAAAAATTTTCATCCGGTTTTTTTGGGTTCCGTACGTGTCAAAACGTCAAGATTCGGTGAAAACCGCATATTCCCAAATTAGACCGATTACAATACATTTTTTTTTCTAGAGCTATAACTCTGGTATAGCGCTATCTAGACGGGAAAGTAATAAACTAAAAAAAAAACTTTTGAATTAAGAGGGAAGTACAAAAAATACTACAAACGAATATAAATATATAAAAGAGGATCACGCGTACATTACGTAACAAATAATTAGATAATATATTTAAATAAAATTGAAAAAATAGTTTATATTTTTACAATGAACTGAAAGCATAGAAGAAAATCAAATGTTTTCTAATATCATGATTTCTAGTCAAAAATTCTATAAGAATTTCAGAAATAAATACTGTAATTCAAATTTTATAATTTTACTTTCCTGGTGAAGATAGCTAGAATACTTATTATTAAAGAGAAAAGTTTGGTGGTAAATGTTTTTTTTAAATGTCATTTGACTGATTTAATGCAGCTGTCCAAAATTCTCTATCTAATGCCAGTTGTTTCATTTCGGAATATTCCCTACATCCTGCATCCCTAATTTGTTTTACATATTCTAAACGTTGCCTGCCTCCACAATTTTTCCCCTCTACCTGTTCCTCGAATATGAAAGTTATCAAAGCGACTATTCCAGGATGCCTTAAAATGTGGCCTATAAGTCTGTCTCTTCTTTTAGCTATATTTTTCCAAATGCTTCTTTCTTCATCTATTTGCCGCAATACTTCTTAATTTGTCACTTTATCTACCCATCTGATTTTTAACATTCTCCTACAGCACCACATTTCTAAAGCTTCTAATCGTTTCTTCTCAGGTACTCCGTTCGTTCAAGTTTCACTTCCATATGAAGCTAGCTCCGAATATATACTTCCAAAAATGCTTTCCTGATAGATTAATTTTTGATGTAAGCAAATTATATTTTCACCTGTGCTATCCGGAATTTTATATATCTCCTGCTTCGTCTATCTTTGGTAATTCTATTTCGCAAATAACAAAATTCTTCTATCTCCATAGTCTTTTCTCGTCATGTTTTTATATTCAGTGGTCCATCTACTACATTTCATTACTTTCGTTTTTTTGATCATGTTTATTTTCATGCGGCAGCTTTTTCGTAGGATTACATCCATAGCGTTCATTGTTTCTTCTAAATATTTTTTACTCTCGGTTGGAATTACTATATCATCAGCAAATCGTAGAATCTTAATATTTTCACCTTGCACTGTTACTCCGTATCTAAATTATTTTTCAACATCATTAACAGCTCTATGTAAGATTAAGAATGGGCTATCGGGTTTTTTCTAAATCTTTACGTTTTAGGCTCCTACTAGTTCGTCTAGATTAAAAAAACATATTTAATTTATATGTTACGTACGTACGTTTTGTGTCGTAATGCTTTTAGCCTTATATCTCAGAATTGACAAACCAATTTTCTTCAAATTTGGTAAAAATATATAATTATACGTGCCATTATCTATTTTTTTATTCAAAATTCGGTTACAGGGTAAAAAGATTATTTTAGAGTAAATCCACCGTTAGTGAAAATAATTTACTAACATATATTTTTAATGAAAATGTATAGAACTTGTAAATATTTTAACGTAGAAATATTATCATCAGATACAGGAAAGATGTCCATTTTATTAAATTTGAAAAATAAAATTTCTGAACATAAAGATATTTTGGTCGGAACCGACAAATAACATTTAAATAAAAGCAATTTAACATTTATTTACAGAAGTAACTTTTTTAATTATCCGTACTTATAAACTATATTATTATCCCTATCTAAATAAAAATTAGAAGCAGGCAATAAAAGAGATCCACCAGAGGAGCGGAAATTCTACGTCGGACGTACTGCCGGTAGCGGGAGAAGGTCCTTTTAGAGTTGAAGGACGCTCTCTGAGCTGAGTTTTACTTGATTGGTATACACAACCCAGGGGTACAGCAACAAACCCACCGGGTTGGTCTAGTGGTTAACGCGTCTTCCCAAATCAGCTGATTTGGAAGTCGAAAGTTACAGCGTTCAAGTTCAACTCCTAGTAAAGCCAGATATTTTTACATGGATTTGAATACTAGATCGTGGATACCGGTGTTCGGGTTTCAATTAACCACACATCTCAGGAATGGTCGAACTGAGAATGTACAAGGCTAACACTTCATTCATCCTCTGAAGAATTATCTAAACGGTAGTTACCGGAGGCTAAACAGGAAAAAGAAGGGGTACAGCAACAATTAAGAATAAACCTCTTAACATTTTAAAGAAACCCGTGATTGTCACTCGTTCACTTGTTCAATTACAACCACTTTACAAGGGATATATAACTAAGTTAATTTTCGTTTATTACGGGTCTGCGTGAACAGACCCGCGTTAAAATAATTTGACGCGTTATAAATAACACGTCAAATACCGGAAAGCACGTTGAAAACAACGCACCCAGTCTGCTAGTGGCGGTGTGCCGGCCCACCTACCAACGAGGTGATGAGATTCATCCAACCCTCCAGAAAATAAGATCACTTGAAATTCGAGAAGTTTCAAGTTAAGATTCCAAAAATATAATATTAATAAAGAATTAGTAAAAAGGATATTAAATTGATATTCTAAAATATATTGGTAATTGAAATTTAACGTTTAAACTACTAACATTAAGTTTATCATTATGAAATTTATTAATATATGTTAAAATAATTTATTGATTCACCTACAATTTAGTTCTATTTCTCTCCGCTAGAGAAACGACAAAACGACAGTACGTTGTATAGAAAAATCTATAAAAGCCTTTTCGGAATTAAAAAAAAGTTTTAAATTAATAAATTCTAATTGGAATACTGATAATAATTGATATTTAATATATTCTATTTATAAATGGGATTTTATATAATTTTTTTCTTTTTAAAACAAATATTTATATAATTAAAATAAATAATAAAATTTAAAATATAATAGTCTAGGAATAAAATGTATTATCTTGTGAGGCACTGACATTATATATAAATATATGAAAGAAAATATCGGTTAAAATGGGGTTTTATGATATCATTACGTGTTATTAATACAATAGTACGACAAAAGTTATGAAGAAGTATAATAAAATAAAAAAACAAACAGATAAAATACAAAAAGCTTAAATTTAGATCAAATAATATATTTCCAAAATTTATGGAGTTCAATTTCAAGCATGTTGAATTCCAAAGCAAAGATAATAGAGACAAAATCAATAATATCGTATATAATTTTAAGAAAAAAGTTCTAAATTTGCTAATAAAAGATACAATACAGATTGAAAAAAATATTAACGATGATATTTCTACAGAAATAAATAACTTAAACGGTACCTACACAATTATTTGAGATTTTTATAATTTGGGAAGAACACAAATTCGAAAATAGTTTTAAAATTATCAAAGAAAAAAAATTTCAACCGCTTAATAAATAGGTACGGCAAACCTTACTTCGTTGAATACATCGAAAAATTGATATAAAATTTATCAACATTACCGATTCATGAATATGTAATTAAAATTTTATCGTTAGGACCTAAATTTGCGTTACCGCTAACATTAAATAATCACGAGCGAGACACAGTTACCCACAAACCGTCGCCAACAAAAAAATTTATTATAAATATTGAAAACGCCTTTAGAAATGTTGACAGTGAGGAAGAAAAAAATAAAATACGGAATAATACATGCAAGGCAATACAAATATATAAAAGTATTAGCTTCCTAAGGCGTATAATAATAAAATCAAAATGAGAGTATACAATAACAACATAGTAAATGCGAAACCGGAAAAAATAATAGAAAATGTAATCATAAACTTATCAAAAAAAATAAATAAATAAAATAGTATAATAGAGATAAAATCATAATCCTTAACGCTAATAAAAGTAATAAAACAGTTATCATTGACAACAATGATAACTGAAATAAACACTAATGATAATAATAATAATTATTAGTATTTAGTATTATTATTATTATTATTATTATTGTAAGTTACATTTAAACAAGTTGAATAAAAATTACATACATTATAATTAATAACAATCTGTCCTTATTTTGAAATGAAAACCAGTAAATGTAGAACTTGTATTTATGTAAATTAAACAAACATATTCCAGACATTTTTTAAAATAATTTCTTTTTTATTAAATACTTAATAAAATAATTACAATAAAGCGGTCAACATGTTGGCATGAACCAACTAAGTGTTCCAGTTTATTATTAAATGTTAAATTATATAAATATTAAAAATTGAACGCAATTATTTTAATACCAGTGTATGAAATATATTTATATAAAAAGTCACCGTAACATTTTATTATGTAATAAGTAAATGCATGTTGAAAAAATTTTTCAAATGAAAACTTGTTCGATATTTTGTTTTTTAATAAATTTATTGGTGTAACGTATATTATACTATAAAAGCATAACTTAGTTTTTTTATAATACAGAAATGATCCAACATTTGGTTTTGTTAAAAAATCTGATGTGGACACCACTTGACTTCCTTGTACACCGAATAAAATTACATATACACATTTTTTTAAAATGATAAGTATATAAAATTTTATTTCATTAATAACTTCTGATATATATATATATATATATTTTTATTGTTATTAATGAATTATTATTTATCGTAAAACATTTTTACAATCAGAGGTTAATAATTATTAATAAATCAATATATTTAAATTAAAAAAAAAAAAGAGATGAAGTAGGATTCGAACCGATGTGTCTTCCCCTTGTAAGATCCAAATATTTCATTAATTAAAATTTCATTTGGCTGTTAACTCTGTAACCGATGAAAATAAGTACCACTTATGATATATCGTTGAAAAGCTCTTAAATGAGGTCTACGACAGTTAAGAAAAAGATAAAAATCCAATTTTTTTTTTATTTTGGCCTTTTTTTGTACACTTGATTCAGTCAAACACTTTTGATTCAGTTTATATCACCAGCCATTGGCCCAAGGGGGGGGGGGGATGAAAAAAATGGAGTTTCGAAAACAAAAAAATTATACCTCCCTTAATAGGTAATCGGTTTAAAGTGGTCATTAGTCCCTTAAACAATACTTAAAACGTTCGTCTGAAATAATTTTTATATGGCCAACCTCCTCATTCACCTGACTTGAGTCTCTGCGACTTTTTCCTGTTCCTGACTTTAAAAAAACACCCATGTGTAGGATATTACGGTTTCTGAGCTCCAAAACTGCTATGAAGATTGGGAAAACCTTTAAAGAATTGCGTGGCTTTCCAAGAGAACTATTTCGAAGGTGATAGAGTCCACGTATAACTGGATTGTAAATAAAAGGTTTTTCTGAACCAGTCTCATTACTTTATTTACAGACCTCGTAAGATGTTAAAAAAAGCCAACTAAACCATATGTATGTCAATTAATATAGCAGTAATTTTTTTATAAAATAAAAAGATTTTTCTTTATAAACTATAAATAAAAAAAAACTGTTAAATTCAAGGTAGTTTTCGATATAAATTAAATCTTTATAACTAAGTATTATTATTTTTATTTTTAAGTTTCCGTAAATAATAATAAAATACGTCCTTGACCGAAAAATTATAATTGAGCTTTTAATATCCTTTAAAAAATATCTACGTATATTTATTAGGTTTAACGGTATTCAATAAACCTATAATTAAATAAATAATAAACGCAACAGACATCAAAACAAAAATTCTCAAGTTAAATTGTTTTTACTTCCTTGTACGAAGTAAAGGAAGAATTGTAATCGCGAAAAATTTCGGTCTTCACATTTCAACTGAACTATCCATATTTTGACCATCTCTGAATCCATTTTGACTAGTTTCGGCGTGACGTCTGTACGGATGTATAACTTAAAAACGATTATCCGTAGGATATTTAATTTCAAGATTTAGGACTGCTGTAACATAATTAGTTGTGCACCTCCCCTTTTAATTTCAATCGACGGAACCAAACGTATCCAAAAAATCCCATAAGATTTAAACTTTGGACTTTTTCTTAACTGCAGTAATAAGCGCTCATTGAGAGCTTTTCAAAGACAAATACCCCTATTAGTGGTACTAATAGGAAAGTAACAGCGATATTTTGTTTTTTCAAAAAAAAGCTCCCCCATTTCCACCACCATGGTCCGATTTTGCCCATTAACGAACTCCAATGAAATTTTTTGCCAGTATATTTTATGTATCAGTTTGAAAGTGATTGGCGTAAAATTACGGCAGTTATCGTGTACACAAGGAAGTGAAATATATATATATATATAGATAGTGAATATAAACTTTTGAATTGATGGTGATTTTGGGGTCTGGGGGATATGAAACGCGAAGATATTTCGAAATTTTCTGGAATCGAATCATGGTACCCATTATACAATAGGTAGCTTTCTTAAGAAATCGCCCTAATACCGTTTTTTATATCGTTTTTCGATGTAAAAATAATAAATTATGGTTTTTATAACATAACCAATTTTCAGCTCTTTACCTTAATCCCTTCCCATGATAAAGGGTATTCTAGGGTAATGAAAAAGGTAACCAAAAGGGATACATATGTTCGTTTACAGCAGGAGAGTATCAGAGCTTGTACGTAAAGAACGAAGGCAACATTGGAGGAGAGAGGTTTTCAGACTTTAATTATTTATCAGTATTATTCTCACAATTATGAGGATAACGAACAAAGCAGGGGTACAAGAGGTTGGGATACGGGGCACCGGACAAAGCTTTGTAGTGGTCCTGACAGGACCGGCCAATGTTTTAACTGCACTTACCTACTGATCAGTATTGGTGGGGGGGGGGGATAAATAAGACCGTAGTCCCGGTGAGGGATCCCTTCGGTGTCTTCTCATTTGAGGCATGGCGACTAATCGAAACACCGGGTCCCGGCTACCTGGGTGGGACCTAGAGTTCTGCCGAGGTAGTTTGAGGCGATGGCACCCCCCGGAGCTGTATTTATGCTTAATTGCGGATTTGGCTCTGGCGGGGCGGGGTAAATAGAGTAAAAAAAATAAATAAATAAAAAGTTAAAAAAACGTAAATAATAATATTAATATTTCTATAGAAGACAAAACGTTCATAATTTTAAAATCCGTCCACAACGAGAAAATATATTGGACGACACACAATTTGAGCCAAGAGAATGAAAGAATACAGAAGAAACAAAACAGTAGAAGAAACAGCAAAACGATACGAAATATGTAATGTATTTTGTATTATATTTAATACAGAAATATGTTTTTTTTTTTTGTATTAAATATAATACAAATTTTTTTAATTCGTACACCCAAAGCAACAGCGACGCATTGACGGGTCAAGTGATTACTTATAAATCATAGATGAACCTAAAATTAAAATAACTCCCTAAAGAAAGTAATTAACTTAAAGCCGACTTCTAAAGTTGTACTTGCGGTGCTTTTAACCTTTTTGCGAAAGTAGAAAGTGTTATTTTATATAAATATAAAAAGCTAATCAATATTCAAAATTATACAAAAAATTTATCTTTTAAAATAATCAATTTTTTTTTTTTTTAATTTTGAAAAGTTGTGTTAAATTATTTACCAAATAATTTTTTTTTAAATTTTTTAAAAATAATGCTCATTTTATAAATAATAATCTTTCAAAACATTTTAGATAAATTATTCTATTTTATTGTTTATTTTCATCAAGGTCAACTGCCTGATTATTATGGTAGAACGATATTAAAAAGAAATTGCTAAAAATAAAGAAAGATTTTCGTCATTATTACCGATCATAGTACATTAAATCAGTAGGTCAAGATAAACAAAGATGGAATGATATATAATACCATTAAAAAGAAAAAGAAAGAGAATACTTTAAAAATAACAAGGAAGATTGAAAAAGATTATTAAGATGGTTAGTAAGAAAAGAAAGATTATAGACAACAAGAGAATATTAGGCACCATAATAAATATGGCCGCTGCGCCGTCCGATAAACGGCTCACCTATTTTTCATATGTCACCCTAAGCCAAGAACCTTCCTTTGAAACATAACGGATAATGACATCGCATCTATATCGATTTTATGTCTCGATAAAAAGAAAAAGAAACTTATCTACTGAATGTGTTACTTTTATTTAACATACATTGTTAATGTATTTTATTTTACGATATTATAGAAAATTGTTATTTACCATAATATTAGGCGTGTATATATAATAATACAATTGTACATTATAACTGTAATATTTCGTTATAATTATAGAACAATTAAAAAAAAAAAAGATTATTTACGATTTATAATTTTTATAAAAAAAACTGTTGCAATAATGCTACCGAAAGTTAACCTTATATATACATAAACATGAATGTCTGTTTGTCCCGTATGCGTTACTGTAATATTTCTCCGATTACGATGAAACATTGGTGAGTTGTGCGCACGTCCGCAAAGGTTTCTGAATTAGTTTGGACCTACTAGGTCACCCTGGGGTCAAGATATTTCGAAAAATTTTATTTATGGACCGATTTGGCTCATATTCAGAATATATATTAGTTACGTGAAAAGGAAACTTTTGAATAACTAAACCCGCTAGGTGGCGCCGTTGTCGTGATATTTACGAAACAAACAAATATACAAAAAGACATTCTTCTTCTATATATAAAAGGCAATGTTCGTATGTGTCCGCTTTAAACTACTGGACCGATTTACGTGTGGGTTTTTGCATAATGGTCCGCGTTGTCTACAGAAGATTTAAAGGTATTTTTGATCTGACCAGTAGAAAGAAAGTTAGGGGTATTTTGAACCGTTTTCTTATTTAGAGAGTAGTTTGAATTACATATTACATAGGTAGTGTTGTTTTGAGAACTGGATTATTTTAGTTCTGATTTTTATAAAGTGAAAGCTTAAATTTTGTGAGGTTCAGTAATAAAACCATTTTACGTTTTAAAACACCCTGAATTTTATTTTTATCTCTTCCTTTTTTACGTATATTAACTCAATTTTCACGATTATATTTTACATAATGGAATAAGTTTCAAAAAAAGCTGACAAAGTACTACGTGAATTTCCAAGCATCTATATAAATAAAAATGTAAATGTTCGTTTGTTCAAAATCTTAAATCTCCAAAATTTCTTTACAGATTGCTTTGAAGTTTTGACAACGTTGCATTCGAATACGCACGTGTATTTATATAACTACTCTTTTTATATCTAAGATGTCACACCTGTGACAGGTAAAAACATGTTTAAAAAAAAAAAACCAGCGCTATCTGTTGTTGGACGTAAAAGCAACATACGATTCCATTTCAATGTTTCCGGTATGTGTGTACGCTACAGAGTAAAAAAACTACTGGATAGATTTACTTCCGGGGAAAAAGAGAGAAATAATAAAGGTAAAAGGGAAGAAAGGGAAAATGGAAAAAAGAAAAAAGGGAAAAGGAAATGAAAAGAGGAAAGGAGAAAAAAGAAAAG